>NC_080791.1:75769677-76071968 GCF_028018385.1 Neofelis nebulosa
GATCCTTAAGCAGGATCCACACACTCTGCACGGAGCCCGACACAGGGCTGGATCCCACAACGCTGGAATCATGACCCGGGCCAAAATCACGAGTGGGAGGCTCAACCGACTGAGCCACCCAGGTGCCCCTCAATGTTGTTAATTTGCATTTTCCTGATACAAATCAAAGAGTATACTTACACCTAAAGAGAATTAGCGATTTATATACATAAAATTAGGCTGGCTACTAAGAGAGAGGGAGAAGTTAACCAATTCTCATTCCCTTCAACATCTTCTTATGTATCAGGGACACAAACACATTCCCTCCTACATACGTGGATTCTGACCAGTTGAGCATTTGTGGGAAGCCATTAGGACTGAGGACCAAAATGATCGTGGTGCTCGCTTTGTGCAACCCATCACAGATATGGAGAAGTCACTGAGGCCAGTCAGGGCATGTAGCCTTGTGAGCAGCATGTGGAGGCTCATCCTGGCTGCTACTAATGGTAAGCAATGGATCTCAGGTTCCAGGCACGGAATCTGGTTTTGTCCCGGGTGGGTCTCAGCTCTGATACTGCACTCAGTCCTGGGTAACTGCTTGTGGGAGGCACTGAAGAAAGCGGAGGGGTTCTGAGGACTGCAGTGAGTCTCGGAGAAGGAAATCAGGCCCATTCCACGTGGCCCCAAGCAAATAGAACTGGGACTAGTGGAGGCACCCATATTTGGCTGAATATAAATAAGACTTTATTTTAATAGTTCCCTCTCCAGTCCATTTAGTCTCAACCTAGCAGTGACCACAACCTTCTAAATTGCTTGGAAGATAATATTGAGGAAGGCTCCAACGTGCTTGGTAAATGTTCTGCTTTTTAATTTGGGAGGCACTTACATAATTGGGATTAATTTGTGAGTATTTAATGACCTGTACACTTACACATGCATTTTTCTGTATATATGATATACCTCAATAAATAGTTCAGAGATTTACAAAAAAAAAAAAAAACCCATAACAAAAAAAAAAATAATAAATTGCATCAAGTTATGCCCCCGCTCAGATCCCGTTCAAGACTTCCCATTGTCCAGACCCCTCCCCATGGCCTCCTGTGCTCTGCCTCAATGGCCCCTGCCCATGTCACTAGCCTCCTCTTACTATGTTCCCTCTGTGTTCACTAAGTTCCAGCTCCTTTGGCTTTAGGTCCCTGGAAGTAGCCATGCTCTTCTGTGCTTTTAGGGCCTGTGTGAAGGTTATTCTCAATCCTGGCTGATTCCTATCCAGCCTGGGATAGAGTAGCCATCCTGGTGGCTCTTTGAACTTGACAGGTGTATTCTCAATTTAAGGCCTTTGCCTGGTGTTCCCTCTGAATGCTCACCTTCCAGCTACTCACATGGCTCATCCCTCACCTCCCTCCTCCAATCTCACCTTAATTTAGCTAGTGAGTCTCTTCCTGAACCCCCTATTTTAAGGAGAACATCCCCACCCCTTACAGTCCCAAAAGTAGAGGCTTGGAAAGAGCTTGACTCATTCAGGGGCTTATGGTGGTTTTCGTATGGCTGGAGCCTAGGAATGAGATTGTGGGGAGTAGATAATCACTTTGGATAAAGTGACTACTGTCAAATTGTGAGACGTATTCAAAGCCAGACCAAATACTCTGGTAGGAAGTGAAGAACCCTTGGGAACTTTTAAGTAGAAAAAGTCTTGGTGAAGCCATTGTTTCAGGCAAGTTGGTAAGTTGGTGGGGAATTTACCAGGCAAATGGGATGTTACTGATGAACACGAGCTAAGCGCAGGATCCTGTGAAAAGCACTTCAGATATTCTACATCGCTGAAATCTGTTTAATTCACTACAAGCAGGTTGTGCATATATTACATAAAAACTACACTTGGGGCATATAAAGAAAGAGACAATGAGGCCTCTGCCTTTACAGAGATTACAACACAGCCAGGCCTCTGACAAATGGGGCATCTCGGCCTGACAACGGGGTTTTACATTTCAGGGAAACATTCTCCCGGAGTTTCTGAGTTTCCCTTTGTGCTGGGAACTACCGTCACTGTAACTGCACATACATCCTCCCAGAGTGTGCTCCTGCACACCATGTTGAAGAAGAAAATCTTCAATGACTGTAGTTTCGAAAGTAAAATCATTAGTTCTTACTATGCATTATTAGTAGAGGTGAATTTGGGTCTGCAGAGCCAGGTTGATTACCGATTTCCTTCCAGACATACAGTTTTCTCTGATTTGTATCCTGTCTCCAGGAGACCAGGGCTTAGGTCATGGCTCCAGCTGTTCTTTTAACTCACTGTGACCTTGGGCAATCACTTAACCCTGGCCTCCTGATTTTTTTATTTTTATTTTAATTTTTTAATTTACATTCAAGTTGGTTAACCTATATGGTAGTGTTGGTTTTACTGTCTCCTGATTTCTTTAGAAAGTAGAGACATTTTTGGGGCGCCTGGGTGGCGCAGTCGGTTAAGCGTCCGACTTCAGCCAGGTCAGGATCTCGCGGTCCGTGAGTTCGAGCCCCGCGTCAGGCTCTGGGCTGATGGCTCGGAGCCTGGAGCCTGTTTCCGATTCTGTGTCTCCCTCTCTCTCTGCCCCTCCCCCGTTCATGCTCTGTCTCTCTCTGTCCCAAAAATAAATAAAAAACGTTGAAAAAAAAAATTTTAAGAAGAGACATTTTTTTTTTTACTTTTTACTTTTTTTTTTTAAATATGAAATTTCTTGTCATAAAGTAGAGAAATGAATATGTAACTTCCTCAAAGGGATATCGTTGGGGGGAAATCAGTGAATTTTTAAAGGACCTAAAACATATACTATACGTAAATGACAGTTATCATTGGTGTGATGTCACCACCCCTACAACAACTACTAAAATAACTGGTAGTGTACTACCATTGGGGATATTCTTATTCTATAGGTGTCTTTCTACTTCTTTCTCTTTCTACAACCAGAACTGAAAAGCGGAGAAATATCAGATCATGCCCACATCCCTGGCAACCAATTTTCTTTTCCTTTGTGATCACAGCCCAGAACCTGGAGCCTGCTTTGGATTCTGTGTCTCCCTCTTTCCCCTCCCCGACTCATGCGCTCGCTCTCTCTCTCTCTCTCTCTCTCTCTCTCTCAAAAATAAGTAAACGTTAAAAACAATTTTTAAGATGTCAAATCTGGGGCATGGTAGTTGATAGTTAGATCAGAGATGATTAGACTCCAGGGGCCAGAGAGCTAGACCACAAGAGTGAGGCTTGAGAGATAGGAAGCACAAGTCCCATGCAAAGAGAAATAAGCAGGTAGCGGGCATCAGAGAGATCTTGCAGCCAAGAGCTGACAGAGATGCTGTAAGATGACAGAGATGCTGTAAGAGATGACAGAGATACTGTAAGGAGAGAAACGAAGAAGTGCCAATAGCAGGGAGCAGGGCCCTGGAGGTAGAAATGTGGGTCAAGTTGCTGAATGAAGGCTACTGGCAGACAGGAAGGAAGACATGTTGAGAGCTTGGTCAGGGGGAGTGTATGCATTTCTTAGGGCTGCCACAACAAATTAACCACAAATGTGGTGGCTTAAAATGACACAATGTCTTCCCTCACAGTTCCGGAGCCCAGAAGTCCAAACCCAAGGTACTGGACAGCTACGCTCTCTCTAGAAGCTCAAAGGGGAAGACACACTCTTTGCTTCTTCCAACTTCCAGCAGCTGTCAGCATCCCGTGGCCTCATGGCTTGTGGCCACATGCCTCCAATCTCTGCCTCTTTCTTCATACTGCCTCCTTCCCTTCTTGACTTTTTCCTCAGTGTGTTTCCTACGAGGAGACTTGTCATTGGACTTAGGGCTCACTCAGATAACTCAAAATGACCTTATTTCAAGGTTCATAACTTAATTACATCCCTGGAGACCCTTTTACCAAGTAAAGTAACATTCACTGATTCCAAGCGTTTGACATGGATATTTGGTGTGGGGGCAGGTGCATTTTTCAGCTTACCGTGGGGAGTCAAGTTGAGTGAGAAGTTTCTGGAGCTGGGCTGTGAAGTCAGAGGGGGCCCACTGCAGGTGGTTGGGATTAGTTCCAGGCAATGAAGGACATTAACATTTATTGAGCATCTGGTACTGACAGGCACACTGCTAAGTGCTTCATTATCAGATTTCTTTAATTCTAACAAAGATCCTCTGAGATAGCTATGCTGTTTTTCCCCCTCTCAACTTTGTATTTTGAAAAATGTAAAATGCAGAGAAAAGTTGAAAGAAAAGTACAGTGAACACCTGTATATCCTTTACCTGTGTTACCATTTTGCCACATCTATTGTGTGTGTGTGTGTGTGTGTGTGTGTGTGTGTGTGTGTGTGTGTATTTGGGGAGGAGGAAGCTGAACCATTTGAAAGTAAGTTGTAGATATCATATTTCAAACCTAAATACATCAGCATCCTTATTGATTTGACAAATGAAAAGTAGTTACTTTTATTTGACAAATGGGAAAATGGAATCTCAGCAACGTTAAGTAAATTTCTTAGTCTCAGAGCTAAAGTACAAAGCCAGTAGTTGAGTACAAGTCTGTCTAGCTCTCAAACTCATGCCCCTTCTGCACATTTTTATTCCTTTATGTATTTATTCATTCAGCGGTTTGGGTGGGTGGGCAGCTACCATGCACTAAGGATACATTGATTGAATAAGGCATGCAAGGCAGAAAGATGAGCGATTAGTGAACAGATAAATGACCAAGATAAGTCAGGGTTCTGTGGTGAGTAATGACTAATGGGGGAAAGGTGCTGGATGGCCTGGGAGATTAAAAGAAAAATAGCCCATGACCCCTGCCTTAAAGGAGATTGCAATGGAGCAGGATTCTCAGAAATGAGGAGTGAGATTCTTAGCAGTGAGAAGACATTCCTTCCACCTTTTCTCAAGAAGCTTCAGAAGGAGACGCTTTACCACATCCAAGGAAGAAGACTTGGGGTCCTAGAAATAAGGGATCCAAGCCAGGAGAGAAGCAAAGGGAAGTCTGGGGCAGCAGGACTAGAGGCTCCAGAGAAAAGCAGGTGGATGGAATGGCCCAGGAGAAGCCAGAGAGCTAATGATCATCTGATTCATTTGACAACGTGGAAAAGAGGACAGTATTTAGAGCTGTGCTATAATTCTGAGGGAGAGTTTTGGAAGAACATAATGATAGCTATGTAGAGAGTTATGTAAATAAAGAAGAAAACTACAGTGGGGATATTTTCCCCAAAGAGTATCTCTTTTCCTGAGCGCTGCCTTATTTCTAGCCTATTCTCATCTCAGGGGCTATTTGGACGGTTTCTGAGCTATGAATCATTTCACCAAATTTGATCTCTGTTGAGAAATTTGTAGTGCGGTTAGGGGTGCCTCGGTGGCTCAGTCGTTAAGCATCCAACTGCAACTCAGGTCATGATCTTGAATTCAGGTTCATGAATTCAGGTCCTGCGTTAGGCTCTGTGCTGACAGCTTGGAGCCTGGAGCCTGCTTCGGATTCTGTGTTTCCCTCTCTCTCTGCCCCTCCCCACCTCATGCTCTGTCTGTCTGTCTGTCTCTCTCTCAGAAATAAACATTAAAAAAAATTTTTTTTTAATTTATAGTGAGGTTATAATAATCCTCATGAGTGCATGGCAGTTCCAGGTGTAGCTCATCCAATAATAGCTGCTTAAGATGAAAACAGTTATGGTCTTGTTCCCAGAAGAATGACCGAGTTACTATGAAACTGTCACTTGCAGAAATGGATCTGGGAAGAGGTGGCCTTTCTTTTTACCTCTGTGATGCTTTATCAGGCTTTGGTGAGTAATTCTAAACTTGTCTTTTGAGGTTTTTTAGAATTATGAATAAACATGTGGTAAGAGATTTATGTAGAGGATCATGATCTAATCACTATATTACTTGATATCACAATAAAACAGACCTGATCATTGTGAATGACAGTGTGAAACAGAATATTTTGTACCTAGTGCCCATCTCCAAAATTACCCCCATTTTGTCCCAGTGTCTGAGTGCCCAGTAATGAATCTTTTACTACAGAGAGAGAGAAAAAATTTTTTAATTCCAAGCCTCCAGTACCCTAAACAGTTGCCAGGAGAGAAACCAGGCTGTTTTCTTTCAAAAGCCTAAACCGAACCCTGGAAGAGTTCCAGCCTCTGGGCAAGAGATCCAGAGGGCTGCTGTGAAGCCTGCTCTGTGAAAACATTTTTCTATCTGCAAACATTCTTTTCTGGCTGTCCAACTCAGCACTGAGATTCTCTCTCCATGGAGTCCTGCCACCCTCCTCACCTTACTGATTCTTCTGCAGAAACAGCAAGGAATAGTGTCCCTGTGTGTGTGTGTGTGGGGGGGGCATAACTGAGTTGATAATTTTAGATTTAGTGCAATTAATTTTTAATAAATTGGACAGGGAGTAATTGAGTAGAATCTCCCCCATTTCACAAAAGGGCCAATTGAGGCTTGAAACCATCCTGCTTTCTCATTTCCACACAGTAAAGTGCCATCCAGATTCCAGGGAGCTTCCTTGTTCTTAGAGCAGTGTCTGGGTATCTGCATTTTGGGGGTTTGATATGAGGGAGTTTGCACTGTTCATTGTCATGCTGAGAATAGTGAGCTGAGTAACAAGCTCTTAGTGCCTGCTGAGGCCCCGCACTTCGATCCTGTACAGAGATTAATCATAGAGGGAGATCGCGTAGCCCTTTAAAACCTGTCATCTGAGGGGCGCCTGGGTGGCGCAGTCGGTTAAGCGTCTGACTTCAGCTCAGGTCACGATCTCGCGGTCCGTGAGTTCGAGCCCCGCGTCAGGCTCTGGGCTGATGGCTCGGAGCCTGGAGCCTGTTTCTGATTCTGTGTCTCCCTCTCTCTCTGCCCCTCCCCCGTTCATGCTCTGTCTCTCTCTGTCCCAAAAATAAATAAAAAACGTTGAAAAAAAAATTTTTTTTAATAAATAAATAAATAAAAAATAAAATAAAACCTGTCATCTGAGTGGGAAAACATGTGGCCTACCCTAACCTGTGTAATAATTTGTTGGAGATGGCAGGAAAGTGGCTGTCTGCCTAATGCAATGCAGGCAGTTGTCCTGTATAGAGAGAGCCCTGTGTGGGTGCCCAGAAGCTCTAAGTTCAGGACCTGACTCTGCAGATTTTGGCTCATGACTGGCCAAGGCTTGGCATGTTGTTGTGGTTTTTTGTTTGTTGGTTGGTTCGGTTTGGTTTAGTGTTTTTTCCTGTTTACCCCTCTGGCTGCGTGTCAAAGCAAGCTCATCCTTACTAACTTTACTCCAGCTATAACCCTTTCCCTCCACCACAGGGCCTTTGCACGGGCTGTCCCCCCTGCCTGCAATGCTCTCCTGCACTCCCACCCCTATCTCATTGCCACTCATTCTTCAGGTATCATTTAAAATATTATTTTGGGGGCACCTGGATGGCTCAGGTGGTTAAATGATCTTGCGGTTTGTGGCTTTGAGCCCCACATTGGGCTCTGTGCTGAAACAGAGAGCCTGCTTGGATCCTCTCTCTTTCTGCCCCTTCCCTGCTCACATTCTCTCTCTCAAAAATAACTAAACATTTTTTTAAAAAATAAAGTGTTATTTTTTCGGGAAGCCTTCCCTCATTGCCAGTCTACATGGGGTCTTACCACCACAGTGTTGATCACAATGATTATTAACTTATTTTATGATTATTTGGTTGTTTTTTTTTTTTTTCTCCTCCAGTAGATGGGACAGGGATCATGCCTGTTTTGTTTATTGTTGTTTCCCTTTGAGCATATTGCCTGACAGAAAGTAGAAGTTTAGTATATATTTACTGAGTGAGTGAATAAAAGCTGTCACTTAAATGCCCTGAGCCTCAGGCTCATATATCCTACTTCTCATGCTCGTTATATGGGTGAAATGAGGTCCTGCACTTGAAAGCATCTTGGACAGTGTCTGCGTCTAGTAGACATTGATAGATCTTAGACAAATAACGAGCTTAATAATAATAGTGCTTCTTAAATATGTGGAACAGCACTTAAGGGGAAGGCCTGAGTATTAGCAACACCGTTCATCTGCTGCTTTATACTTAACAAAGTTGTTTCCTCTATACAAAGTGGCAGATTGTATTTTCCAAAGATGGCCCTATGAATATCCCATCTCACATCACCTTCTTACAAGTTCACTGACACTCTACCTCTGGATGGGTGGGGTCTATGTTCCCTCTTTTGGAATCATAGTAGGAGTTGCAACTGTTGTAACTAATGGGAAGATGGAGGATGTGATGCTATGTGACTTCCAAGGCTAGGTCACAGAACAATATGGCTTTGGCCTGGTGCTCTGCCTATCTCGGGCACTTTCCCTTTAACCTGCTGCCATGTCATGAGTAAGCACTGAGATAGTCAACAGTCAGCACTGATTGCCAGGCATGTGAGTGCATGAGCCTTCTGAGTTTCCAGCCCCAGCCATGGAATGCCCTAGCTGATAGAACCAAGTGGAGCAGAGACAAGCTATCTCTACCAAGCCCTGTCCAGATGGCAGATTCATTAGCAAGGTCAAGGGCAATGTTGTGGTTTTAAGACACTATATTTTGGGGGTGCCTGGGTGGCTCAGTCAGTTGAATGTCCAATTTCAGCTCGGGTCATGGTCTCATGGGTCATGAGTTCTAGCCCCACATAGGGCCATTGGACTCTGTGCCGACAGCTTGGAGCCTGCTTCGGATTCTGTGTCTCCCTCTCTCTCTGCCCCTCCTCCACTCACACTGTCTGTCTGTCTGTCTGTCTCTCTCTCTCAGAAATTAGAAAAAAGGACACTATATTTTGGAGTAATTGTTACGCAGCGATATATAACCGGAACAGAGACCTGCTGCACTATTCAGTCAGCAGAGTGTGAGTATCGCCATGTATTTCCATTTTTTAGATCAGGGAGCTGAAGCTCACAGGAGTTAAGTGACATCCCCAAGGTCACATAGCTGGTGAGTGATAGATAAAGCCCAAGCATCTGGATTTCTAGGATTTGTTTTCCCAGTACCCAAAAAGTCTTGACTTTCCTTACATGGGCCTTGGAACTAAGGGGTGGTATTAACCCTCTGAGAAAATTTATATTCTGTTTAATTGGGCTTGAGAGGCTTAGAGCCCCCTTCTCTTGGGGCATGGGCTCCTTTAGATACTCAAGTGTCCTGGTCACACACTCGGGAGACAGGAAGGAGAAAATTGGAGCAGATGGTAACCTTAGATAGCACAGAGTTTTTCAAGGTGCTAGCAATCTCTGATGCCATAAAAGTTCTATATTGAAGCTTGGCAGATGTCACTGACACACACAGCAGAGAGACAGAGAAAGGTTCAGAGAGATAAAGAAACCAATTGGAGGTGGGTCCATGCCTCTTGACCCCAGACATGGATAGAATTTTTCAAAAGGGTTATCTGAAACCCCCTCCCCCCACACCCAGACACAAACTTGATTCACTGTTTTCATCACAAGGAACTAAGTGGAAAATAAACTCCCACGGAGACATCAGCTTTGATTTCCGCTGACTAGACAAAGGGTACCACAGTGATTGAGCACAGCACATGGTACATTGTAATGCTCAACAAGAGCAGGCGTGTGTCCAAGGCCCCTTGCAATTACAGGATAAAAACTGAACTCCTGCACTGGGCACGCACAAAACTCTTTACGACTTGGTCCTCTCCCTGCCCAGCCTAGTCAGAATTCTGCCACATGCTTCTTGTACATCATACTCCAGCAACAAGAAGAGTGTTATTACCTACCCCTCTTGCCTTCGTGTCTGCCTGGGTTGTTTCCTTTCTGCCAATCTGCTTGACAAACTTCTTTCTTTTTTTTTTTTTAAGTTGATTTACTTATTTTGAGGGAGAGAGAGCGTACGAGCAGGGGATGGGCAGAGAGAGAGGGAGAGAGAGAGAATCCCAAGCAGGGCCCTCGTTGTTAGCACAGAGCCTGATGCAGGGCTCAAACTCATGAGCTGTGAGATCATGACCTGAGTGGAAACCAAGCGTTGGACGCTTAACCGGCTGTCACCCGGGCACCCCTCTTCTTTCAAATCTCAAGAGCTATCTTCTCTGAGCTCTCTCTCATTCTTCCAAGCCAACTCAGAGAGTCGCATCTTATGTCAAAGCAATTTTATTTTCCATGCACTAAAATCAAAGATAGAGACATCCCCTCTCAAATATTTTCATTTCCCAGCCCTAAATCCTGTGCCTAATGCCGAGAAGGAACTTAGCAAAGTTTATGGAAAATGAATGATCTCATTTAATCCTTACGACCACCCCATAGAGTGGGTACCTTTATAATCCCGTTTTGTAGGTGGTGAAACTGTGCTCAGAAAGGTTAAGGGGCTTAGGTTTCCATGGCTAAGCAGTGGGGGCAGGTATCAAATCCAGGAATGTCTACTGCCAAAACCCTTGCTCTTTCTGCCATGTCGCACCTGCAGCCATCTCTCCATCCGGAGATCGTTGGTTTCACAGCTGGGGAAGCAACAAGAAAATCCTCTGTAGACCAAGGCCACCCTGGAGCTGTCTGCACTGCTCTCAGGAACTTTCCCACCTGCTCTGCAAGTCAGCACAGCTTAGAATGCACCTTTCAAATTAGCTGGTATGATTAAGGAGGATTCTCTGCCCTTTGTCATTCTTGTGATTTTTTTTTTTTAAGTAGAGCTATTCCCTGTTTATTATGCCTATGCTCCAAACTCTCCAGAATAGCTTTAGGACTTGGGCTGCACCTGATTCTGAAGTTTTTATGTTCTTACTGACCCCCTGTCTCCACTTCCAGATTAACCTGTGTTTGAAGTTTTGATTCATTTTATTCTGTATTGATGGGGGATTCTGAACTCTCTGCTTCTGTGAAATAAGCCCTACTGGGTCTGTCAGCTGTATGGTTGCAGAGGAAATGATCTTCTGTCACATAGCTATAGAAAGCCGAGTGGCAGAAGTAAATTAGCCTACAATTTCCACAAAAGGATATGCTGAGAATTGCCAACAATATTTATGTGGGCATTGTGCTCCCAGATACACTTGGATGGCAGTGAATTGTCAGTTACTATGACAAAATGACTGAAGAAATCAATCTGCCAAGTATGAATGGCTCTCAATGGGCTTCAAGGTTCTCAGGTTAAGGGACCCGCAAAACTGACAGAGGTTGGGTCTCATATTGATATGACCTCCATTGGAGAGCATGTAAATTAGCCAAGATGTAGGCAAAGAGGTCTGGTCCCCCTGCCCACACTCCCCACCCCTACGAAGGGCATTTTCCAATCCTCACATGGAAATGAAAGACCATTTTAGAAAGCCTGGAAGTCCAGCCATGTTAATGACATTCAAATCAGGCCTTTTCTCTAGAAGAAGGTTGAAGGCCTTTTTAAAACACATACCTGCCCAATTCCAGACGGGAGGCATGAATTTCACCTTTTCAAATGGCCTTTTTTTTTCCTCCTTACTCATCCTCGCTCCAGCTAAGTTGTATTGGATTGTACAAAAATAATGCACTGTGTGTAAATCAAATATGATCCTTTCTTTCTTTCTCTCTCTATTTCTTCTCCATCCCCAATAAAAAGTCATTTTTCAGATTCCTTTCCAGACTCTAAGCCATCCCTAGAATCTTCTTCACTTCAGAAAGAGTGATTTTTATTTTCTTTTTTAATTTTTATTCTTTTACAATTTAAATCCAGTGTAGTTAGTATGCAGTGGTTTATTAGTTGCAGGTACAAAATATAGTGATTCAGCAATTCCATGCATTACTCATTGCTCAGCATGATAAGTGTACTCTTAATCCCCTATACCTATCTCACTCATTCCCTCACCCACCTCCCCTCTGGTGACCATCAGTTTGTTCTGTATAGTTAAGAGTCTGTTTTTTGGTCTGTCTCTTTTTTCCTTTGTTTGTTTTGTTTTTTAAATCCCACATTTAAACGAAATCGTATGGTATTTGTCTTTCTCTGACTTACTTCGCTTAGCATTATACTCTCTAGCTCCATTCGTGTTATTGCAAATGGCAAGATCTCATTCCTTTTTATGGCTGAGTAGTATTCCAGTGTGTGTGTGTGTGTGTGTGTGTGTGTGACTTCTTTTTTTTTTTTTTAATTTTTTTTTTCAACGTTTTTTATTTATTTTTGGGACAGAGAGAGACAGAGCATGAACGGGGGAGGGGCAGAGAGAGAGAGGGAGACACAGAATCGGAAACAGGCTCCAGGCTCCGAGCCATCAGCCCAGAGCCTGACGCGGGGCTCGAACTCACGGACCGCGAGATCGTGACCTGGCTGAAGTCGGACGCTTAACCGACTGCGCCACCCAGGCGCCCCGCGACTTCTTTATCCATTCATCTGTCAATGGACACTTGAGCTTCTTCCATAATTTGGCTATTGTAAATACAGAGAGAGTGATTTTTAAATGCAAGTGTTTTCTGAGTGAGTACTGGGTAGGTTCCCATTCTAATAAAAAGAAAGATAAAGCCATTCATTCAGAACATCTAAATGATTTGTAAAGACTTCTGGAGCAAGATTTGGGAGGAACCAAATGTTGAAAGCCATTGGGTGACTCATGTAAGTCCTTTATATATAAACAGCCCATAAAATCAAGTTCTGGGGAAATTTTATCTTCTTTAAAGGCAAAGAAAGTATCATACAGTAATTATGATCAGGAAAAAAACAAAGAGAATTCAGTATTCTTTACAAAATATCCAAAAGACTTTGTTCTGTTTCTTATCAACTAAGTCTCCTTTGTGAGCTCTTTGAATTGTGTCTCATATATGTAAAATGTTCTCTCATATATAAGAGAAAATGTGAAAATAAGGTTAGGATTTTATCTCAATTTAAACATCCTAATGTGAGAATTGGGCAGTGCATTGTGGGAAGAGTCAGAAAGCTGGTCAAGTCCTTAGGGTGAACATGTGGTAGCTGATGGTATGGGCTGAATTCCCAGTCCCATCATCTGTTACATTACAACACTGTCATAGCTAATGACACTGGGAACTCAGAGATGTCAAGTTGGTCATCTTTGTAGTTGTTAAAAGACATAAACTCTCTTCTGGAAAGTTATTATGGAGGACAAAAGAAAGAGCTCCAAAGGCTTGTTAAAAGTGTATAATTCCATATTAAATATCGTATCAGGATTTTAGCAGCAGGAGACTGGAGTTAGGGTTAGAGTCAGGAAAGGCACAATGAAAGATGCATAATTTGATCTGAGCCTGGAAAAATAGGTCAAAGTGTAGTTTTATGCAACTACTTAATATTCTTTTTTTGGGGGGGGGAATTATTTAATATTCTCAATATGCAAAGAGCTCTTTAAAATCAACAAGTCAAACAAACCAATAACAGAAAAGGCAAAGGACTTAGAGATTATGCATAAAAGACAAAAATATCAAGAAACATGTTAAAATATTCAGCCTAATAATGAAGGAACTTCAAGTAATAATATATTCTCTCCTTTACATTCAGTTGGTAGACTTTTTTTTTTTTTTTTAGTCGTAAAAAGATTCTTTTTGTATTTTGTTCATGGAGGGCAAATGAACACAATCATTTTGGAAGTGTTGATGAAATCGGAGATATCCACAAAATACAAAATACTTGTACAACATGAAGCAACTTATAGTAGCAAAAACTAGAGTTACTAGGTTCTCAACTATAGGGAATTGGTTTAATAAATTATGATATACAATATTAATAAGAATGTTTCCAAAGACTGACTTCTTAATGGCATGGGAGAATGCATCTGACATAAAATTAGTGATGAAAAAGAAAATTACATATAAGAGGAGCACCTGGGTGGCTCAAGTGGGTTAAGCATCTGACTTTGGCTCAGGTCATGATCTCATGGTTGGTGAGTTCAAGCCCTGTATTGGGCTCTGTGCTGACAACTCAGAGCCTGGAGCCTGTTTTGGATTTTGTGTCTCCCTCTCTCTCTGCCCCTCCCTGCTAGCTAGTGCGCTCGCTCTCTCTCTCTCTCTCTCTCTCACACACACACACACACACACACATACACACACACACACACAAATAAACATTAAAAAAATTTAATTTACCTATACATGTATACTATATATGTAGCTATATATGTATGTTTACAAAACAAAAAAGAAAGAAAAGAAAATAGTGACTATCTCTGAGTATTGGGACTGGATTACTTTTATTTTCAATTTATAATTTTTGAATGTTTTCTAACTTTTCCAAGTGTTATTTGTTCCTTTGTATGTGTTGTGGCTTTCCACTTATTCTTAATTTAACAGGGAAGTACTAATGCTATTGTTTTGCTTTGTAGGAAATCAATCCCAGTTTTTTGGAAGTCTCCATCTTTGTTGCTTTTTTCACATTGGGTCAATGATTTATTCTTGCTACTCTAGAATCTTGTTTCCATGCCATATTTCCCATTGAGTTAGGAAGCACACATCCTCTTGCCAGATTAACTTTATACAACGTCCTCTCCTTCTTTGGCCAGATCACTTGTTTTGCAGGACTACAGTAGTAGCCGTCAGGAACGATGCTTACTTAAGGGCACGGACTCTAGACTGCCTGGGTTCTGTGAAACCTTATGCAAGGCATATAACCTTCACCAAAAATCTTTGGGGAGTGGTGGAAAGTAAAAGATGCTTAATGAATATTTG
Source organism: Neofelis nebulosa (assembly GCF_028018385.1). Lineage (NCBI taxonomy): Eukaryota > Metazoa > Chordata > Mammalia > Carnivora > Felidae > Neofelis > Neofelis nebulosa. The sequence goes on from NC_080791.1 coordinate 75,784,199, forward strand.
AACTTGTTGAAATGAATGATGCAAGAACAGATAATAGAAAAAGACAGGGGCCTCAATACCTACATCTCTGTGTGCCACTTCCTGTGAACATTTAACATGTGCCTTCTGAGTCTTGAGTAGAGTGGCAGCATGTTATTTTAGGAGAGCCTTGAATCAGAATTTCAGCCTCACCAAGTAGTTGCTGTCCTTCTTGTGCAAGAAACTTGAACTTTCCAAACTCATTTTACTCATCTGTAAAAATGGGGATCGGAGAGAAATCTTGTGACGAATACCCATCTAGTAGGACTCTTCAATAAATATTACTGTACACCTCTATCCCCAAACCCTTTTCTCCCTTTCCCAAACAAATGAAGTGTACCTTTCCAGGCACTTGATCTCTAACCCAAAAATTAAGGACACTCAAGAATGACTGTTCACTGTAGCTTCTGAAGTACCTTCTACGGAGCTTGATTAACTCAATGGTAATGGCAAATTCCCTTCTGATTGCTCCTATATACAAACAGTTCCCTTCTAGTCATTCACTTTCAAAGTTCTTTACCTGCTTTTACGCTTAAATATTTCCCATGTGAACTTAATCTACAGAATCAGCTTCTATCAATCATTAAGCTTTCTTGTTCACGAGAATGTCTTTTTCTATACAGTTTTGGGAAAACTAGGCAAATTCATTCTTTTTAGGGGAGTGATTATTTGATAAGTGGTTGCCCCTTTACCCTAAATGTGGTCATATTTAGTTTTTTTTCTTTCTCATGTCTTCCTAAAAAAGGGAGTAAAACGAAGCCCTCTTTCATTGAACTTGACAGATGATTATGAGTGCCTTCAGAAGTAAATCCCAATAGCCCATGAGACAAATGATTTTGAGCCCACCCTGTGTGACCCAAGATCTTTATAGTTTTTAAGAATATGGGAGATCTGGGTTGGGAAGTAATTATAAGAGCCAGATCATTGCAGCAAAAGAAAGTGAGAAAGAAATCAATGGCACTGAATCCTAAAAGTCTGCCAAGCAAGAAGCCAGGGTAGGAGATATGTAGTTCAGAAAAGGGTTCAACTTCTTTTGAACCTTTATATTCTCTAATCCTTAAAACAGGTTTGCTCTCTTGTTCAAATTCACTAAAGATCCAAAACAGCTGGGTAAAATCTGGAATAATATAGGGTTACTGTTAACATGTTTAGATTGAGATCAAATCTTAATCTTTTTCTTTTTCTTTTCTTTTCTGTTTATTTGCTTCAAAGGGTTTCAGGGGCAATGATGTGAATTATTCTGCATGTGCTTGCTAGATTTCAGGCTTTATGAGAGGCAAGATGCCTGCTGACTTTGTGAGCATGAAAAGGCCACTCTGGGGTTTTCAGATTCAGTTAGTCTGAAAGTAATGACTCATGTGGGTAATTATTCCCACAAAGGCAAAAGACTTGTCTAATTGGACTAGCTAGGTAGCATAACAGGTGACTTATACCAGCTTGGCTTTTCATTTAAGGCAAGCAGAACATGTTTAGATGAGAAATATTATTCCGATTTGTAACAAGGTTCACAAATTAATTTTCAAATTGCTGAGTTCTCATAAAGCTTGGATATCACCATACCCTACCACTTTACTCTCCTTCTGTCTTGCCTTAACTGAAATTTATAAGCAATTACAGTCATTATTTTTCCTTTTCTCCCTTTCTAAAACTTCTGGAGAAAGTATCAAAATCAAATGAAAACTTTTCCTCAAAGAGCCACATTAAATTGACTAATGTGAAAGGTACATTACTCATAATTCAGCTACAACATAGGATACTTAAATTTGATGATCTTATGTCCTCTTCATAAAGATGTAAATTTGACACTATTAGTTAGTGAAGGAGTTAAAAATAGCTTCATCTTCTCTAAGTGACTGTTTTTTTTTTCACTGCTCAAGATATACCTCTGGAGAGGTATCCCTAGGTTTTTTTTTTTTTTTTTTTTCAACGTTTTTTATTTATTTTTGGGACAGAGAGAGACAGAGCATGAACGGGGGAGGGGCAGAGAGAGAGGGAGACACAGAATCGGAAACAGGCTCCAGGCTCCGAGCCATCAGCCCAGAGCCTGACGCGGGGCTCGAACTCACGGACCGTGAGATCGTGACCTGGCTGAAGTCGGACGCTTAACCGACTGCGCCACCCAGGCGCCCCATCCCTAGGTTTTATATATCTCTTATCATTTTCCCTAATGAGAGAAAATATCAAGTGTCCTTAAAATCATATGATTTTAAATCTATGACATAATTATAAAAGTGACATTTAGGCCCCCTTTTTTCTTGCTGACAAAAAAGAAATGCCACCCAACCTATTTAGTTTGTATTTGGTTCTGGAGAACTCTTAATTTGAGTACATTATGTGTGTATAAAACAGCTCTGCTGGTTTAAGAAATATCAGATATACAAAACAGATCAATAGAGGGGTGTTTAGTCACATTAGAAAAGTCTTCTTCACTTCACAGAATAATTTGCACCCATGTTCCTTTAAATGCAGTTTTTGTACATTTGTAGTATGATCTTGTGTACACAGAATTTTTCAGAAGTATGTGCTTATTGGTGTTCAAACTAGTACTTACGTTTTATTGCATTGGTCTAATTATCCAGATAGTTACGGCTTAAAAAAAAAAAAAAGATACACTTTCACTTGAATTACTCGAAGTGAAATCATGTTATTTATAGATTAGAACTGGAAGGGAATTTAGAAACATTTAACGAGGCATGTATGCATTTAGTTCTTTAATGTTGGCCTTGCTGTAGTTGGAGAAAGGCTGATAGGCATTTTCAACTTAAACCTGCTCTCAGTTTGGTAGTGTTTGTATGTGTGCTTGTGTTTGGTGTAAGAAACTGGCTAAAATTTAACAGCCGGAAAATGATGAAAGGCACATTTTCTACAACCTTTTATTTGGCAAGTGGCCAAGGAAATGGAAGGAATCTTAAAGTCACTGTATGTGCTTTTCATCTTAATACATGCCATTCAGGACAGATATATGTAATAATGTTAACTGCTATTTGGCCTTTGTTCACCTCCACCCCACCCCTTCTCAATGCTTTTTTCAAACTTGCGAATTTGAGGTATCTTTTGAAACTACCCCCCCCCCCCCTCCTCCGCAGGCCTGTAGACTGAAGATTACACACACTCTGAGTCACTCACACCAAAAAAGAACTGGTCAGAGAGGGAAGCAGGAGGATTTATGCACACAGAGTTTTTAAAGAAAACTATCAAATGCAGTTGGTGCGGTTTTGCCAGGGACAGTGACAGTCTCTGGACCTGCCAGGCCGTCTTATGACCGTTCAGTAAAAATCATGTTCAGAAATGGCGGAAAGGTTAGGCGAGGCAGATCGCGAACCAAGAAGAGGCAGAAACGCGGAGGAAAGGGGTGGGTCCACCGTTTTGTAGACTTAATGGAGCGACCCGCAGGGGCTGCTTTGGAACGGGCTCCGGCTGCCCCTGCACGCAACTCGGGCGGAGAGCTGGGCGCGCCCTTAGGACCTTTTGAACTCTGGCCGCTCGACAAAAACACCCTTTTGAAAAAGTGGCGTCCACTGAGCTTTCAGAATCAAGCGACACCAAATTAAGGCTCTAACATAAACGTGTCGGGCTTCGAACTGTGAGTTTGGTTTGATTCTCGACGTTCTGGATTCCTATCAGGTGCGAATTTCAAACATCTGGGGCAGCTCTTTGGAGGAAATAAGGAAACGTCATACTTTTTAAACTTTTTTTTTTAATGCTAGAAGAGCTGGTGGGAGGGTTGCATTTCTTGTCACCAACACCCCAGTAGCATTAATTACATGCAAAGGGAGTGACTGTGAAGGCAGGAAAAACCACCGCTCTGCCTTTCTCCAGGTCCTGCTGGGAACTGAGGGCCCGCCTGGGAGGCACGATTTGCACGCAAAGGGGCTGTGCACAGGGCGGGAGCCCGCGCTAACCCGGGGAGGGGGTGGGGGCTGCGCCCGAGGGTAGGCATGTAGAGGCAGCCAGATCTGCTTCCTACAATCCTCAAGGGTCCTGTGGACACCGGGCCCGAGGTCCTCCCCAAGGCTGGCTGGGAGAGCACTGATCCTGGAGTGGAGTTGTTCTTTCTCCTTTTGAGTGTGAAAACAAAGGACCTGATTGGGCCTCCTGGTCTGCGGGTGTTCCTGGCTGGTAAATCATCCACACTTGCGCTCCCATCCCAGACTCCTCGGTTTTGAGAGCAGTGGAGCCCACGGCGCGATCACACTTGTCCCGGTAGTCCGGTCGGTGGAGAGCCCAGAGCCGGGCGTGTGCAGAGGCGCGGGCCACCATGGGTTGCTGCTTTCGCGCGCGTTGCCTCCTCCGGCCGGCGGGCCCTTCTTATTTCAGCACAAAGAGTTTGAGGTGCATTGCTTTCTTTGGCGTAAAGCCCTCGCCGGGTCAGAGTGAAATCTCCGCTTTTTTCAGGAGCATTGTAACACAAAAGGTTTAAGGGGGGAAAATGTTAAAAGGAAGCCCTTTTCTCTTTAGGCTGAATGCAGTGAGGAGATTAAAACTTTCATTTGAGATTTTGCCGTATTCATGGTGATGGGGCGGTGAATAGGACTGAGTCAAAGCCCCCAGCGCTGCTGTGTGCCCTTTTATCTCTGGCACATCTTCAGACACAGGTTGTTTTGCACTTGAAAGAGGAGAGAGAGGGGAATGTGGGATTTTGACAGCTGATATTGGCCTCTGAACTCTTGATGGGGATTTTCTAATTAACCCCAAGTACCCATCAGGTGGCCAACATGGAATGATTTCTGTCAGAGAGGGCAAAAAGTTTCCCATTTTGATCAAACGGATGGGGACAGTTTTTAACGTTCAGAGTAAGGAAATTTAGGAAGGGTCTCTGCTCACAGAATTTGAAAAGCCAGTTGGAGCATGTGGGGTTGGGAGCCACAGCGTGAGGACACCAGTAACAGGAGTTGTGTAAGTATCATCTTGACATGACCAGCATCAGAACATCGGGGAAAGGTAAATGTGGTTCCTGAGACTCAGAAACTAACACCGTTTGCTTTTCAGAGCTAAACCAGCTCAGAAATTTGAGTGGAGAGCTCTAACCTGTGGTTTACTCTTAGGTCTGGACTTGGGGATTCCCTGTAAGTTGGTTTTTTTTTTTTTTTTTTTTAACGTTTATTTATTTTTGAGACAGAGAGAGACAGAGCATGAACAGGGGAGGGTCAGAGAGAGGGAGACACAGAGTCCGAAACAGGCTCCAGGCTCTGAGCTGTCAGCACAGAGCCCGACGGCGGGGCTTGAACTCACTGACGGCGAGATCATGACCTGAGCCGAAGTCGGCCGCTTAACCGACTGAGCCACCCAGGCGCCCCTGTAAGTTGGTTTTAATTCTAGTTCAAACCTCTGACTCTTGGCCAGGACCTGGACATACCATGCATATGCTAAAATAAATTCCACGTTGTTTTCCTGAATGCATCTCTAGTTTCAGAGATTTAGGTGGAAACGGTGTATCAGTCTTTGTAAATGAAGAGAGGACTGCTGATTCATTGGTTCAAGAGCAGAAGTGTGAGTTGTTTTAAAACAAGTCCCAGGAAGAAATAATGAGTTTGGATGATGAACTTCCAAATTCGAAGTCCCTTGGAGATTCAGATTAAGTGTATTTGGGGGTGAGGTCCCTGGAAAGTATATGCTTGAAAAGGGCCCCAGGCAGGTGATTCTTCTGAGAGGGCTGAGCTCTAGGGTAATGTTTCCTAGGCTTCTCTGATGGTAACAAGACTAGGAGTACTTGCTTAAAACACACACACACACACACACACACACACACACAATTTCACAATTTGGTGCCTGTCTTCATACTGTAAACACCAATGGATATTTCTGAAAAAAATGTATATTTCTAACAAGCTTCCCAGAGAGCTTCCAAAGCCCCCAAATCTCCTGGCTTTTCCCCCTGTGCCACTGGCCGCTGCTTCTCACTCTCCCTTATAGGTTGCTTTCCCTTTTCCTTTCCCTGACCTTTAAACGTTGAGAGAACACCATGCGACAATCTTTTTTTTTTTTTTTTTTTTAAGATTTATTTCAATTCCAGGGGCGCCTGGGTGGTTCAGTTGGTTAAGCGTCTGACTTTGGCTCAGGTCATGGTCTCACAGTTCATGGGTTCAATCCCCTCTTCGAGCTCTGTGCTGACAGCTCGGAGCCTGGAGCCTGCTTCAGATTTTAGGTCTCCTCCTCTTTGCCCCTCCCCTGCTCATACTCTGTCTCTTTCTTTCTGTCTCAAGAATAAACATTAAAAAAAAATTTTTTTAAGATTTATTTTCATTCCAGTTAGTTAGCATACACTGTTCTATTAGTCCAGGTGTACAATATACTGATAAAACAATTCTATACTCAGTGCTCAGCATGATAAGTGTACTCTTAATCCCCATTACATATTTCACTCATGCCGTCACCCAGCTCCCCTCTGGTGACCATCAGTTTGTTCTCTATAGTTAAGACTTGTTTTTTGGCTTGTCTCTCTCTTTTTCCCTTGTTTTCTTTCTGAAATTCCACATATGAATGCAATCATATGATATTTGTCTTTCTCTGACTTATTTCACTTAGCATTATACTCTCTAGTTCCATCCATGTCATTCCAAATGGATTTCATTCTTTTTTGATGGCTGAATAATACACCATTATATATATTATATATACATATTATATATATATGAAACATATATATGTTCAATATGTATACATGTATACATACATATATATACATATATATGAAACATACATATATGTTCACTATGTATACATACATTCACTATGTAACATGTATATATAATATATAATGAAACATATGTTATATATGAAACATATATATATATATATAACATGTATATATAATATATATAATGGTGTATTATTCAGCCATCAAAAAAGAATGAAATTCATTTGGAATGACATGGATGGAGCTATATATACATGTTTTATATATATATATATATATATATTTCATATATATAATATATAACATCTATATACACACATATATATATTGCACACATTATGTGTTATATAATATATGTTATATATTAACATGAATATTATATATACATTACATACATTATATATCACATCTTCTTTATCCATTCATCTATCAATGGACTCTTGGGTTCCTTCCATAATTTGGCTATTTTAAATAATGGCTGCTATAAGCATAGGGGTGCATGTATCCCTTTGAATTAGTGATTTTGTATTCTTTGGGTAAATACCAAGCAGTTTGATTGCTGGATTGTAGAGTAGTTCTATTTTTAACTTTTTGAGGAACCTCCAAAGTGTTTTCCAGAGTGGCTGCGCCAGTTTGCATTCCCACCAACAGTGCATGAGGGTTCGTCTCTGTATCCTTGTAGACACCTGTTGTTTCTCGTATTATTGATTTTAGCCATTCTGACAGGTGTCAGGTGATATCTCGTAGTTTTGATTGGCATCTGCCTTATGGTAAGTGATGATGAACATCTTTTCATGTGTCTGTTGATCATCTCTATATCTTCTTTGAAGAAATGTCTGTTTGTGTCTTCTGGCCATTTTTTAATTGAGTTATTTGTTTTTTGGGTATTGAGTTTTATAAGTTCTTTATATATTTTGGATACTAAGCCTTTATTGGATATGTCATTTCAAATATGTTCTCCCATTCTGTGGGTTGCCTTTTAGTTTTGTTGATTGTTTCCTTCACTGTGCAGAAGCTTTTTATTTTGATGTAGTCCCAAAAGTTTATTTTTGCTTTTGTCTCTCTTGCCTCAGGGGACCTATCTAGAAAAAAGTTGCAGTGTCTGATGTCAAAGAAGTTACTGCCTCGGCTCTCTTCTAGGATTTTTATGGTTTTAGGCTTCACATTTAGATCTTTAATCCATTTTGAATTTAATTTGTGTATGGTGTTAAGACAGTGGCCCAGTTTCATTCTCTTACATGTAGCTGTCAAATTTTCCCAGCACCATTTGTTGAAGACACTGTCTTTTCCTATTGCATATTCTTTCCTGTTTTGTGGAAGATTAATTGGCCATATAATCATGGGTTCACTTCTGGGTTTTCTATTCTGTTCTATTGATTTATGTGTCTATTTTTGTGCCAGTACCATACTGTTTTCATAACTATAGCTTTGTAATATAACTTGAAGTCTGGAATTATAATGCCTCCAACTTTGCTTTTCTTTTTCTTAAAAAAAATTTTTTTTAACGTTTATTTAGTTTTGAGAGACAGAGCATGAGTGGGGGAGGGGCAGAGAGTTAGAGGGAGACACAGAACCCAAAGCGGGCTCCAGGCTCCCAGCTGTCAGCATGGAGCCCAACACAGGGCTTGACCCACAAACTGTTAGATCATGACCTGAGTCGAAGTTGGATGCTTAACTGCCAGAGCCACCCAGGTGCCTCTGCTTTTCTTTTTCAAGATTTCTGTAGCTATTTGGAGTCTTCTGTGGTTCCATACAAATTTCAGGATTGTTCTACTTCTGTGAAAAATGCCATTGGTATCTTGATAGAGATTACATAAAATGTGTAGATTGCTTTGGGTAGTATAGACATTTTAACAATATTTGCTCTTCCGATCCACGAGTATAGAATGCCTTTCCATGTGTTTTGTCATCTTCAATTTCTTTCATGTTTTATAGTTTTCATAGCACAGATCTTTTACCTCTTTGGTTAGGTTTATTCCTAAGTGTCTTATTTTTCATGCAATTATAAATGGGATTGTTTTCTTAATTTCTCTTTATGCTTCTTCGTCATGGGTATATAGAAATGCAACAGATACCTGTATGTCGATTTTGTATCCTGCGACTTTACTGAATTCATTTATCAGTTCTAGCAGTTTTTTGGTAGAGTCTTTTGGGTTTTCTTTTCAAGTTTACTTACTTATTTTGAGAGAGAGAGAGAGAGAGAGAGAGAGAAAAAACACAAGTGGGGGAGGGGCAGAGAAAGAGAGAGAGAGAGCATCCCAAGCAGGCCCCACACTCTCAGTGTAAGCCCAACGTGGGTCTTGTACTCATGAACTGTGAGATCATGACCTGGGCCAAAGTCAGATACTTAACTAACTGAGCCACCCAGGTGCCCCTTTTTAGGTTTTCTATATGTAGTATCATGTCATCTGCAAATAGTGACAGTCTTCCATCTTCCTTACTGATTTGGATGGCTTTTATCTCTTTTGTTGTCTGATTGCTGCAGCTAGGACCCAGTCTTTAGTTTTCTCTTTTTCTAAATTCACCTCCTTGGTGACCTCATCTACCTTGTGGCTTCCTACCTTGTGGCCAGACTGCTGAAGTTACAGCTCCAGCTCAGATTTTCCCAAAATTCTAGACTCTTCATCTATCCAGTTGCCTGCGTGGATCTCCCCTTGGCCTTGACTTTTAGCCTAGGATATTCTCTCCCCACCTACGAGAGAGAAGGCTAGTGTGGCTGGAGCATATCATGCAAGAGTGGGAGGGCACTAGAGATGTAGTTGGAGAGAAAGGCAAAGGCCAGATAATTAGAGCCTTGAGGCCATAGGAAGGAGTCTAGTCTACCTGATCTAATTGAGATATTAAAAGAACACTCTAGCTGCCATGTAGAGAAGGAATTGGAGAAGGGCAAGAAATACAGAAAACAGAAGCTCAGTTAAGAGTCTTGTGCAATAATCCAGACAAGAGATGTTGGTGACTTAGTCCAAGTAGAAGCATTGGAGATGGAGAGAAATGGACAAAGAAGGCATAATTTTGAAAGTAGCCATAGTTGGACTGGTTGGAGGATTTGATTTAGAACACGAGGGAAAAAGAGAAGTCAGGATAACTTCCAGGTGTTAGACTTAATACTTTCAATGATGGTACCATTTATTGATAGAAGTAGAAGGCAGTAGCTCCTTACTTTTTTCATGTTATGACACACACACAAAAATAACATTCGAAAGATACAGTAGTAAACTTGAGGGGGATTTGCAGATGTCTACATGAGGTCTGGTGAAGTTTTTTCCTTGTATTTTCTTTATATGTCATGTAATGATAAGAAAAATAAAATACAAAGTACTAAGGAAGATATATCAAATATGTTTTAAAAATACCTGTCCAATGGAATCTTTTAAAAAATGTAATGCTGAATTTGCTTTGGAACACTGCTTGGAATCAGTGAGCTACGTTGCCTTAGTGAACATGACTTTTTAGTCTTTTAATATCAGGTTTCAAACTTGAAGTAGCTACACCCAATCATGATCAAGACTGTTTAACGATAAGCTCTTCAAATTGTTAAAAAACTCAACAATAAAACCTTTGTCACTGTACACAGGAGACAGAATTTGAAATAGTTTTCCAACCATTCAAAAATTTCAAGAATTAAAATGAAACTTAAGGACTTTTAAGGTGTGTATAGAAATCTTTTGTAATATTTCTGATGGATTTCAAACCCAGCCGAATATTTCCACTTATCTATTTGTTTATTCAACGATTATTCATTGAGGCTTGCTAAGTGCCAGGTACTATTCTAGGCACCTAAATAGCAAGTGCATCGAAATAACAATGAAGCTCTAAGATGCAGAATCTGCTTGCTTGCCACTAGCTCATCTGTTACAGTCTGTCATCTGATCTCTGTGAAGGGAGAGGGTGGAAGCCGCCACCTGGAGCCTCACCTGTGTGGCCTCTGGCCCCTCTTTGTCCATGCTCTGTGTTCCTCAGGCACCTGGAACTCCTCCAGTAGCTCCTTGGTGCTCTGCGGCTGTCTGCCAAAGAAATTCTTGGCCAGGCTCAACCCATCAGGCAGAAAAGTGAGGGCCAGACATGGCTCATTTTACTGGCTGGTTTTGGGGTTCATGAGATTGCTGGCATGGCGTCTGGTCCTGCCCGGTGGCGCTGCTTTCAGAGGATGCTTGGGTAGCTGCATGGCACCCCTGACGGCCCCAGAATTCAATCGGCCACCCTCCTAAGCTGACATCCCATGGCACACACCCGGGTGCTGTGGCACTTTGTGTAAGGTGCTCTCTCTTAACCAGTTCTAGTCGGTGAGCAGAATTGTTAGGGACAGAAGTGTGTCCTTCATCTCCCCGAGTTCATGTGCAAAGTCCTACCTTCCAACATGACTGTGTTTGGAGACAGGGCCTTTACGGAGGTGATGAAGGTTATGTGAGATCATAAGGGTGGAGCTGGTTAGAAGAGAGAGACAGACACACGGACATCAGGGAAACACAGGTACGGAAGAAAGGCCACGTGAGGACACTGAGAACACAGTGAGAAGATGGCCATCTGCAAGCTTAGGAGAGAGGCCGATACCTTGATCTTAGACTTCCAGGCTCTGTGCTTATGAGAAAATTAATTTCTGTTGTTTAAGCCACCGGGTCTGCAGCATTTGTGGCAGCCCTAGCAAATATAGGAACGGGGCCAAACGCAGGGGTTATCAAACTTGGCTTCCAGGTGGGACCACCTGAGGCACTGTAGGCAATATTCATCTGCCTGGGTTTGACGCTCAGAAATTCTGATTTGACCGGCCAGGTGTAGTTCCACAGGTAAGCCTAAATCTCAGCCAAAGTGCGAACTGCTGAGGGAACGGATGTGAAATTTAAAGGAAACGGATTCACTTCCACCAGAAAAACAAACTTTTGTTTTGGGTCTGCCTAACAAAATGGTGAAACCCCCTTCACGGAAAGCATCTGAGCAGATGTCGGAGAGAGTGAGCCTGATCACCAGAGGACCATTCCTGCTGGCAGATGGAACATCTGTCCTGTCACCCCCAGGAACCGTCTTCACCTTCGCCTGACCCCACACACTGTGGGCAGTTTACGAGGGCACCCTCAGTCTGGAGTTTCTTGTCCCACCTCTCATTCCATGCCATGTCTTACATGGCTCTTTCTCTGTGCCCTTCCAGGTCCTACCACTAATGGAGAGGCTAAACTTGATGTATTCTACGGTTTTTTCCAGATCTCAGATTTCTTCACTTTAATCAAGTAAAAATACAGCTTCCTGATTGTAACAGGAGATGAGAATTAAGTTAGCAACTTCAAGCCCTATCAAGTTCCTCTCCAAGAGAAAAGCAGATTTAGTCCATGAGCTATGCCTATTTCGACACAAATTGAATTAGTGGAAAATGAAAGGGTCACCTGCTGAAGATGTCCCTTTGGCCCTGAGCAATAACTGCTTTCTTAGCCTGACTGCCTGGGAAAGCTTAAATTCGTTGTGGGGACACCTGTCAGCTTCATTGGTAGGTTTTTTTGTTTGTTTGTTTTTTGTTTTGTTTTCTGTAAGACGCTTATTATCCTGCAAGTCAGGGCAGTAAATCAGCGCAGAAAAGACAGGCAGTATCAGACATTCAGATGATATCTGTACACCCCCTAACCAGCGCTGGAAATCGTGGGCTTTTGTGGAAGGGGGGGCATCAGAGGCCCTTCTCCCCTTAAGCCTTAGAACCTGGCTTTGGTTTGCCTTCCTGTGTGCTTTGTTCTTCCTTGTCATGGATTTTGGGACCCAGCCTACTCTTGTGACTTTAGGTCCTCCTCCCCAACTTTCCTCTTTGGGATTCTCTCCTTGATAAATATAGCTAGAGACTAGAGTGCACCCTGCTTTGCTGCCCTTTTATGCCACATCAGAAACTAGCTGTGACATTTTGGCATTGAACTGTTTTATGACTAATAATGTGGGAAACAGGCAGGAAATAACAAAAGTAGCCAACCTGAAGATATTACAGTGATTTTAAAGAATCATATTATATATTTTTAAAGTGTATTTATTTTGAGATAGAGAAAGAGTGTGTGTGTGGGGAAGGGGCAGAGAGGGGGGGAGAGAGAGAGAGAGAGAGAGAGAGAGAGAGAGAGAGAGAGAGAGAGAGAGAGAGAGTCCCAAGCAGTCTCCACACTGTCAGCTTGGAGCCCAATGTGGGGCTCAAACTCAAAAACTGTGAGATCATGATCTGAGCTGAAACCAAGAGTTGGATGCTTAACTGACTGAGCCTAGGTGCTCCACTTTTAAAGAATTTTAGAATTTAGAGTCAAAGCCCCTGGCCTACTTTTTTTGCTTCTTTCTGAGATGGAAACTAAAAGCCTATAATGAGAATGGACATTATCAAATTCTTCCTATTCTGTGCTAACTTCATAGGCACTCTCAAGGGTTTCCTAGGAAACAGACCCATAGGATACACACGCACACGCACACATGCACAAACATATACACATATGGATAGACATATATAGAGAGAGGTATTTATTTTAAAGAATTTTGGAGGCTAGCAAATCTGAAATCTGTAGGGCAGGCTGGCAGACTGAAAACTCAAACAGAATTGATGCTGCAGTTTTGAGGCAGAATTCCTTCTTTGGGGAACCGTTTTTTCTCTTAGGACCTTCAACTGATTGAATGAGACCTACCCATATTCTCAAAGGTAATCTCCTTTCCTTAAGGTCAGCCATTTTAGGTATTAACTACTTATTGCCCTTAATTACTCTTTCTTTCTTTCTTTCTTTCTTTCTTTCTTTCTTTCTTTCTTTCTTTCTTTCTCTTTCTTTCCTTCTTTCTTAAAATTTTTTTAACGTTTATTTTTGAAAGACAGAGTGCAAGCGGGGGAGGGGTAGAGAGAGAGGGAGACAGAATTTGAACCAGGCTCCAGACTCTGAGCTGTCAGTGCAGAGCCTCATATGGGGCTCGAACCCACGAACTGTGAGATCGTGACCTGAGCCGAAGTTGGACGCCCAACCGACTGAGCCACCCAGGCGCCCCTTAATTACTCTTTCTTCAATAATCTAGTCTCTCTGTGGAGATTGCCCCCATTAAAAAATTAGTTTTGAAGGTCAAAGTCAAAGAGGGTGATAGAATGATGTTGATGGAAAGGACCTTTACAGAAGCTCTCTTAAACAATTTTCACTTCACTAATTCAGATAAAACACTGCTTTCCATTCTCTTTATACAGACCCAGGCTTGCGGCCCCATGAATACTCTTGGCTTGTCGAGCACTCTGTAGTATATTTATGTGCGTCTGCCCTCAGAGGTTGAGCTGTATGCTTACCAAGAGTGAGTTGTCTGTTCCCAAACTTGTTGATGCCAGTTGCTCTTGCTATTCTCTCCTTATTTGTAAATCAAGGGCCTTGACCAGATTATCTTTCTGCCCCTCTTCTCATCATCCTCCCCTGATTTCCTTCCTCTCGAAACCTCAACCAATCAAAGGCAGAAGTGGGCACACTCTAGGACTTGTCAAAAATATACCTCTTTGTTGAAGATATACCACTGGAATTGAAAAACATTTCAAAGGGCAAAACTACTCTTTGGTAGGTCTCCTTAATCAATCATGATGGTACTGCTGTGTAGTGTTTGGATTGTACAGGTGTATATAGAGCCTAATGAAGCTGGTAATAGCGCAAGATGGGCAGGGTGGTCATGTCAGAAGGCGGCATATTTGGCCAGGCTGTCAGCTTGCGTGGCCTTCAGGTTCTGCCTGATTGTTTATCCCTAACCCGTGCTATAAGAAGAAGGCACAGTCAACATGGTTCTGATGAGTGCTGGAGCCTATAATAGTAAGTCTAATCAATCTCGCTAACACTTCCTGTTTCACCTGGTGCTATGACAAATTGTTCCTTTGCTAAAGTTCATCCCACATATCAGTGGTGTGTGTGTGTGTGTGTGTGTGTGTGTGTGTGTGTGTGTGTGTGTATTTTGGGGATTGTTTAAGGAAGTGTCTAAATTTTAGGAAACTGTAGAATGCCTGGTGGAAGTCACAAAAGTAACTACTTCTCAGTTTATCTTATATGAGTCTTCTCATTTAATCTTAATCCCAAATGCAGAAAGTGGCTTTTAATTATAGTCTGTGAACATTTCTAGTTTATGTGTTGGAATGTTTTATCTCCAAATGACTACATGAAAAGTTCCTTTATTGAATTATTGTATATAATTAAAAAAATGTTTTTTTACATTTATTTATTTTTAAAAACAGAGTGAGACAAAGCATGAGCGGGAGAGGGGCAGAGAGAGAAGGAGACACAGAATCTGAAGCAGGCTCCAGGCTCTGAGCAAGCAGTCAGCACAGAGCCTCATGCGGGGCTCGAACTCACGAACCGTGAGATCATGACCTGAGCCGAAGTCGGACACTCAACCGACTGAGCCACCTAGGCACCGCATATATATATGCGTACATAATTTAAATCCCTTCTTTGGGAGCCTAGACATGCTGACATTTCTATAAAATAATTCCTATCCAAGGCAGGAAGGTTTCCATTGGGAAAAGATTTAGTAACAGAAACCAAATTCCTTTGTCTGTCTGTATCCATTGGTAAAATCCACAGGTTTTACTCTCTCCATGTGTCTGTCTCCGCTTTGTATCAGTGATTTTGAGTTTCCGACGTAGAACTTCATACATTTGAGGACTGGAGGAAAATTTGGGGGGAAAGTATCTTGTAACAATGACAGATGGTCTTTTATGGTCTCTTATGGTCTTTTGAGTTACAGCATTTCTTGTACTATGTTTTCGTACATTTTAAGCTATTTACTTAGAATTTCATTCAAGTGTCGCACTAGCACCTTAAAGCCAATATGTGATAATCGTGTTATTTCCTGGCCTACATATTTTTCTATTCTCTTTTTCTATTCTCTACACTAGTAATTAGAACCATGAAGCTCAGAGCTGTCTAAGCTACATCCCAAAGGGAATCCTAGACTTTTCTCTCTCTTTTGTGCTCTACACCTAGGGAAAACATATAATTTGTCCCTCAAATCAGGACCCTTTTGTAAATCCAAGGGGGTACTGTTAATGATTAGGCCAGAACAGATGTAAATTGAAATTGTCTTGGGCAAACTGGGACCTAAGGTCTCCAAATTATTTCCACTGTACTCCTTAAATGTCACTCAACCTATCTCCTCCTTTAACTTGCCTTTGCCATTGCTTTGGTTTAGGCCCTCATCAGCCCTGACCTGGACCGTTATACCAACTTCCTAACTAGTCTCCCTGCTTCCAGGCCTGGGCTTCTTCAATTCGTCCACCCCATGTAGGTCACTCTCTGGCTTAAATCCCCTCAGTGGCTCTATGGACTAGAGGATAAAGACCAGACTCCTTAGTATAGAACACAAGTCCCTTCTTGATGGCTTCTTTCCTTTCTGGCATCATTCCTGCCCATTTCTTCTCTGCATGCACTCTAGTTTTTATGACTTGCTTACACTACCTGACACAAACCATCATGTGTCATGTTTTTGTACGTGATATTCCTTTGCTTAAAATGCTTAGCCCTCTTGCTGCCTGCCTGAAATAATTCAAGATTTGGCTCAAAGGACCATTACTGGGGATGATTTTTGTAATTAACAATGTGTGGATTTAGCGTAAGAGTACCTGGAGGGTGAGACACTTTCAAGAAGTTTTGGGCTTCAGGACCCCTACTGATCTTTGTGTGAACTTTAAACAGGGGACCCTCTGGGCAGTTACAGCTCCCATAAACTCACAGTTGGAAAGCAGAGCTTCGCCTAGATTTTGGACCACTAATCCTACCCACTTTTTGTTCAGTGCACAGACTGTATTCCAAACCAAAGATGCAGGTCATGCCAGTACTCTGCACATAGCAGAGCCTGGGTGAATATCTGATGGCTGAATGTCTTCTAGGCTGTGAAATCACCTAGTTTCATCATTGTTACACCAAGTCTACCAAAGGGCATGTGCTATAACACCACCCTCCCTGTTGGCTACTCTCTTCTCCCTGAGGATGCCTTCTTATTTGCTGCCACCATCCTCCTGCCCCATCACACTGGACTCTTCCCAGTGAGCCCTTTGGTCCTTTATTTCATTTTCTTGCCATCTTTTTTGGCTGGTAATGCCAGTTCAGATTGTCAGTGTCTTTTTTTCAGAATGACATTGACTTACGTCCATTTATGTAACCTTACCTTCTTGACCTACTCATTTGATGAACACAGCAATTTATAGCCATCGTTTATTCATGTGATTTCTTGATGAGAAAAGTATGCTTTAATGGTATTTCTAAGGTTGCCAATGAGAGCAACTTAATCTGAATAAACTTAAGCAAAAGGGGTCTTTAGTATGTGGATTCTGCTATATCTAGTGGACACCAAGGACGGGCCTGCAGCGGCCTCAGAGCACCTGGGACTAGGCACAAGAATGCCATCAGGATCCCTCTGTCTCTTGCATTTCCTGCCCTATGCATGCCTGCTTTATTTGTCTCTCTGCTAAGTTGTTGTCTCTGTTTTTCTGGCTACACAATAAAAAAAAAAACCAAGTCATTGAGAGGCCCTAGGTTTTTGTGGTGCAACTTTATCTACCTGAGAGAGATTGAATGACTCTCTTAATGCCACTTCCAAAATTCCGACGCAGAGTGTTGGTGTTTCAGTGTGAGCCAGATGTACTGTCCTGGCCCAGTGGGGAACGTCACATAAGAGCATGGTGGCTTCTACAGCAATCATATACAGACAGAGCAGGAAGAGGGAGTTCATTAATTCACTCTCAACAAGGGTTTACCATGTACCCGGTGTGTGTCCACACTGTGCTAGACACTGGAGAGATAGTGGTGAGAAAGCAGACCTGCTCTCTTGGAGCTTATATTATAACAAGGGAGATAAACCATTAGCTAAGAGCCAAATGAACAAGGTTAAGTTGATAATGGGTATAAATAAGATCAAAGAAGGCTGCTCTGAAGAAGTGACACTTAAACTATAAGTTGAAGGATGACAATGAGTGAGCCCTTGTAAGAGCTGGGGTAAAAACCTCCCAGGCTTCTCAGGGACAAGGAGAGAGCAAGTGCAAAGGCTCTGAGTTGGAGGGAAGGTATGGGGGTCTGGGAATCAGAGGCAAGCCCTCTAAAATAACAGAGTGAGTTGAGGATGCACGTGTTCTGAGATGATGTTGGACAGGAAACACTTGCAGGCCACCATAGTGACACTCAGCAGTGGAAAGGTTTTGAGAGGCATCAGCGTTGCTGGGTCCAGAGGCTGTATGGGAGGCATGGATATTGGACAGGTGGGTGCAAATGTTGGGAGACTGGGGAGCTTTGGGCACTACAGACCATCCCCAGCTTACGGTTGAAAAATTTACAATTTTTCAACTTTGCCATTGTTTGAAGGCAATATGCCTTTTGTAGAAACTGTACTTGGAAGTGTGAATTTTGATCTTTTCCTGGGCTAGTGATATGCAATAGGATCCTCTCATGTCACGCTTGGCAGGAGCAATGAGCCACAGCTCTAGGTCATCTGTGCAATCACATGGTGGAACAACCAATACACTTAAAATCATTCTGTTTTTCACTTTCAGTATAGTATTCAATAAATTGCATGAGATATCCCATGCTTTACTATAAAATAGGCTTTGCATTAGAAGCTTTGGCCCAACTGTAGGCGAATGTAAGTGTTCTGAGAATGTTTAAGGTAGGCAAGACTAAACTCTTTGTTCAGTAGCTTAGGTGTATTAGATGCATTTTCGATTTATGGTATTTTCAACTTACAGTGGATTTATCCGGACATAAATTGAGAACGATCTGTAGATGATTTAACCTCTGATGATACTAGCAGAAATCCATTGGGCATTACTTGGATAGGGAAATGAGGAAAAGAGAGGAATCCACAATGTCCCCTGCGATTTGGCTTGAATAGTTGGGTGGGTCATTGTGGTATCATTTACTGAAAAGCCTGGAAGGAGTTATAGCCTGGGGTGGTGGGATGGGATAAAATCACTAGGTCCATTTAGATGACTAATTCTGAAGTGTCTGTAGGCTATCCAAGTAGAGTCATCAAGCAGTCACTCGGACACATTAATTTGGAGCTGTTAAGAGAGATGGAGGCTAGACACTGAAATTTGGAAGTGCACACATAAATCAGGATTTCAAGTGGGAGCACCAATAACGTGCTTGATAACCAACATGGGTCATTTAACACTCCCTCCTTTACAGAACAAAATATTTTTCATAATAGTCATGTAACAGTTGGTAATACTCAAATTTTCTTGATTTATTCTTTAGTTTTAAAATAAAAAATTAATTAAAATTAAAAGAATGCATTTTCACTTCAAAGATGTTCTTCAAATTTAGTAAAATATTTATGAATTATATTTTATACTTACCAACAAAAATATTACCCTTTGCCATTCACACTCAGCTTCACTGTTTTAAATGTTGAAGACAAATACTCTGAAGGCTCACATAGCATGACAGGATTGAAATAACTTTGATCTTGTCATTTTTATAGTCACTGTGCTGTCGTTGTTCATTTTGAATCAACTGCCTAATGCCACAGGAATATGTGGTACTCCAGGGGTTAGAGACATGAACAGTATCTGACACAAAATTGAATAACTTCAAAGTATTGTGAACCTCTCTTGAAAGGAATGCATGTAGCTGAGTCTGCAGGTGTTCTGTGGGAGAAGGGAAGGGCTGACTGAATAAATGTTTTTTTCAAAATTCCCTGTAGAATATAACACTTGCTAAAGAAAAGTATTAAAAACATGACAATTTGAAGCATTCGTATGTTTATTAAAACTCAACAATTAAACCATTGTTCAGAACATAAATCAATAAAAGAAAGCTTTCCCTCTAAAAAGAGTATTTTATGACTGATGGTGCCTAGAATTGGTGATACTAAAATTCAGACCCATACATAATTGATCTTATTGTTTTGAAAATCTCTATAGACCATGCACTCTCTTATTGCTGGTACCAGGGATGAGCAGTACCCTCTGCTCTGCCCTTGGTATGCTTCCAATTTTAAGCCTGGGAAGAACGTACATCTGGAGAAAAAAGACAAGGACCACACCTTGCCACATTCTTATATGCGGGGAGTTAGAGAAAGAAGGGCGAACGAGCAAAGGAGGCATAGAAAGAGCAGCCAGTGAAGTAGGAGGAAAATCAGGAGTGTAGTTTCATAGAAGCAAGGACAGAAATGTGTTTCACGGAGAGTGCAGTTGGTGGGGTCCAGTGCTGCTCAAAGATCATGTGAGATGATGACTAAAACATGACCTTTGAATTCTGCAGCCAAGATCTGGTTGCTGACTTTAACAGGGTCACTTTCAGGGTAGTGATGGGAGCGGAAGCCAGATAGAGAAGCCAGCTAGAGAAGAAGCTGATCTTGGAGGGACCATGCATCTGGATAGCTGATGTGAAAAGTTTTGTCAAAAAGGAGACAAAAAAATAAAGAGCAGCTGGCGGAGAATCTGGATCAAGGAACGTTTGAGATTGCATATGCTGGAGTGTACTTGTATCCTAACAGGAAAGATTTAACAGAGGAAGGTTCAGATGATGCAAGAGAAAGAGGGAATAACTGAAGGGGTACATACAGTCCTGGAGGAAGTGAGAGGGAAGAGAATCTGGAGCAGTATTTCTCAAACAGTGATTCCCCAGTGATACTAGTGCTGGTGGTCTGTGGACCACATTTTGAGTAATGAAGATCTAAGACATGGGTCAGAAAATTGCATTTGGTAAAAATTGGGGAAAACTTTGGTGCACTTGAGTATGAGCTTTAAAATTCTGTAAAACAAACCCCCCCATAAATGTGAGAGAGGGGAAAATATTTGCGATTTATGTGACAAATGGTTAATTATATTCATGTTGAAAGAATATACAAAGCCCTAGGAAAGAACAGCCCGATAATAAATCGACAAGAGAGATGAACAGGTAATTCACAAATGAAGAGCTCAATAAACAAAAAAATTCTATCTCCATAGTAATGAAGGTAATTAAAATAACTGAGACACACTGCCATACTCATGGCAAAACGTGAGAAACTGACAATGCTAGAGGTGAATTAGAATCAACTCCCAAACACAGCTGGTGGAAGTAATTTGGTAGTATTTAATAGAGTTGAAGACGCTCATACACTAAAATACAGAAATCCCACTTCTAGACATATATGCCAGAGAAATTCTTGTAGATATTACACAAAAATATGCACACGAATAGTAATTAAAATACTGTTTATAATAGAGAAAATGACAAGCAACTTAATGTCCATCAGTAGGAGATTGGAAAAATATATCTCGTATAACCATGCAATTGAAAACTCTTCAACACTGAAAATTAGTAAACTAGTGTTGTACATCAACATAGAAAAATCTTTTTTTTTTTATGTTTATTTTTGAGAGAGAGAGAGAGCAGGGGAGGGACAGTTGAGGACAGAGTATCAGAGGCTGACTCCGTGCTGGCAGCAGAGATTATGACCTGAGCTGAAGTCAGGTGCCCAGGCGTAGAGTAACCTTTTTAAGATGTTGAGTGAGAGGCACCTGGCGGGCTCAGTCAACAGAGCATGCATCTCTTGATCTTGGGGTCATGAGTTTGAGTCCCATGTTGGATGTAGAGATTACTTAAAGAAATAAATTTAAAATTTTTTTAAAAATTAAAATATCGAGTAAAAAAGTAAGGCATGGATTTGTAGGTACAATATGATAGCAATTTATATAAAGTTTAAAACCTATGAGACAAAGCTATATATTGTTTATGAATACACACAGGGAGAAGTATAAAATATTCATGGGTCTGATAAATGATTATACAATTGAGGTTGGTGGCTACTTCTGAGGAAGAAGGAGGGAGAGACAGAGGATCAGGGAGGGAAATACAGGGACAACCGCGTCAGCAAGGCTTTATTTCTTTGTAAGAAATATGAAGCAAACGTGACCACGATTTTAGGATTGTGTAGAGCTGAAGAGTAGATACAAGAGTGTTTGCTTGGGATTCTCTGTAGTTTTCCCTGCATTTGAAACCTAAAAAATAAATTTCAAGAAAAGGAATAAACAACATTAAGTTCCGATCACTTGAAAGTGAACAGTAGTTCTTTTCAGGGTCATCACAAAAAATCGTCATTGGACTCAAGGCCTCCAGCCTAAACATTATTCTAGTTGACTGCATTTCCCACTAGTAAGTACAAGAATGGGATTGGAGTGGAGTGGGGGATGGAACCGAAACTACTACTGTCTGGTGGGTAGGGCACAGAGAGGGTAGTAGATGGTGAAGAAGCGCTTGGAGACTGGGCACTCGTTTTCTCACAGGTCCCTTACTATCTCAGTGGTTCAAAATATCTGTATAGGCACCCTCCTCTAACAAAACTTGCTTTCCTAAGGCACCTTTCTAGAAGCAATAAAAAGCAATTTCTGGTTTCATGCTAATTTCTTCTTTATTAGTTTACTAGAAACTATATTATTTATTTTTAGAGTACATTAGCAATGCGTACTTGTTTCTTCACCCTTATGTACTGATAGACTCGTTAATTAACTTGGGAACCTAACAACACTTGTTATCTTAGGAATATGTGTTCCAAGAGTCAAATAATAGAGTACAATGTACTTTTGGATTCCAATCTATTTGTAAATTTGGGGCAATCCTTTTCCAAAGAGATCATTATGGTGGCTTCCATTCTTCCCCTTGGCAGTGTTATTTTGCAGTTCCTCACATCCAGAGATGGACTCTGTTTCCCTGCCTTTGAATCTCCACTAACAATGTCTTATTTGGAGCTAACAGAAGGTGGTAAAAAGACTTTGTGTCAGTTCTGAGGCCAGAGGTCAAGAGGCCTTGATTGCTTTTATTCTCTCAGAACTTTGCCATTGCCATAAAAATAAATTTGGACTAGTCTGCTGGAAGACACCTCACCATGTGAGGGCAGAGCAAAGTCATACCAGAGCAGCCAAAGCCATCAATCGACCAGTCAACCCCCAATGAGCATTATGAGCGAGCCTGAGATCAGCCGTATCTCATCCACATCAGCGAACTCCTGAGAACTTAAAGTAGTTAAGTGACGTTTTGGGTTGACTTGGTTATGGCTAAACAGCCATAACTAGCTGACACAATTATGTAGCCTTGAGCCTTGGGAAATCGTACTAAAGATGGAAGCTGAGTGCTCTGTGATTACATAGAGCAACACTTACCAATTGCTTGAGAATTCAGTATCGCACATGCCAGAAATGCATTGCTCTGAACATTGCGTTGTGGCTGTTATTAGTTCATAACGGAGTGATGAGTTTTTGATGTATTCTGTTGAAAAGCATTCATGGGAAAAGGCCAGGTTAATTTTACTTAGATTCTTTAACCCTGACTTTCTTCATGCCTGTCATATGACCGTCTCGAATCTCAATGTTATGGCAACATAATCACATTCTTTTGCTCATTAAGTAAGTAGTAGGATAGAATTTCAATTTGGCTACTTCTTTGAGAGCAGAAAATTGCTGAAATGATACTAATGAAATGCTCACTGACTTACATGCCCATAAAAATATCTCAATTATTTGTGTCATTTTCTTTTTTCTGGCCTTTTTCCATAAGCATCCACTTGGCATATTGCACAAAGGGATGTTTTCCAGCAGAGGGGGAAGAAAATGTTCACCTGTTTGAAAAAGCTGCCGCCAGGATTCTGACACAGGCAAAGATTTTGTTTTTTCTCTCATCCCCATATTACTTCTCTGAACAGACTGTAATTTCATCAATTTTCCATGCTTATGGTCATGAATGCTTGGCATTACCATATCTTAGTGTTAACAAAACGGGAATTTCATGGCTCCAGTTTTCACTTGAAGACAAGGAAGGCGTGAAGACCCCATCAGAAATATGGTGTGTCTCATATTGGCTTGAACATGCCTCTGGGTGTAGGCTTTCCTTTGCTTTCTCTTTCTTTTGTGTTGATGTCAGTGACAGACCTTACTCCCCACCCTCCGGGCTCCACCCACCCATCCCCTTGCCCAGTCTCCTCAGGTGACAAGAAAGCCAAAATCGTTTCCAAAAGTCACTTGTTTTTGAGCCCTACAATATTGGTGCTTAAAAAGTCTGGCTCTTCTTTTCTTCCCGAATCAAAGTAAAAGCCATGTACGGGGAAACTTGGGTAGCATTTATAATAACAAATTTACTTCTCTTTGCGTTTCCTACACCACTCATATGGCTTTAAAATGAGAATAAATGCATTTATTCTTTTTAAATGTATTGTTGTAAATTATGATAAAACCTACTGAATGTTGAAAGAACTATGACATGTGGGGGGAACTCATTGCTGCTTGAAATTATTTCTCACTGTCCTAATTGTTGGCTGTATGACTCTGGGCAAGTTTTGTAGTTTTTCTGTGCCTCAGTTCTCTCACACGTCAAATGATAATAGTAATACCTGCTTCAGAAGATTGTTATGAGGGGCGCCTGGGTGGCTCAGTCAGTTAAGTGCCCAACTCCTGATTTTGGCTGAGGTCATGATCTCATGGTTTCATGAGTTCAAGCCCTCCATTGGGCTCTGTGCACTAACCACCCAGAGTCTGTTTAGGATTCTCCCTCTCTCCCTTGCTTTCTGCCCCTCCTGCGCTCAAGCCCTCTCTGTCTTTCTCGAAATAAATAAATAAATAAACTTAAAAAAAGAAAAAGATTGTTATGAGACTTAAGTTTGTTAATACCTCTAAAATGCTTAGATCAGTGCTTGGCACATACAAACACTCAATAAATGTTAGTTTTAGTTATTCTTAATTTTTATTGAAACTGTTCATACAAGGGCACCTGGGCGGCTGGGTGGGCTAAGCGTCTGACTTGCACTCAGGTCATGATCTCCCGGTTTGTGAGTTCGAGCCCCACGTCCGGCTCTGTGCTGACAGCTCAGAGCCTGGAACCTAGTTCGGATCCTGTGTCCCCCTTTCTCTCTGCCCCTTCCCCTGCTTGTGCTCTGTCTCTCAAAAATGAATAAATGTTAAAAAAAATTTTTTTTGACTGTTCATACATATTTTATTTTTAGGATTATACTCTTCCTCATAAATACCTTCTCATACTCTCTTGCATGAATTTGATGTTTTGTTTTAATGTTCATTTACTTATTTTGAGAGCAAGAGTGCGTGCACTCAGGTGAGGGGCAGAGAAAGAGGAAGAGAGAGAATCCCAAGCAGGCTCTGCGCTGTCAGCACAGAGCAGAACATGGTGTGCTGTCTCACGAACTGGGAGATCATGACCTGAGCTGAAATTGAGAGTCGGATGCTTAACCGACTGAGCCACCCAGGCGCCCCAATCTTTGCTTATTTTTAAAGTAGGTTCTCTTCTTATTATTGAGTTGTAAGTGCTCTTTGTATTTATTCTGGACACAAGTCCGTTGTCGGATATATGTGTCATGGTTATTTTTTTTTTCCCAGCATGAAAATTGATCTTTTGGGACGCCTGGGTGGCTCAGTCGGTTAAGCGTCCGACTTCAGCTCAGGTCATGATCTCATGGGCCGTGAGTTCGAGCCCCGCGTCGGGCTCTGTGCTGACAGCTCAGAGCCTGGAGCCTGCTTCAGATTCTGTGTCTCCCTCTCTCTCTGCCCCTCCCCTGTTCATGCTCTGTCTCTCTCTGTCTCAAAAATAAATAAACGTTAAAAAAAAAAAAAAAAGTCGTACAGATTTAAAGTCATTTTTTTCTTTCCTTCCAACATTAAAAAAAATGTCCTTCCAAAAAAAAAAAATGTAATTCCATTATCTTTTGGTTTACATTATTTATTGTGAAATCAAGGATTATTCTTCTCCTCATTCCTTTATATGTATTGTCTTTTCTTCCCCTCTCTGATTGATTTTTATTTTTAATTTTTTTTTTTTACATTTATTTATTTTTTGAGAGACATAGAGAGACAGAGCACAAGTTGGGGAGGGGCAAAGAGAGAAGGAGACACAGAATCCGAAGCAGGCTCCAGGCTCTGAGCTGTCAGCACAGAGCCCGACACGGGACTCAAACTCACAAATCATGAGATCATGACCTGAGCTGAAGTCGGACGCTTTAACCAACTGAGCCACCCAGACACCCTTCTGATTGCTTTTAAGATTGTCTTTTTATAACTGGTTTTTAGCAATTTGATTAAGATCTACCTTGTTGTAAGTTTTTGTGTTTATTATTTTTAGAATTCATTGTGCTTTGTGTATCTGCAGATTAGTATTTTTTATTAAATCTGGAAAATGTCCAGCCACAATTCATCAAATTTTGTCCTTTCCCATCACTCCATCTTCTCTTTTCTGGGAGTCAAATGACCACTTCACCTTATCCCACAGTTCACTGAGGCACTGTTAAATTTCTGAACCTTTTTTTCTCTATTGCTATAGTTTGGATCACTTATGATGCATGGTAAATTCACTAATATTTTCTTCTGTAGTACCTAATCTTCTATTAAATCCATCCAGTGAGTTTTTTTCATTTCAGAAATTGTCTTTTAAAGAAAAAAGAAATTGTCTTTTTAAAATCTAGCATTTCCTTTTACTTAATTTTTATAGTTTACATCTGCCTCCTTATTGTATTTATGTTTTCCTTTAAGTCCTTGAGCATATTTATAATAGATGTTTTAAAATCTTTTTTCACTTCTTCCATATTTTCTTCTGGGTCTGTTCTAGTGATTTATTATTTTTTTTTTTGTAAGTCATGAATAATAATTTCCTATCTCTTCATAGGCTCTGATTTTATTTATTTTTATTTATTTTTTTAATGTTTATTTATTTTTGAGACAGAGAAAGAGCATGAACGAGGGAGGGTCAGAGAGAGGGAGACACAGAATCTGAAGCAGGCTCCAGGCTCCGAGCTGTCAGCACAGAGCCCGACGCGGGGCTCGAACTCACGAACTATAAGATCATGACCTAAGCCAAAGTCAGATGCTTAACCGACTGAGCCACTCAGGTGCCTGAGGCTCTGATTTTAAAATTATACTCTGGACATTGCGGATGCTAAATCTTTGAGAGTCTGGATCTTGTGGTCTTCCTTTAAAGTGTGTTAAATTTTATTTTTTTCAGGTAGCTATTTTTCTGGAAGATCAGATTTATCTTATAAAGGCTTTTTAAAAAATGCCTTATTAGGGGGAGACTAGAAAAACTTTTTCCCTTAGGCTAATTTAACCCTACCTTTAAGTTGTGATCTTTCTGGAATCCTTGATATTCTGTCAGGTCTCACCACTCTAGAAAATTCAAATGTTCTCAGCCCTGTGCACGCTCCTGTAGCTTTCCAGCAACTAGCACTCCAGCACTTATTCTCTGCCTGGACCGTGGTGCCTCGCCCTGTGCATGTGCAGCTTAGTATTTAGCCAAAGACTCATGGGACCTCATATAGATTTATAGGGATCTTCTACTCTGTACTTCCCCCCACCCCAAATTCTGGCTGTCTCAGCCTGTCTGAAATCTGACCTCTGTCTCCTCTATTCAGTGAGACTACTGTGCTCTGCTTGGATTCTTTGTATCTGCAGTGAAGTTTAGAAAATGCCTATGGAAAGAAATCTGGGACAATCTTATTTCATATTTTTTGTCCAGTTTTCATGGAAGTTTTGTGGAAGTTTATGATAGGATGTTAATATTCTCCTTCCAGGGGCGCCTGGGTGGCTCAGTCGGTTGAGCGTCCGTCTTCAGCTCAGGTCACGATATCGCGGTCCGTGAGTTCGAGCCCCACATCAGGCTCTGGGCTGACGGCTCGGAGCCTGGAGCCTGCTTCCGATTCTGTGTCTCCCTCTCTCTGCCCCTCCCCTGTTCATGCTCTGTCTCGCTCTGTCTCAAAAATAAATAGACGTTAAAAAATTAAAAAAAAAAAAAATTCTCCTTCCAGTTTTTAATTTCAAAGACGATGGGAAATTTTCTTTATCCCCAGGATTTATTGGTAGGGTGGGTGTATAATTTATTACCCAAACCTTCACTGTTTTGAAGGTGAAAGAGAGTGCTCTTAAAAATTAATTCCATGGACACCAAGAAGGTCATATTCTGTCGCAGGTACCACAGACTCCTGAGATTCTGAACATAGATACAACAAACATTCTCTTCAATGGTTTCTGTCAAAATGAACTCAAGTTGCCTCTGGATACATAACAGAAATTCAGGGCCAAATATTTATCATAGAAACAAATATCCACCACGCTGCTTTGATTTAATTCTCTAAAGAATCTTGAAAACTTCGAATAATTTTATTTTGCAAGGATCTTATTTTTCCTACTAGATTTCAAAAAATATGAGTCTTAGAAGGGATATAAAGTTACAGATTGAGTGAAGTGCCCATCAGGTGATAGATGTTATATTCAATTTTTCACAGTAAAATTCAGGATTGCTCCATACAACAATCCCAAAAGACAAAGACAAACAAAAATCTTTTAATGACATAGTTGTTAGTCACACAGTGAAAAGAACGCTGGATTTAACTTGAAGAATTAGGCTTTGCCAGTTATTTGAAATAAAGCTGTCAGCAAGTTATTGTACCTATTTCAACTTCAAAGGTTTTATCTGTAAATACCCACCTATTGGTTTCGTGTGAGGTAATTACATAGTATTTGCAAGATAGGTAGGCATTCAAACAAAGTAGCTATTATTGTTTGTAATCAAATCTACAGCAGGCATTCTGTTGATAGCTGTTGTTAATATTACTGTATTCTCATAAATATAAATTATATTTCATCTTAAATTTAATCAATAGTAACAATAATAATAACCACATATCAAGTGTTTACTATATGCCAGGTTTGTGTTAAGTATGTGACTTGCATTATTTCATTTAACCCTTAAAACAACCCTTTGAGGTGGGAACTATCTCTATTCCTACTTAACAAATGAGGAAACTGAGGCTAAGAGTGGGATGAGGGAGGATGAAGTCACACAGGTCATGTAATTATTAAAAACAGGAGGCAGGGGGTGTCCATCTGTACAATTACTTGGGCAAGAACCAGAAGCTTATCTGTTTTGTGTCCTACTTCCTTTTCTTAATGTTTGTTTATTTTTGAGAGAGAGAGAAAGAGAAAGAGACAGAGCGTGAGCCGGGAAGGGACAGAGAGAGAGGGACGCAGGATCCCAAAAGCAGGCTCCAGGCTCTGCGCTGTCAGCACAGAGCCTGACACAGGACTCAAATCCCATGAACCGTGAGATGATGACCTGAGCTGAAGTTGGATGCTTAACCCACTGAGGCACCCAGGCACCCCTGTGTCCTACTTCCTAAGGAGAGTGTTGCCTCTATAGCACTAATGTTAACCCGCAAGAGGAACGTGAATGAGAAAGATGCTGAGGGGTACCTTTCTTCCTGGAGAGAAGCACTAGCTTAAGATGCTGTCCCGCAACGAACACGTTGCTCAGTCTCCCTGGACATCAGTTTCTTAATATGCCAAGTGACTGCACTGGATTAGATGAGCCTGCTAAAAATTATTTTCCATGTCCCAGTGTTTTCATCTTTCCATAAAGTCGTAGCCTAAAAACTTCTCAACATGTCTGGATCCTAAAAACTTCTCAGGACAGCCTAAGTCACAACTCTTACCTGCCACCAGGGGGCTCTAATGCAGGCAAGACGAGCCAGGTTTTCATTTGGGACCAAAAACCCTGCTAGGATTTTTCTGTTAAAATTCTTAGGAAAACTTGAGGCTTTCCTCAGACTTGAGAAGCACACTTTCTATGGAATAGCTGTTCAGTAAGTATTTTTTGATGATAAATAAGAGGAGACCAGGTGATGAAGTAGAGGGAGAATCAGAAGACCTGTGTTCTGGGTGCTCACTCCTCTACCAGGTGGCTGTGAGGTCTGAGGGAAAGCCACACAACCTCTCTGGGCTTCTGTGACTCTCTGTAAAATGAACATAATGGGGTTATTGGGGGAAATGAAATAATACCATTAAACATTTTTTTTCAAATCTATATTTATTTCTGAGAGATAGAGACAGAAAGTGAGCAGGGGAGGAACAGAGGGAAAGGGAGACGCAGGATCCGAAGCAGACTCCATGCCCTGAGCTGTCAGCACAGAGCCTGACGCAGGGCTCGAACTCACACAGCAACCGTGAGATCCTGACCTGAGCTGAAGTGGGATGTTTAACCAACTGAGCCACTCAGGCACTGTGAATAATATCACTTTTAAAAGTCATTTTGAAAAGTATAAATATAAAGAAGTGTAAAATATATGACAGATAAATGCCCCTATGAAAACAAACCCAATTTTTTTTTTTTTTTTTTTTTTTTTTTTTTTGTGCTCACCGGTACACTATCTTTTTTTGTAAACCCTAACCCACATGGCCTTTAAATATGTTTGCCGACAGGGTGAGGCCTGCTCCCCTTCCCCAAAGTTCATGAGGTCTTTGTCCTGCTTAGCACACTTGTGGGTGCAGGGGCAGCTCATATATTGGCTGCTCCGATAAGGAATTACAGATACCCTCAGGGGTGATTCTTATCTCTTCAGTCCCTGGCATTGGACAAGCAGCCCAGATCTTGCCTCTCTCTCTGGGGGAACCAGTAGATTTGGGCGCCAGGCGCGTCCACGGTTCTCTGATAAACTGCGTATTCCTCAGGAACACCTCTTACTGCTTTTCCAATTAGCAAGAAGTGGCAGTCTTGAAATTTACAAACCCTAACTCATCAATATGCTTTTAGCACTTTCTAGCCCAAGGACACAAACCTCTGCATTTTTGCTGTCCTGAAATATAGTCTGCTGAGATTATGTTTCCTCCTTCCTTTTCTAGGCTGCCCCACACAGGTTGGCACCTTCAGCATCTTACCCTTCCCGGGATTCAAAACCTCCAATGGTTTCCCACTTTCCAGAGAATTAAGTCAAACTCCTGCAGGTCCCATGATGTCTACACATCTCCCTTTCCAGCCCGCCCTCTCCTGTGTAGGTAGACCCCAGTGGTCTGAAGTGGTTTCTGACTTTCTGTAGTACTCCAGGCTTTCCCACCTGCCTATGGCCAAGCCCCGCCCAACCTTCCAGGCATAGTTTAAATGCCATCCCTTTTATGGAGTGATTTCTCCCACCTCTCCACCCTCACTTAGTACTTTCTGCTTCGCATTTTAGGGGGCTATGACTTTCTTCCTGTGGTGTCCAATTTATTTTTGCATTCCCACAATATCAGCACACGATAGCCCCCCCCCCCCATAAATACTTGTTAGACAACATGAATGAGTGCAATTTAATCCAAAACATCTTTCGATGCTATTCCATTCAAATACATGTTTATCCAAAGTTAAAGATTCCCTTTTATTTAGACATGGCTATTCGGGGCCATTTCTACTCTTCCAGTTCCCTGGCTGACCCTTTACTGAGGCCTGTGCCTGCTCTTGCTAATTTTCTGCTTTTCTCCATATTAAATTTACAGCTTATATCGAGCCTGCTTGTTTAAATTTTTTTTTTCTGTTCCCACTGTTCTCATGTCCCTTTACAATGTATGCAATTACATGAGCTGCCTTTGAAAGCAAGATTAGATTTTAAATCTTGTGATTAACCTTTCACATTGCGAGATTGCCAGCCCCAAGTTTCTTGTGTGGTTCTCTTGTTTTGCTTTAGATTAATTTCTCTATTTCATCTCTTCTGTTTTGTGTTATTTCGCAACTCGTTTCTTGGCTACATAGGCCCAGCTTGGGAGAATTTCTTGCCTTGCTACATTTTATAGAATGACTCTTCTGCACAAAATCAAACAAATGTATACATGTTGGAAAGCACTCAACCCAAGTCTGCCGGTTAAGAGTGTCAGTGTAGCTGCTAAAATTGCAAAGTTCTTGTTATTTTGATACTTTGAACACAAGGTCTTTGAGAGGGAAGTTTTGAAAATTTACTGAAAATACGAATTATATATATTTACACATGGACAAATTTTCCTGAAGAGAAAACTACTTAGCTTTAAACTGGAACATCAAATTGGAAGTCTTTTTGAACTGATGAAATACTGAGTTTTCGTCTGTATTTTTGAAACTTTACTTTTATCTGTCTTGTTACTGAAAGAAGAGAAACTGTTTTGAGCTTAGAAGAACAACACTTGAACTTTTTAGAGCTCAATGGAAAAGTATTTTGCCATTCACCCAACAAAAATGAGAAAAGTGTGTATTTTTTAAAATGCAGCGTATTCCTTCTGGAAATAACCAATGGCTGGTCTTAAAAGTGAGGATTGATATTTTTAAAGTATTTTTTCTTAAGATAATTGCAACAACTTTCAATTATACTCGATTTCCTGGCAGTCAAAATAAAACTAACATGAATAAACAATCAGTATTTAGACCTATAAAAGAGACTCATTTATAGTAATTGGTTATAGTCAACATCCTAGGCATGAAATTAATTCAAGCCCAATCTGAAAACCCTGATAGTGTTAAAATGGATGTTTAATGTGTTATTAGTTAATGATATTTCATCTGAGGACCTTATCAAGTTGCACACTGCAAAGCTCTTGTCATTATTTTTTACTCTCCCAAAGTGACACTTTAATGAAATGTGTCAGCACACCAGTGTTAGGATACGTTTCATTAATGCCCAGCACTTTTGTTCTATGCTTTACATTTGGAAACAGATTTAAGTATTAAGTGCCTCTAATGTCTGCAGCCAGGGAATCCTTTCCGAATTTGTAACAGTGACCAGAACAGACCGCATTACACTCTCCAAATGGTGCAGTTTTGCATTTGAATGTCTGAATTATCCCGGTTTCTTAGAGACGACCACAACACCAACATCTTAAATCCTCAAAATACTGTCCGCTTCATTGAATGCTCGTGATCTAAGCATATGTGTAATTATTCTGTAATTCTCCCCAAAATGTGATTCCTTGGAAATGCATACTAGGTTTCCCCTATTGTAAATCCAATGACTATTTCTTTGTGGCCACTTCTTTAAATACGGTAACAAGCAAGTCTGTGTGTCTGGGTGAACCGCCTTGATAATGATGATTTCTTCCCAAGCTCTCCTTGGGACACCCATCAGGGAAAATATGCCCTGCATTTGTTTAAGGGTAGAGACCATGATCACAAAAAGACCATTTAAGATGGTCTACATTATAACTAGAGGATTTCTTGCCAGAAACGGGCCTGATGTCACTCACAATAGCCTTAGAAATAGTCTTAGATAGTAAGTTAGAATTTGCAAGTGTTACCAGAGCCAGCTGTGGCAATGCGCGGCTGCATATAGATTTTAGAGAAGAATAGAATCCCATGCCCCTTAAAACAGCTTTGGATGTGGTCAACCGTGGAAAATTAAAACATACACTTTAAAAACTGACAGCTGGAAAGAAAGGTGGGGGGGGGGTGGGATGAAATAGAAGGGTATCTTGGGGTTATAGTTTAACCTTACTTTTAATTTTATAGTTTTGCACACTCTTTGGGGAAACTCATTGGTAGTGACTTTCCCAGGGCACAGTCTTAGTGTGGCGGTGATTTCAAGCCACAAGTGAGATCCCGTGTGTGGAAGTCCTGAGCAAATTGTTAATGCCTCGTTCAGATGTTGCCGGGCTGGTGTTATTACAACCCCTCATTAACTCCTGTGTGAGTTGCTTAATTTGGCCTTTTGGTTTAGCAGAGTGCGGGATTTGTGGGTGTTTACCGGTAAATACAAAAGACCGTGGAGGGGGTGGGGGTGGGGGGGGGAAGGAAAGTCAACTTGCAGGGTCATAGTTACGCTGTGGATAATTTGATAATCGCTCCGTAGCAGGTGTTTGCATTGAGTAATTCCCCGTCTTGGCATACGTTTGCAAATCGCTTGGCTTTTACAGCCCATGCCGCTCCCACAGCACCATTCCTAATGGTAGCTTTAAAAATGATTTCAGCATCACGTGAGCTTGGACGTTAGCTGTTTACTAGTCCATCTCGTGTACTTGTTTATTCTTGTTGAGGTTTTGGTTTATTCCTAGAAGTCTAGAATCTGGGAGAAAACATTGTGACAGAGTAGGAAAATCAGTCTTACTGATCATTGAAAAGAATTGTGGAGTTTGGAAGAAGGGACATTTGTTTTAATCTTTCCAAAAATACACAAGCAACAAGTGAAGAAGTGACAATGTTGGCAACTTTTGTACTTCTGAGGGGGGGTTGCAGCTGCCGGGCAAAAGCAACCCTGAGACAGGAGACTGTCCCCTCCCCTTGCCAGGCCCTCCCAAGTGGAGCCACGGCCATATTTCTGTTTGTTCTCCTTTAGGGAGGACCAATTTTATGTTGGAAAATGATTTTATTTTATTTTATTTTATTTTATTTTATTTTATTTTATTTTATTTTTTCAAAGGTTTATTTATTTTTGAGAAAGAGTGAGCAGGGGAGGGGCAGAGAGAGAGGGAGACACAGAGTCGGAAGCAGGCTCTGCGCTGACAGCAGTGAGCCGGGTGCAGGGCTTAAACTCACAAACCGTGAGATCGTGACCTGAGCTGAAGTCAGACACTCAATTGACTAAGCCACCCATGTGCCCCTGGAAAGTGATTTTAGAAATTAAAAAAAAAATGAAAGCAGTAACTTAAGAACCCAGAATCCACTCTTACTTAGAGATTTAAATGTCTTCTCAAGAAAAGGCTGATGTGCATAAATGAGCAAGAGATCTCTGAATTCTTCATGTCTGTTTATATCTACTTTATTAAAGTACTGTGCTGTATCATTTATTCAGGCATTATTTATTTGCCAATCTAAAGAGAAAGCAAAATTAAAAAGGCTTTTGAGCAATCAAAATAAATGTCCATAAGTCTGCTCACTAACTTTATGACTGAGAGCCCCTTAGTACTCACTCAGAGCCTATTTACTCTTATATTACAAATACTTCTAACAAACATGGATATCTGCTGCCCAGCACACAATAGATTAAAAACAGCATAGCAGATGGGAAACAAATGAGGAGAGGGTCTCAGACATATTGGGAACAGCAAGAAATAATAGCTGACAGCTTGATTGTGAAGGAGGAGACAGAAAATCCATATAAAGCAAACATAAAACTATGAAAGCTTAGCAGTCTGGAGCCATTCAGGGTTTTACAATTACCAACCCCAGAAGGTCTCACTGTATTACAGCACAGACTAGAAACTAATGCTCATAATTATGACTTTGAGTCAAGACAAGATTAAGTGTGATTAAATGTGCCTGTATTTAAAAAGGCACATTTAAGATAATTTCCACTGAAATTGGTTAAAATTAAACTAAAAGTCTTTGTGCTTAAAAAGCTGGCTCTTAGTAGTTTGGAAATTTGTATTTATGTGATTCTTTGTCCGTAATGCCAAATAATTAGTACATAAAAAGCCCTTGTACTTTGAGTTCTGGCATAGCCAAATGTTCTTACTCAAATTGAATTTTATTAGTATAATTCTTTCTATAATGAGACAACTGGTATAGTGATAGGAAAAAAACACTAAAATGAGAACCAGAAGATGGTTTTCTTGGTCCCTGTTCTCCCTCTGAGATGTCAGGTGTTATGGGGAAGGCAGTCACTCTCTGGTGCTTGGTTTTCTCACCTATTCAGTGGGTTCTCAGACTCCATCCAACTTGACAAACTAAGATTTCCTGGAAACAGTAGCTCAAGAAATTATTGGCAATTCTTTTTGTGCTTGACACAGCGCTGAACTGCCTTCCATCTTGCAGGGATTAGAGGGACCAATCTCCACGTCTGTACTCACCAACATCCTGTCATGGTATTTAAAAATGACTGTAGGGGCGCCTGGGTGGCTCAGTCAGTTAACCGTCTGACTTCGGCTCAGGTCATGATCTCACGGTCTGTGAGTTCGAGCCCTGCGTCGGGTTCTGGGCTGACAGCTCAGAGCCTGGAGCCTTCTTCGGATTCTGTATCTCCCTGTCTCTCTGCCCCTCCCCTGCTCATACTCTCTCTCTCTCAAAAATAAATAAGTATGTAAATTTTTTTTAAAAAATGACTGTAAAAGGACATGGAACACTAATCATAATCATAATCATAAGTAAAAGGACTTGGAGCCTAAAATGTTAATGACCTCTATCTCTTAGAGGTGAGACTATAGATTTTTATTTCCTTATTTATGTTTCTCTTTTAACATTTCTAAATATACATATTACTTTTTATAAGAAAAAAAGCATAAAAGCTCTTTTTACAATACAGACACAAAAGAGAAAAGCTTGAGACTCAAGGCTTTCCGAATACTGAGAGAAACTCATTGTTTGAGGCAGAGCACATTTGAAATAGAGGATTGATCATGTTGCGTCCCAGAAGCAGAACACCCACTTTGAGAGACATCTTTGCAACTATTATCCCTGTCACATCCATCTCTCAAAATCAGTGGCAATTTCTCAGATTTGGGAAGTAAAAGTAGCATCTGGCAAACCAGAGCTTTAAACCATTAAAAGCAAAACCCCCAGACAAACAGCTTCTTTTAACCCTGGGCTCCCAACGGCTCCCTGTCTTCTAGAGTATTATGGCAAAATGTCCTCTTTGCCAGGAACAATCTCATTATGATTTGTCAGATGCTAACTGATAAGGAAGGAGTATTGTTCTAGACTCTGAATCTCTGGCTGTGTTCCCTAGGATCATCTCCTTATACAATTGTTAGAAAATCTGCAGCCGACCAGAAACCTGCATAAAAAATATCGGAGAAATAGAGAAGGATCCAGGAGGCTGAGGAGGCTGTGAATGTTTAATGTCCCAGGAAACTGGCTGCCAGGACACTGCCAGCAACTTGGGAACGAGTCGACTGTGGCTCAGGAAAATGGGCCTGGCCTGGACAGCCCCGACCTGGCAACAGCTTGTGGAGAGTAAATCCTCTCACTGAAGGTTTTGCTTAATCTGAATAAATTCAATTTCAAAATCTGCCCTTGATCTAAGCCCCTTAAGCTTCTGGGGAGGACTGAGGGCCTTCAGGGTCAATGCCAATAACAAAAGATAGGAAAAAATCCACCTTTCCTCATATCTCATTGCTGCATTCTATAAGCTGTTAACTCACTGCAGAAAATGTTCCTTTCAATAAAGTTGTCTTTGGAGAACCCTCCTCCCTTTGTTACGGAACGAGGCTGGAACGCTGGCGGAAAAACCAAGCCGCACTCGGAGATCTTGGTGGATAGGAGATTTATTTAACACCGATGGGCTCAGAGGAGACCGTTTCTCCAAAGCTCTGAGCTCCGAATGAAGGGGGGAAGTGTAATTTATAGTCGTCAGCTTCCCTATCTGTGGTGGGTTTTCGCGTGCGTGGCAAACAGGGCAAGAAGAACCCGGAAGAGGGGTTTCCAAGCTAGAGACCAGAGCTTGTTTTAGCCCCGTCGGCCATCTTATGGTGTAAAACTTTATTCATTTTCCCAACGCCTTGATTTTAAAGATGACATTCAGTGCTTTATTTTTAGATGTTCAACATGTCTTGTAGAAGGAATACTGGACAGAATGTGAGGAGGCCTGGGTTATAACACTGAACGTGCCACTGTAGGCAGTGGGATTTTGGCAGAGCAACTGGTCTGGACTTCAGTGTTACCATCAGGGCCCTGAGGTGGTTGGGCTAGACATTTTCCTTCTAACTGTAGTCTTTTCAGTACTTGTCCTTAGAAGTGTATTCCCTGGAGGGGGGCTGGGGTGTGGAATGATTACAATCAAACAGGCTTGGTAAAGACCACATCCTGCTTGGAGATTCACAGTGTCCATTAGCATATTAAAGGCTCTGAGAGGTCCTGTAGTAAAGAAACTTCACAAAAATACAGTATGTTGAGTTCAAGCCTCACGTTGGGAGCTAACAGCTTGGAGCCAGCTTGGGATTCTCTCTCTTCCTCTCTCTCTGCCCCTCTCCCTGCAAAATACATAAATAAACTTAAAAAAACTATATTCAACTCAGTATTTCCCAAACTTCCTTACTAAACCACAAAGTCCTTTGTCTGGTAATTGCTTTTGTGGAACAAGAGTCCCACTCTGACAATGACATCAATGAATCCTGTGTTGGGTCTTCATTTTAGCAGTTACATGATTATACATGCAGAGGGTGTGATTTTTTTTTTTTTTTTTTTCATTGCTGCAAGCTTAAGGTTGGGAGAATAATTTAATCATTGGTAGAGGGAGTTAGGATCCAAAACGACTCAGCAGTTGCATTAGCTTCCTGTGGCCACTGTAACAAATTACCACAAATTTGGTGGTTTTAAACAGTAGAAAAGTGTTTCTTCATAGATATTGTATTGCTATTGTGTAACTATCTGTACAAATGTAATATGATGCAGAGTTATAACCCAAATTCCTATGTGCCGTATAAGGCCCCTTGCCACAGGCCATATAAGCAGTATTATGTAGTGGTGAATGTAGTATGAATTCAATTCTTGTAAGCCTCCATTTTCCCATCTGTAAAATGGAGATAATTAAAGTACCTGTCTTGTAGAGGGTTGTTGTGAGGATTAAATGAGATAAAGCTTAAGTGAGATAAAGCTTGTGGCAAGAATTTAGCACAATGCCTGGCTAATAGTAAATACTTAATCTCTCTTGGCCATTATGGTTATGATTATAATTAACAGCGTGGGAGTGTATTTGGTGAGACCTCCAGAGGAGTCCGAACACTGATGGAGGCTCTGGAAAAGGCTGTCTCTGAGGGAAAAGAGATCTGTCTTCAGGTATCTGAAGCATCGCATAAGGAAGAGCAAGCAGGCTTGTTCTGTGTGGCTGCAGCGGACTGACTCAGTCTATTTGTAGAAGGTGCAGAGGGAGAGATTTCAGCTCAGCAGGAATGCCTGACGAGGATACTTCCAGAAGTGAGTTTCCCATCATAGGAAGAGTTCAAACAGCCTGGGCAGCTGATTGTCAGGAATACTGTAGAGACTGCTCAGCCCCGAATGAGCTTCTACGAGGACATGGCTCAAGGCGAGGTTCTGTGACTCTCCTTTCTTAGCATCTGTTCTCAAGTTTCTTAAGTAAAAAGGTGACTTTTTTTTGTTAATGTTTTGATATTAGCCAGGATTGTCACTGTTGTTTTCCACAAGATAGAAATCCAGTTTATATTGGATTAAACGGGGGGAGGGGGAAGAAATTACTAGTTTATCACCCCTGACTAAAAAACTTAGAGCAATACTAGCTTTGGGTCACTGGACACAGGAACTTAAACATTGTCCTTAGGATTCATCTCTTTCTTTCCCATTCTCTGTTCCGCCTTTCCTCTGTATTGACTCCATTCTTGACCCGGCTTTGCAATGACACCAGGCTTCCACTTAACTTCTCAGCGGTTCAGCCAGGTTCCAGAATATTTTGGAATTGATTTTCAAGGTTGTCTGGCATCCTTGTAGCACAGAAAATTTTTCTCAAATGTGGACAATCCAGTATTGAACTATAATTGGCTGGGCTTAGGTCACATGCCTATCCCTGAACCAAACCCTGTGACCAAGGATTTGAAATGCTGCGACTGACCAGCCTGGGGCACATGTTTATGCCCAAGGCCCTGTGGCTTAATAGTAATAGGAGTGAGTTTTCCTAAGCACAGTGAGGAGCATTTCCAGAAGGTGTGGGAATGAACGACAGATAGATAAAAGCAATAAGTGTCCACTAAGGCCACATATAGGACCTAGTGGCAAATAATGAATAGAACCTTTCTTCCACCTGGCTGATTGCTGGTTTGTTGTTCTGGCTGGCTCACTGTCCCCTAAGCAGAGTCTAGTTAGAAAGAGGCTGAGATTCAACCAGAGACCATCTTAACATTGCCTGGGGCTGCCCTGCTTCTATGGTCCATGGGCCCTAGAGCTCCTGAGCATACAATGTATTATCCAACCTAGGTCAGTGTGAGAGTAAAAAGGCTGCTATGAATAATTATGCCAGGACAACAGGCAGAAGCCAGACTGTCCTAATTATCCTATTTTGAATAAACCCAGTGCAATTCCACTCAATTCAGCCGGTATTGACAGAGCCCTTACTGTGTTGTCTCTGGGGCAGTGAGATGAAATGACAGCAATTTGGAGTGCTCTGATGTCCATGCCCGCCTTAGCAGCTCCACACTCCCTCTCTCCTTCCCCAGCTCATCAAAGCGTGTTTGCTGGCAGAAGTATACCGGTCTATCTTGTTCCTCAGCATTAGAATGAGCAACCTCTGTGCTAACGCCCTCAGAGACATAAATTTAAAGCCTGTTCTTTTGTTCTGGAAAGCTGGTTCAGGCTAAGGAATTCAAAGCATGAGTGAGTAGTTGGGTGTGGTAAGTTTGAGACAGTGTCCTTCCCTGGCCCTTAAGATCACACCCCAGTTTCCCCAATCATTTATTAAAGAGACCGTCCTGGGTGTCTGGGTGACTCAGTCAGTTGAGCGTCCAACTTTGGCTTAGGTCATGATCTCATGGTTCATGGGTTCAAGCCCTGCATCAGGCTCTGTGCTGACAGCTCAGAGTCTGGAGCCTGCCTCAGATTCTGTGTCCCCTTCTCTCTCTCTGCCCCTGCCCTGCTCTCTCTCTCTCAAAAATAAAATAAACATTAAATCATCTTTAAAAAATACAGAGACCATCCTTTCCCCAGTGAGTGTTCTTGGCTCCCTCGTCAAATATTAGTTGGCCATGTATGCAAGGGTTTATTTCTGGGCTCTCTGTTCTGTTCTGTTGGTCTGTGTGTCTCTTTCTGTGCCAGTCCCATACTGTGTTGATTACTATAGCTTTTTAATATAGTTTGAAACCAGGAAGTGTGATGCCTCCATCTTTTTCTTTCTTGAGATTGCTTTGGCTTTTGAGTTCCATAGGGATTTTAGGATTGTTTTTTTCTTCTTCTATGAAAAATGCCATAGGAGTTTGGATAAGGATTACATTGAATCTGTAACTCACTTTGAGTAGTATGGACATTTAATAATATTAATTTTTCCAATTCACGAACACAGGGCCTTTCCATTTCTTCAAGTCTTCTTCAATTTCTTTCATCAAAGTCTTATACATAGTTTTTAATGTTTATATCTTTTACCACTTTGGTTCAATTAATTCCTAAGTATTTTATTCTTTTGATGCAATCATAAGTGGGATTTTTTTTTCTTAATTTCTTTGTTGGTTAGTTTATTGTTAGTGTCTAGAAATACAACTGATTTTTATATGTTGATTTTGTATTCTGCAACTTCATCTAATTTGTTTATTCTAACAAATTTTTAGTGGAATCTTTAGGACTTTCTATATGAAAGAGCATGTTATCTGCAAACAGAGGCAACTTCCTTTCCAAATTTTATGCCTTTTATTTCTTTTTCTTGCCTAAGTGCTCTGGATAACACTGCTAATACTGCACTGAATAGAATTGGTAAGGGTGGGCACCCTTGTCTTTTTCCTGATCTTAGAAGAAAAGCTTTCTTTCAATCTTTCACTGTTAAATAAGATGTTAGCTGTGGACTTGTCATATATAACCTATATTATGTTGAGGTACATTTCTTCTACACTTAAATGTTGAGAGTTTTTATCATGAACGGATATTGAATTTTATCAAATGCTTTTTCTGCATCAATTGAGATAATAATAATATGATTTTTATCCCTCATTCTGTTAATGTGATGTATCACATTTATTGCTTTGCATATGTTGAACCATCCTTGCATCCATCCCAGGGATCCACATACAAGTGAATAAAATTGGACCCTTATCTTACACCATACACAACACTTAACTTGAAATTAATTAAAGATTTAAATGTAATACCTGAAATCATAAAACTCTTAGAAGAAATCATAGGGAAAAAGCTCCTTGACATTAGTCTTGGCAGTGATTTTTTGGATATGACACCAAAAGCACAGGCATCAAAAGCAAAAATAAACATCAAACCAAAAAGCTTCTGTATAGCAAAAGAACTAATCAACAAAATAAGAGGCAACCTAGAGAATAGGAGAAAATATTTATAAACTGCAGATCTGATAAGGGGTTATTATATAAAATATATAAAAATTCATACAGTTCAATAACAAAAAACAAATGATTCAATTAAAAAGCGGGCAGGGGTGCTTGGGTGGCTTAGTCAGTTAAGCATCCGACTTCAACTCAGGTCATGATCTCACAGTTCATAGCTTTGAGCCCCACATTGGGTTCTGTGCTGACAGCTCAGAGACTGGAACCTACTTTGGATTCTGTGTCTCCCTCTCTGTCCCT
The DNA here is from genome assembly GCF_028018385.1 of Neofelis nebulosa. Classification (NCBI taxonomy): domain Eukaryota; kingdom Metazoa; phylum Chordata; class Mammalia; order Carnivora; family Felidae; genus Neofelis; species Neofelis nebulosa. The sequence goes on from NC_080791.1 coordinate 75,825,715, forward strand.
CCCCTGATCATGTTCTGTCTCTCTCTCTCTCTCTCTCTCTCTCTCAAAAATAAATATACGTTTAAAAAAATTCTTTAAATAAAAAATAGAATAAAATAAAATACAACAAAAAGTGGGCAAAGGGCCTGAATAGCCATTTTTCCAAAAGAAAAACATATAGATGGCCAATAGGTACATGAAAAGATGCTCACCATTACTAATTATCAGGAAAATGCAAATTACAACCACAATGAGATGTCACTTCACACTGGTTAGGATGACTGTTATCAAAAAGACAAAAGGTAATAACAAGTGTTGGTGAGGATATGAAGAAAAGGGAACCCATTATACATTATTTGTTGGGAAGCAAATTGGTACAGCCAATTTGGAAAACAGTATAGAGTATCTTCAAGAAATTAAACATAGAATTACCATACGATCCAGCAATTTCACTTCTGGTTATATATTCAAGGGAGATGAAATCAGTCTCACGAAGAGATATTTTTATTCCCATGTTCATTGCAGCATTATTCACAGTAGCCAAGATATGGAAACAACCTGTTTGTTAGCAGATGAATGCATAAAGAAAATGTGATACATAACACTCAAAAAACAAATAATCCAATGAAGAAATATGCAGAAGACATGAAGAGACATTTCTCCAAAGAAGACATCCAGACGGCCAACAGACACATGAAACAATGCTCAGCGTCACTCATCATCAGGGAAATACAGATCAAAGCCACACTGAGATACCATCTCACACTGGTCAGAGTGGCTAAAATGAACAAATCAGGAGACTATAAATGCTGGTGAGGTTGTGGAGAAATGGGAACCCTCTTGCACTGTTGGTGGGAATGCAAACTGGTGCAGCCGCTCTGGAAAACAGTGTGGAGGAGATTTCTCAAAAAATTAAAAATAGAACTACCTTATGGCCCTGCAATAGCACTGCTAGGAATTTACCCAAGGGATACAGGAATGCTTATGCCTAAGGGCACTTGTACCCCAATGTTTATAGCAGCACTTTCAACAATAGCCAAATTATGGGAAAGAGCTTAAATGTCCATCAACTGATGAATGGATAAAGAAGATGTGGTTTATATATACAATGGAATACTACTTGGCAATGAGAAGCCATGAAATCTGGCCATTTGCAGCAATGTGGATGAAACTGGAGGGTGTTATGCTGAGTGAAGTAAGTCAGTCAGAGAAAGACAGATACCATATGTTTTCACTCATATGTGGATCTTGAGAAACTTAACAGAAGACCATGGGGGAGGGGAAGGGGGAAAAAGTTACAGAGAGGGAGGGAGGCAAACCATTAGAGACTCTTAAATACAGAGAACAAACTGAGGGTTAATGGGGGGTGGGGGAGAGGGGAAAGTGGGTGATGGGCATTGAGAAGAGCACTTGTTGGGATGAGCAGTAGGTGTTGTATGGAAACCAATTAGACAATAGATTATATTTAAAGAAAGAAGAAAATGTGATATATACATAATGAAATATTGTTCAATCATAGAAAAGAAGGAAATTTTGCCATTTAGGACAACATGGATGAAACTGGAGAGTAGTATTCTAAGTGAAATAAGCCAGACACAGAAAGAGAAATACTGTATGATCTCATTTATATGTGGAATTAAAAGAAAAAAATGAACTCAGAACCAGAGGATGGAGTAGTTAGTCGCCAGCGGTTGGGTGGTGGGGGAAATGGGAGGTATTTGTCAAAGGATGTAAACTTCCAGTTATAAGATGAATAAGTTCTAGGGATCCAGTGTACCTCATGGTGACAATAGTTAATAATAATGTATCGCTAAGAGAGTAAATCTTAAGTGTTCCCATCACACATACACATGCACACACATGCATACACATTCAAATGGTACTATGAGAGGTGATGGATGTGTTAATTAACTTAGTTGTGGAAATCATTCATAATGTATACATATTAAATCATATTGTACACCTTAAATATACACAATTTTATTTGTCAACTATACCTCAATAAACCTGGGAGAAAAATTATATCCCAGGAAGCCCTGAGTATATAACCTTTGGAAAATAGTTCCTTTCTACATGGACTCAAATCTGGGAGTGCTCCTGATGGTCAGCTGTGAGCCCTCTTTTTCTGTCCACAGTTTCAGAAGACTTCAGCAGGCCAACCACTCAGGTGACTTTTAGAATGTATCTAACTAAGAAGAGGTGAGTATTGCACAGGAGAGTAACTTAAAGCCAGCCATTACTTGGGTTACATCTTATTTCTGCTAATGAGCTCTGTCATCTTGGGTTAGATGCTCTCTGAATCTCTAAGTTACCATCTGTAAAACAGGGATATTCATACCTCCTTTAGAGTATCATGGTGATGATTAGATAATGCAGTATACCTTTATAAGATAACACATTTTAAAAAGCATACATAAAGTACTTGCACGGTAAGTTTTATTTAGAGAGATGTTACGTAAATGGAGGATAGGAAACAATATCAGTGATGGGTAAAACACCATGCCTAAAAGGGTACAAAACTGAGAGTCAGATCAAGTTCTCTGCCAGTGATTTGTTTTATGACCTTACTTTGACTCTGAGTCTTGGTTTCCCCATTTATAACATGATTGCTAATATACTATTAAGAATTTAAAATTTGTTTTTATGTCCAGCAGATTCCATGGCGAACAAGGCCAAGGGAAGCAGGGTTAGATTTCTGTCCTCAACTACACCAAACTTGTTTCCAAGATTGTTGTGATTTGTCTCATCATTTACATTCCTCTGGTTAAGGCTTATGCTCTGCCTGACTCTCTGGTCACATGGGGCTATCTCTCAGCTTCTCTTTATTCTAGGTTCCTCATTGAGGAGGAATCATTTCCAGGAACAGATACTAGAATTGGTGGGGAAACTAATGGCTTTTATCCGGAACCATGAATAATGGGCTGATAGATACACTTCTCCCTGTGCCTTTCTGCACAGGGCACAGATTGGCTACAGGATGGAGAGGCAAATCTAGCCTACAGATGTAAAATTTTTGGTCTGGCATGGTGCTTTTTATATTTTAAATAGTATGGCATTAGGTGAAGCACATACTCTCCCAATTTATTGTGGCACTGCCGTATCAGTGTTTTGTATCAGTCCAGTCCACACATCTCTATACCTGCTTGGCCACTGTAGGCAATGGAAGTTCATGACCCATCGTGCTTTAGACGTAGATGTGCTCATCTATTCTAGTGCTCATCTAGAATATTGGAATATTCTAACTCCAGTCTAATCACAAATAAAATATGATGCTGCAGAAGATGGATGGTAGGACAGCTCTGTGGATCATTTGTGTTTCTACTATGGTTCCAGTGTCACAGGCTCCAACTATATTTTTTTTATTTTCTCCCTTAGGTAGAGGATCCGGGACTGGATAGAAAGTGTTCTTTTTCTCCTTACATTAGCTCCTGCCTATTTAGAGTTGTATTCCTGAGTTTAGGGGACTCTGAGAGTAACTAGATGAATCCAGGTGCCCTCGTATGATTTTGGTGGTCTCGTGCTATTTGAAGTCTCTTCAGATTCTTTCTTGGCTTATCTCACCTCTAAACAGTGGATTGCTGAGAAGTTAAATTTTATCATTCTTTAGGCAAATATGGGCTGGGGCTTAATTTGACAAGTGCATTAGAGTAAATAAAAACTAAGCTGAAATACTCTCTATTTCCTGATGAGAAGAAATAGTCTATGAAGCCTCTATTCAGATTAAAATGTTCCTATGAACTGCTTATCACCTCAGTAACAGTTCTTGTAGGATTTAATAAACAGTTTACCTGTTACATCTTCAGAGAAACTTCCTCTCTTAATTTCTATGACAAAGCATTTGTATATTCTAAGACCCATTTCTCATTACCGTTTTTCTCTGTATAAGAACCAATTTCTCCTTCTAGACTATCAGCTCCTTGATTAAAGCCTAATACCATGCTATCATGTCCAACAGAGGGCAAAGACACACAGGAGGCACTCAATAACTGTTTGGTGGATGACTGAACATATAATTTGAAACGGGAGGGGAGGATTGTGTTGCAGTTTTAAAAAATAATACATTTTTTACAAAAAAGGCTTAGAAAACACAGAGATGAATAGAAAAAATAAGTTGTCTATACTCCCATTGTTGACATTGTAAATACTTCAATATCTTTTTTTGTTGTTTAAGACATATTTAGACAACATATTGCACCATGACATTGAAATAATACTGGAATCCAAGTGTGCATCATGCTTTATTTTTGCTCCTTGTTATGTATTGTGGGCATTTTCCCAGTCATTAAGTACTATTCCAAAATACTATTTTGATTGGCTACAGAGTATCTCAGTGATGACTAGAAATAATGTACTCGTGGGCATTGGACTGGTGTTGATAATGGGCTACTGCAAACACTACTTTGATGGACTTCCTTTTACAAAAGATAGGATATATATTTTGATACATTCTTAGAAGTAAAATTATTATGCCAAAAGTTATGAATGTTTTTGAGGCTTTTGATACACATGTCTACAATACTCTTTTATTTTCTCCATACTTGTCCCAAGCAATAATTTTTCAGATAGCACTGTATTTACGATAGAGGTAAAGGAAAGGACCAATTTACGAGCAGCAGTAGCAGCAGCAATAATAATTACAAGAAAGATAGTAATAATGGCATCTCTGTAAGTTACAGTTTAGAAAGCACTTCTCACTTGTCTCCTTTTGTACTTAAGACGTATTTCCTTTTGTACTCAAGGAGATATTATTTCCATTTTACAAACGAAAGAACTAAAGCTTGAGAAGATTAAATGGTTTGTTAAGGTCTTACACCTCAGCAGGAGTGTTACACGTCCTTTTGACCACAGCAAGAGGGCTAGATACAAAAATGAACAGCAGGGTAAATTTTGAAGGTTCTCATCACAAGACAAAATTTTGTCTCTGACTGTGGGTAACCATGGATGTTAACTATATTTATTGTGGTGATCATTTCACAGTATATGCAAAATAGTGAGTCATTATGCTTATGCGTGTGAAATTACTACAATGTTATAATAACATGTCAATTCTATCTCAATTAAAAAAGAATAGGAGACGGTGAAATGGAAGGACAAATACAATGCATGTGATAAAAACAAGCCTTGAAGATTGGAAATATAACCTCAAAGGAGAGAGTGGAATATTTTGTGAGAAAAAAACTATTGCAGCTGGAGGTACAAATGAAAATTTTAGGAACATTTCATAGAGTGGTTCCTTAAGCTCCTATACTTCAGAAATACTTTCCTAAAATACTCTGATCAGCTTGTACTTCTATGGGCCCCAAAATGTTTATGGTTGGAGATAATGAATATTCTGGGCTGGAGATGATTTTATCAGAGAGGGAAGGATATTTAGAACTTGTTTTAAATACCCAGACAATGTCGGTGCTGAAAGGGACTTCAGAGGTCATCTTCTCTAACTCTGTCATACAAACCACATCTCATAGAGGAGAATTAATTCATTTAAGATCCCACAGAGCTTCCATGTCATGGTTGAGGCCAAACCTGAGAAATGCAGTAGGATCTGAACAGAGTACAGAGAAGAAACCAGTTTAAAATAAAGCAAAACAAATTTAAAGTTCTGGACCAAAGGAGGTTTTAATTCATTTAGCATAGTATGCATATTCCTGTTGTTTCACATTTAAATGCAGTTCCAGTTCACACATAAAGCAAAGAAACATTTATGTAACTCAGTCAAGTAAGCTTTTCTGTTTTCTTTATTTGTGTTCTTACATTTTTTTTTTTTTACCTTTCACTAAGTACTTTTATTTAATAGGATCATATGAGTCATACAAGTAAGAAAGTAGAATCATGCAGTATAAGGCACCTTAGTAAAGTGTAACTAACCACACCTGTTGATTTTCAAAATCACTTGGGGGACTTTTGAATATGCAGATTCGCGGAGCCCCTTCCCAGAGAGTCTATTCAGTAGATCAGATGAACTTCACTACATCTTTCCAAACTTGCTTAAAAACAAGGAGTATGCAAGCATTTTCAGTTTTAACTGAATCCTGGCAAGTAAGACTGAATTCTCAAGAAGTCTTAAGATACAACACAGAAAGATTTTTTTTGACATATCAAAGCCAAGTGATCATTCCTGCTTAAAAACTAAATTGGGGCAGTAACTTCTCAATGTCTGTTCAAAATGACCCTATACTGAGAAATGCCTGAAAAAGTAAGTTAGGGAGGCAGTAATAGTCAATAAATGGATTTTCTGTTGTGTAAATGTTTATACAGATGTTGTAAGTGAGACTTTTCAAAAAAAAACCCATAGGTTGCTGACAGGGGCCAACTTTGCATATGTGTGTTAACAGGAGAATGTGCTGTGTTTCAAATGAATGGGGAAGCGGGTCTAAATGACTTTCAGATTAGCTGGAACAGATGGAAGGGTCACAGTTGAACAACTTGACACACCAGCATAAAGGCAACGTTGAAGTGGAGTTCATTGCCTCTGACAGATACTGTCAATCAACCCAGGCGCTCTCAGTTAACCAACAGCCTGGATCTTCAAAGATTTAAAAAAGAATTTCTTAAAAAAAAAAGTATTTTGAGGCAAGAACTGGAGTTGATCTGATTTTTGTGGGCTTTTTGTGTGCGTGCGTATGTGTGTCTTTTTTAAGAAACAGAATAACATTATGTATAGACATTTTTGAAACGAATGGGCTATTAACTTGGCATTTAGGAGCTTTCACTAATAAATCGTTTTGTAAATTTAGTCTACATTATGACTTCTGGGGTTTCTATCATCACACTAATTACAACACAGTATAGAATACCGGAATAAAAGAAATGTAATTTTTAAAAACTATTCAACTTCAGTCTTGATCACCTTTTATCAGAACAATATATGCAAGCAAGGATTAGAATGTATTATATTTAGGTCATTCTTTTTCTAGGTCTCACTTTGTAACTTAATATGTGTTCTTTTGCATGTGGCCCAAAGAGTGAAAAATAATTAACCGGATGGTCTTTGTTGTGAGCTACTCCCCAAGACTAAGATGGAGCATGGGTGGTAGTCTTGCCCCCTTCAGGCCACTAGGGGACCCTCGCGGAGTCGAAGGCCCTTCCAGACCATCAGCCTTACGTGGGTATTCTGCAGATAGCTACCATTCTCTTTTCTGCCTCAACACAGCAGATTAATCCAAATAAACACACTGGTCCCTACATGCTACTGTGCATGTTGTTAGAAGGTTGGGGTCCTAGAAAGTTCAGCAAGGAATTGCACTTCTCCCTCAGGGAGGGACTCTGATCTTGATCACTGGGTGACTGTAGGCCCTAATAGTCTGAGAGTACCCATGGGTAGTATAGAGGTGATGCCAATTATTAGAAGATTGCTGATGGTATTTCAATGGAAATGGTGGTGTTTTATATCCTAAAGACATTTTCGTAGGACCGTGGACTGTGGCCCAAAGCTTTGAAGGTTGGAAAACCATGCCCTTAACTCTGTGTTTACCCATGTCACAGCATCACCATTTCCCCCATCTTAGAAAACCTAGCTCCCTCACCGTTTATAAGAGGAAGCCCAAAGAACTGTGTGAATCCAGCCTGGTCACAAGTACTTAGACTGATGTAGATACCTGGCCTAAGATTAGCCATTTAGGGTTTCTCTCCTGCAAGTTTGAAATTTAGGTGGAGATTGAGCCAGTAGTCAGTGCTGGTCATTGGAGCTGCAGGCACATGGGATTTGGGGAGAATATAAACTAAACGCTTGACAGAGGAAACTAATTTATAGAGAAAGAGTAGATGAGATATGGTAGAAAGAAGCCAAGGTAGAAATCCACATGGCTTCAGGTAAGGGGAAAGAGTGGATATTTTTTCTGTTCTCATAAGACCCTGCTATACTTCAGCAGCTTGGTTATGGGAAACTCCCCTTTATCCTCACACTAAACTCACTTTTACTTAAACTAATTTGGTGGTGTTTCTGTTCTTTACAAGCAAATACTGTGGCTAGAGCACCATGAAATTTCCGTGTTTTAATTTAATTTAAAACATTTATTGAGCACCTACTATGTAACTGGCATTGTGGATACAATAATGAATGAAAAAGGCAGGGGAGACCCTCTGTAGGGGTTTACAGTTCATGTCCACGTCTTGTATTTCCCTTCGCTGCCTCCTTCACCTCCTCCAAGCCACTCATGGAGCATCTGCTGATGAGCACAGGGAAATAAGCTCCAGTCTTCCTCTTCTCCAATCTTTCTTCCCTTTTCCCTTTGTTTCTTTGGTAAATTGCCCTTTAGGCGTCAACATGCACTTGATGTGAGCCACTATAAGGTGGACTTTTTTCTCTTTGTTCTCTGCCTTCCCATCTTACAACCTCCTTCTCCATGTCTAGTTTTCTAGGTCCCTGCTGAGGAATAACTGTGCATTAAGAGGAGGGAAAAATGAGGCACCTGGGTGGCTCAGTCAGTTGAGCGTCTGACTTGGGCTCAGGTCATGATCTCATGGTCCCTGAGTTCAAGCCCCATGTCGGGCTCTGTGCTGACAGCTCAGAACCTGGAGCCTGCTTCAGACTCTGTCTCCATCTCTCTCTGCCCCTCCCCTACTTGTGCTCTGTCTCTCTCTCAAAAATAAATAAACATTAAAAAAAAAAAAGAATCTGCAATTAGGGCAGGTCCTCGTAGAACAGCTCTGTCTATGATTCATGTGGTATCAGTGGGGGTAACTTAGCTCAGAACTGGAAGATTCCTTTTCAAATGGCTCGTTTGCTTGGCTGGCAAGTTGATGCTGGTTGTCAGGTGGGAGTGCATCTGGGGCTATAGGCTGGAGCCGTCCGTGTTCCTCGTCATGGGCCTGTCTGCTAACTGCTTCAACTTCCTTACAACATGGAGTTGGGTTCCAAGAGCAAGTATCCCAAGAGGACAAGACACTTTTACGACCTAGCCTTGGAATTCACATAGTGTCATTTCCATAGTACAGTATTGGTAAGAGCAGTCACCAAGACCCACCCATACTGAGGTGGAGAGGACATAGATTTCACCTTTCAACTGAAAACAGCAAGGTTCTAGAAGAGTATATGGTATAGGAGATGTTACCATGTCCCTCTTTGGAAAATACAGTCTCAGTATCTCAGCCACTATATCTTACCTAGATAAATATGCATCTAATTGGGCCCCATTTTAAGCAGAGCTCATCCAAGAAAACAGAAGGCCCCCCAAACTAGTGCAAGTTAAAGGGAGATTATAAGAAGGAGGCAAGGAAATCTCACAGTAACAAAATATAGGAAGTACAGCTCAGCCCCAGAGGAACTGGAAATTGATCAGATAGCTGTCTTTCTATCTCCTTCTCCTTTAGGAGATACATGATCTCTGACACAACTTCTCCCTGGGCATTTGGTTCAAAATCCCACAGACTGCATTGTCAGCATTCATGTGGTTGGAGATGGATGCCCAGCAAACTCCGTGTAAACTTGTCACACAAGCCCACCATTCTCTAATGTCTCCGTGTCTCTTGGTCAAAATATAGAAATGATTCAGCCTAATCTATGGATTGATGCCCTGGTTCAGATGTCGAGCCAGCCCCATTCCCATCAGCTGTGGCACGGGAGGGATGTCACATTATATATGAACTTGACTTCCCGGCAGGGGTGTGGAAAGAGACACTGCCAAAGAAAGAAACATGGTGGTGAGGTGTGAAGAGTTAGGGAATGAAGTGGTTAAGATCGCCATATTTTGTGAGGATTATGTTATCTGATATAAGTAGGGTTTTTGTGAGAGCAGTCATATAATAATGGCATATTTTAGGGGTAGATAATGCTCAGTAAATATTTGGTATTTTTGGTTTGTATTAGGGAACCATTGTCCAAACATTGTCACTCCACTATCTTTTCCTCGAAGAATAAATACATCTGTGTTTTAGACACTCTGACTGAGACAGTACATGCAATATTTTGGGACAAAATTATACTTGGAATCAATGCTGAATGATTGCCATAAAAAACAGTTCGGTATTCATACTGAAAACAACTGCAAAGGTAGAAAAGATAATTAATAAAGGCATGCACACTCTCTTGTCTGGAGTATGCTCGTGGTAAAAGAAAATCCTTAATAAAGTAAACAGTACAAGTTATATTGATAAGAAGTTTAATTCACAGGAGAGAATCAATAGAACTTTTATGGGTCAACTAATGAAGTATCAAAAATATATAAAGCCAAAATTGTGTGAAATATAAAGAGAAATCGACAGAGACAAAATTATTGTGAAAGATGATATCATTATCCAATATCAAGTAGACAAAAAGGACAGTTTGCAGAATGTAATTAGAAAAATGTATATAACAGAGCTTTTTAAGCAGTCATGGATCACTCATATAAAACATTGAAAATATGTTAGTCCACAAAGAAAGCCTCAGCATGTTCTAAGAACATTAAATGCCCTCTGTAATTGAAACAAAATTTAAGTATACAATTTAAAATGCTCTTCTGAGGGTGCATGGGTGGCTCAGTTGTTAAGCATCCAGCTTCGGCTCAGGTCATGATCACGCTGTTCATGGGTTCGAGCTCTGTGTCAAGCTCTGTGCTGACAACTCAGAGCCTGGAGCCTGCTTCAGATACAGTGTCTCCCCCTCTCTCTGTCCCTCTCCCACTCACGCTCTCTGTCTGTCTCTCTCTCTCTTTCTCTTTCTCTCTCTCAAAAATAAATAAACATAAAAAATTAAATAAAATAAAATACTCTTGGGGCGCCTGGGTGGCGCAGTCGGTTAAGCGTCCGACTTCAGCCAGGTCACGATCTCGCGGTCCGTGAGTTTGAGCCCCGCGTCAGGCTCTGGGCTGATGGCTCGGAGCCTGGAGCCTGTTTCCGATTCTGTGTCTCCCTCTCTCTCTGCCCCTCCCCCGTTCATGCTCTGTCTCTCTCTGTCCCAAAAATAAATTAAAAACGTTGAAAAAAAAATAAAATAAAATAAAATAAAATAAAATAAAATACTCTTCTAAACAACCAGTGGGTGAAAGAAGAAAAAAATCAAAACTTTAACAATTGTTTAGGAAGTGGCATAAGTGAAAACACTGAATATCAGACACTATCAGATGCAGAAAAGCTGTATCTGCAGCAACACTGATGAGCTTAGAGGTACCAGCTTTTAAATATAACTAATAATTAAATGGAACATTGTGTTTAAGAATAAATGAAAGATTGGGGCACCTGGCTGTCTCAGTTGGTTAAGAATCTGACTTCGGGGCCGCCTGGGTGGCTCGGTCGGTTAAGTGTCTGACTTCGGCTCAGGTCATGATCTCACGGTCCGTGGGTTCGAGCCCCGCGTCAGGCTCTGTGCTGACAGCTCAGAGCCTGGAGCCTGTTTCCGAGTCTGTGTCTCCCTCTCTCTCTGCCTGTTCTCCCTCCCCTGTTCATGCTCTGTCTCTCTCTGTCTCAAAAATAAACGTTAAAAAATAAAAATAAAAGAAAGAATCTGACTTCGACTCAGGTCATGATCTCACAGTTCATGGGTTCAAACCCTGCATCAGGTTCTGTGCTAGCAACTCAAAGCCTGGAGACTTCTTTGGATTCTGTGTCTCCCTCTCTCTCTGCCCCTTCCCAACTCACACTCTGTCTCTCAAAAATAAATATACATTTAAAAAATTATAGGGGCGCCTGGGTGGCGCAGTCGGTTAAGCGTCCGACTTCAGCCAGGTCACGATCTCGCGGTCCGTGAGTTCGAGCCCCGCGTCAGGCTCTGGGCTGATGGCTCGGAGCCTGGAGCCTGTTTCCGATTCTGTGTCTCCCTCTCTCTCTGCCCCTCCCCCGTTCATGCTCTGTCTCTCTCTGTCCCAAAAATAAATAAAAAACATTAAAAAAAAAAAATTATATTAAGAAAATAAGTGAAAGATTATATACACAACAGAATTGCTCTCACAAAAACTTGTATGTGAATATTCATAGTAGCAATATTCATAGTTGCTTAAAAAATGGTAACAATCCAAAAGTCCATCAATTGATGTATGAATAAATAAAATGTGGTATATTCACATAATGGAATATTACTTGGTCAGGAAAAGAATGAAGTACTAAATACATGTTACAATGTGGATGAGCCTTGAAAACATTATGCTGAGTGAAAGACGCAAGACACAAAGGGTCATATGTTGGATGATTCCATTTATAGGAAATGTACAAAAAGATAAGCCTATAGAGACGGATAGTATAGTAATGGTTGCCAGGGGCTGGGGCAGTGAGGAATGCAGAGTGACTAATAAGTATGAGGTTTCTTTTGGGAATGATAAAAAATTTCTAGAATTAGATAGAAGTGATGGTTGCACAGCATCATGAATATAGTAAAAATCACTGAATTGTTCACTTTAAAAGGGTAAATTTTCAGAGTACAGGTCTTCTACTTTCTTTGTTAAGTTTATTCCTAGGTATTTTATTCTTTCTGATGCAGTCGTAATTAGGATTGTTTTCTTAATTTCTCTTTCTGCTAGTTTATTATTAGTATATAAAAATGCAACAGCTTTCTATATATGGATTTTGTATCCTGCGACCTTACTGAATTCATTTATCGGTTCTAGCAGTTTTTTGGTAGAGTTTTGGGTTTTCTGTATACAGTATCATGTGATCTGCAAATAATGAAAGTTTTATCTCTTCCTTACCGATTTGAATGCCTTTTATTTCTCCTCCTCCTCCTTGTCTGATTGCTGTGGCTAGGACATCCAGTACTATGTTGAATAAGAGTGGTAAGAGGGGACATCCTTATCTTGGTCCTTATCTCAGAGGAAAAACTTTCAGTTTTTCCCGATTAAGCATGATGTTGGCAGCAGGTTTTTCAGATATGGCCTTTATTATGTTGAGGACGTTTCCTCTAAACGTACTCTGTTGAGAGTTTTTATCATGAATGGATGTTGTACGTTGTCAAATGCTTTTTCTGACTCTATTGTGATAACCATATGGTTTTTATCCTGTTTCTTGTTAATATGGTGTATCACTTTGATTGATTTGTGAATATTGAACCACCCTTACAACCCTGGAATAAATTGCACTTGGTCACGGTGAGTGATTTTTAAATGTATTGTTGGATTCAGCTTCCTAATATTTTGTTGAGGATTTCTCTATGTTCATCAGTGATATTGACCTGTAGTTTTCTTTCTTTTTTTTAATTTTTTTTTCAACGTTTTAAATTTATTTTTGGGACAGAGAGAGACAGAGCATGAACGGGGGAGGGGCAGAGAGAGAGGGAGACGCAGAATCGGAAACAGGCTCCAGGCTCCGAGCCATCAGCCCAGAGCCTGATGCGGGGCTCGAACTCACGGACCGCGAGATCGTGACCTGGCTGAAGTCGGACGCTTAACCGACTGCGCCACCCAGGCGCCCCGTAGTTTTCTTTTTTTGTAGTGTCTTTATCTTATCTGGTTTTGGTATAAGGGTAATTCTAGCCTTGTAGAATGAATTTGGAAGCTGTCATTCATCTTTTTTTTTTGTTTTGTTTTTGGAATAGTTTGAGAAGAAAATATAAAACTATATAAAGAACTATCACTTCTCAGCCTTTTGGCTAAGATCAAGTGTAAAACTATATAAAGAACTTACACAACTTAACACCAAAAAAATAAGCCATCCGATTAAAAACTGGGCAGGGAACCCGAATAGACATTTTTTCAAAGAAGACATACAAATGACCAAAAGACACATGAAAAGATGCTCAACATCACTAATAATCAGGGAAATGCAAATCAAAAGCTCAATGAGATAGCACCTTACAGCTGTCAGAATAGCTAGACTCAAAAGACAAGAAATAACAAGTGTTGGCAAAGATGTAGAGAAAAAGGAACCGTTATGCATTGCTGGTGGGAATGCAAACTGAGGCAGCCACTATGGAAAACAGTATGGAGCTTCCTCAAAAAATTAAAAAAGAATTACAATGTGATTCAGTAATTCCACTACTGGGTATTTATCCAAAGGAAACAAAAACACTAATTTGAAAAGATACATGCATTCCTATGTTTATTGCAACATTATTTACAATCATGAAGATATGGAAGCAACCCAAATATTTATCATTAGATGAATGGATAAAGAAGATGTGGTGTATGTGTATAAATATAATAGAATATTATTCAGCCATAAAAAAAGAACGAGATCTTGCCATTTGCAAGAACATGGATGGACCTAAGGCGTGTTATGCTAAGTGAAATAACTCAGAGAAAGACAAACACCATATGATTTCACTCATATGTAGAATTTACGAAACAAAACAAAGGAACAAAGGAAAAAGAGACAGACTCTTAAATTCCAAGAGTGAACTGGTGGTTGCCAGAGGGGAGATGAGTGGTGGAAAGAAGCAGGGAGGTGAATTTCATGGCATGTGAATTATATCTCAGTAACAAAATATGCAGAGAAGGAGAAGAAGAGAAGGAGGAGGAGAAAAGGAAGCAGCATTCAGACATGAGAGCAAAGGAAGGCACACTGGCCGTCAAGCTCCCATCTCTCAGCTCTACACTCATCCTGCTATTCCCTGCTCTGTGATGCTGGGCCTGGATTCTGGAAACCACATTCCTCTTCTGCTAGTGGATACCTCGTAGGAGGAATTGGAGAGAGATTGGAAAGCTGGAGGAGGAGGAAGTGATGTGCTTCTGCTGTTGCTTGCTGCTTCTCTGTCGTCTCACAATGTTTCTTCAGCATGGAGGCTACATTGGGTCCCGTTTCCTGCTTCTGTCCACCCTCCCAGAGCCAGCCTCATCATGCCGCCTCAAAGATCCTTGTAGCCGCAGATAACTGCCCCTCCTCAGAGACCAGCTTCCAACTTTCCAGGGTTCTCTCCTCTAAGACTCCAGGTTCTAAAACCTCAAACTCTGCCTTTGCTCCCTTGGGGACTGGCAGCTGTTGTTTGCATTTACTGGCTCTGTGCCACCTCAGAGACCCCTCTACCTTGTAAGTCTGTGCATACTTATTTAACTGATTCCTTATGATCCATATTCTCTGTTCACATATTGTTGTGGTTTCTATTTTCCTGATAGGATACTAGATGATACAGAAGGAAATAATGCAGATAAGAAAAGAAGTCACTGAATTAGAGAAGAGAGAGACTGAATTTACAGTTATCATGCAGTAGTTCTCAGATAAAATCAATAAAAAAGGCAAGCCTCAGGAAAATCATGAGAGAGAGAGTAAAAATACATATGTTTCAAAGCACAGGAAAATATAAAGTGGTGTCCAATTTTAGTTTTTGAAGCAAACAAAGTGTTAATATATACAAATTTATCCCACAAGAAAAATACAGCCGGAATTTCCCAATGGTATTATAGGCAACACACTTCCACATTATGAACACTGTTCCAGTAATACGTGTGACCTGAAAAATGTGTCCTGTGGTCAGATAAATGTGGGAAATTCTCAGATCTTTGCCTTGGAGATTCACAATGCATGTTTGCATATTAAAGGCTCTGGGATTCCTGCTGTAAAGACACCCTGCTAAAGGCCTTTCCCCAAATGTTTTCCAAATGTATTTGATGTTCTGCCGATATTCCAAGGCACCAGCATGGAAATGCTGCTATGGATCTTCTCATTTATGAATATGGATGGGAAAAAATGCTGTTATGCTGAATTCAGTAGTACCTTTTGACCAAGTAAGATGTATAACAGGAATCAAGAACAGTCTGCTCTAATATATAAGTAGAAGTTATTATGGCAAAACAAAAAATATCATTATCTCGATCAATGAATGTTGAAAAGGCGCTTGATAAAATTCAGGACTAATTTCTGATTAAAATTTCTGGTCAGAATACTAAGAATAGATTAATACTTTAATCTAATTTTTAAAATGTATATCAAGCCAACTGTCATTTATCACATTCTGAGTCAGATTAATGATAAAATAACTTTATTTTATTTTTAATTTTTTTTTTAACATTTATTTATTTTTGAGACAGAGAGAGACAGAGCATGAACGGGGGAGGGTCAGAGAGAGAGGGAGACACAGAATCTGAAACAGGCTCCAGGCTCTGAGCAGTCAGCACAGAGCCCGACGCGGGGCTCAAACTCACGGACCGCGAGATCACGACCTGAGCTGAAGTCGGACGCTTAACCGACTGAGCCACCCAGGCGCCCCAAAATAACTTTATTTTAATATTGAGTTAAAAGCAAAACTTAAAATAACTCAAATATTATACAATAAAAGAATCAGTAAATAAATTATGGCATGGCCACACAATGTAATTTTTTGCAATTATTATCATTTTTATAAATTGTGGTAAAATATATATAACCTTAAAATGGACTATTTTAACCATTTTAAGATGTATAATTCAATGCCACTTATTACATTCACAATGTTGTGCCATCATTTCCATCATCTAGTTCTGGAGTATTTTCATTATCCTAAAAGGAAACTCCCTACCTGTTAAACATATCACCCCAGCCCTTCTTCCCCAAGCCTCTGGCAACCACTAATCTACTTTCTTCTCTATGGATTTCCCTATTCTGGGCATTTCATACATATAGAATCATACAATATGTGGCTTTTGTGCCTGGCTTCTTTCTTTCACTTAATATAATGTTTTCAAGATTTATTAATGTATCATGTATATGCATTTCATTCCTTTTTATGGATGAATAATATTCCATTGTGTGGCTATAACACATTTTGTTTATTGATTCATCAGTTGATGGATATTTGAGTTATTTATACTTTTAGCTGTGTGAATAGTGCTGCCATGAACATTTGTGTACAAGTTTTTGTTTAAATAAATATGGTTTTGGACTAAATAAGATGATATAGAAAAATTACAAAGTATTACATAAAGTGATAAAAGGCCTATAACACTATAATTACAATAGAATTCAATTTTATATTCTACTATATAAAGACTAGATGCATAGAAAAATGTCCAAAATAGTCACAGTAATTGTCACTGAATCACAAATCTATGGATGATTTTTATTTGATGTATCTTTTTACATTTTTCAAATTTTCTACAATAAATATTTTACTACAGGGAAAACCAATTCACTTAACAGCTTGTTTAAGCAACTTATTTAAGGAACAGTGCTTGGGAAAAAAAAACCTATTCTTTTAGGCACCATGTCTGGGACAGGAGATGATAGGTGATGTGGCACTAGTGAAGGGTAAAGAATTGCAGGATTTTTAAAGAGATGGGTGATTTGAACACATTTGTAATCTGCACAGAAGGACTCGGCAAAGAATGAAAGGGTAATGATGTAGGAGACAGAGGAAGAAAGAAGTCCTGATCTTAGGCAAATCAGAAAAGGGGGGGGGGGGATCAAGGTTAGAGATGAAAAGACCGGCATTAAAACAGGAAAATTAACATTTTCCTCTTAGATTCGAAGATTTTTAGGTGAGAGGGCAGGTAGGTAGGAATTGGGTGTATGTGTACAGAGAAAAGTTGGAGAGATTTCACACCTAATAGACTTAACTATTCATGAAAATGGTGATGTCAGATGCTGGAAAGAGTGGGACAGACTGTGCTGTAAGGTTGAGGAATAAAAATAAAAGCTTGGAATGTGCAACGTGGGCAACCAGGGACGCCCAGGTTTCTGCAGTATTCAGTCTGTTGTTTATTGCCTTCGCTGCATTCTGAAGTTCATTAGTCATACTTTCTTCATTTGAGAAAACTTTCCTGTACATACATTCTTTTCTTTTCGTTGCAGGTTTCATCCTGTATTATAGATGCAGTAGCTTCTAGAGCTTACTGACAGTACAAGTTGGAGTGGTTTCTGTAGTTCTCCTTTGTTTCTTAGGGCTCCACATTTTCTCATCCCTTTATTGGCCCTTTCTTTTGAATTGCTGAATATTCCTGTGTATGCAAGGAAGTCTCTCCTTTTGCTCATGTTTATAGTGGAAAGTATTTGTCCAGTATTGAACATTCTGTGATGAATTATGTGTGACCTTTATGTAACTCTTTAAGCTCAGATGAAGGGGAAAGTGCACACTTCAGAGTTACTATAGTTTTACTCTTTGAATCAGTTAGAATTAGGTTGGGCTGTATTAGAGATATGAAATAACAGTATTTTAAATGAGATAGAAATTTGTTTCTGTCTTATATAAAAATTCGGACATAATCAGTCTAGGGGTGGAAAGGCAGCTCTCTCCAAGTCCTCAGGGATACAGGCTCCTTGTAGCTCCTTGTAGCACCATAAAGGTGTGTTCCTTATTTTCATGGCCCAACATAAATTTGCAGCTGTCACACCCACATTCCCAGTAGCAGATAGAAGAAAGGAGAAAAAAGAGACTGGCAGAGGTTTATGGAAGCTGCCATGTGATACTCCCACTTACACCCCATTGGCCAGACCTTAGCCACATGACTAAATTCTAACTGCAAGGAAGGCTGGGAAATGCTCTTTTTATTCTAAACAGCCATCC
The DNA here is from genome assembly GCF_028018385.1 of Neofelis nebulosa. Lineage (NCBI taxonomy): Eukaryota > Metazoa > Chordata > Mammalia > Carnivora > Felidae > Neofelis > Neofelis nebulosa. The sequence goes on from NC_080791.1 coordinate 75,844,010, forward strand.
ATCCCAGTAAACATGTCATTACTTAGGAAGAGGAGGAGAATGGCTGTGAAGGGCAACCCATTGGTCTCTGTCCATCTTTCACTGATTAGAGACACCGTCACCTGATGGGGCAGAAGGAAGTAGCCAGCCACCAGAGGTGTCAAAGCAGGGATATATAATTGTGTGTGTGAGTTGCTTTTTTCCTTGGATGTAGTTGTCTGAATTTACCTCACCACATTCTTTTCTCTTCCTTACAGGACCACTCTTGCTAGGAGCCACCTAGGGTGGGTTCTTCTGGGTGTTCTGACAGACCATCCATCCATGTCAGGTATGGTCTCCTGCAGCAGGGCTCCTGATTCTTTTGGATGATAGCACTCTCTCCTTCTGCAGCTTAAAAAGCTTGAAATTTGTCCCTTCACTGATTTCCCCAAGAAATGATGCAAGTTAGGGACTGTTGTCTGGGTCCATAGAGGTTTCTTCCTTTATAACTCAGGCAGTCTTTTTTCCCACATGGCATATTGTTAGTCCCTCCAGAAATATGGTACTGCTTACACTGCAGTCGGCAGAAATTCTTTAAAATTGTTGACATGTGAGTGGCACCATTCCCTAGTTTCCACGGATAAAATGGATTTTTCCTCATAACAGTTGATTTTCTTTGATAATTTTAGTCGAAATTTTGTCATGAGAAGGGAAGTTAAACATAAGGCTTACTATCACATTCTTGGATCAGAATCCAGTCTTTGTCTTTCTTATGGTTTCCTGGATTGTAACTTGGCATATCCCCTCTACAACTAGACTGCATCCAAAGTTGAGATATTGATGTGCATCAAGACTTTGTTCAAAGGATTGGAATCACTTTTTCCGGGAACTTCCAGGGGAGAGAAACACTACCATGCTTAGAGATGTTTGGTTATGTAGGATCATAAATCCACTCAACTAGCCTTAAGGAAAGGGGGGTTTTTGTAAGGATGCACATAAACTGAATCTGGAACCAGAAAACTACCTGTATCATGGGTATCTGTTCTCTATGTCTCTCTCATGGGCCATGTGGTTTCTCATAATGAAGTTGCTATTCCTGTTTATGTCTAATCCAGTCTCCCAGCTGTCTGTCAACTGGCTTCCTCCTAACTTCAGTGTGCCCATGGTCCCAAGTGGATACCCCGGCCCCTGGTCTGCCTTGAGATTTCCCTGCTCAGCTCTAGCCGTTAGTGTCTTGTTCTTTTCAAATTCCCCAAAGAAGAATCTGATTAGCTCAGCTTAATTTTGCTGCAGGCTGTTAAAGCATAAATCACAGGTTATGGACAGGCTGCCCTCAAACCCAAACTGACTTCAGTTCATGTCAGCTGAGGTGTAGAGAGCAGTGTGAGAAGCACATGGTACAGAACATGCCTGTTTAGAGAAGACCTTGCCTGCTATTGGCTCTAACCTCAGTTGTATCTAGGACTGTTCCACGTTCATTGACTACTCTCTTCACCAACAAGAACAAATGCCAACCTTCTTAGCCAAGCATCCAAGGCTTCACACTCCTGAATGTGTCCGCCCTGCCAATCATGCCACCCACTGTCACCCTCTTTGCCAGCCTAACTGAAGTATTTGCTTTGCACCCAAATACCCACCATGCATATTCCTGCCTCCAGGTCTCTGCTCATACTGTGCCTACCTTCCCTTCCCCCACTCCTGCCGTCCTTCAAAGACAGGCTGAACTTACTTTCTTTATAACCAATGACAGTTAATATTTATTGGGCATCAGCCACAAACTAGGTATTCTCTTGATACTTTATATATGTATATATGTGTATGTGTGTGTGTGTGTGTGTGTGTGTGTATGTATATAATTTAATTATTTCTCCATATCTTTCAAAGTAGGTGTTGTTACTCTCACTCTCATTCTATAGGTAGACAAAAGAAAACTTGGAGAAGTTAAATTACCTACCCAAATGCACCCAAGGAATAAGCGTCACAGTTGGGATTCTGAACCCAGGGCCTATCTGACTTCAAAGTCTATACTTCTTCTGAAACTATACTTAGTTATGAAGAACTTCCTGGGGACTTGAACCCATGGTTTTCTTGCCCTCTTTTGAATAGTATCTGATGTCTATTCTGAATGACTGATTTGACACTGAGTAGATGATACTGTTGATTGTTTTTTGGGGTGTGAACTTATGCCCCTCAACTGAACTCTAAGTTAGTGGTTTTCAATGGATGTGGCTCTGTCCCGAGGAGGCATTTTGGAAATGTATGCATGTGGGGATTGATCATCACATTAGCTGGAGAGGAGCATTATTATTTACTGTGCAGGGCAGTGCACAGGACAGTCCCAGGCAATGATGAAGAATTATCCCATAGCCCATAAGACTTTCCTATGTTCTATTAGACACCCAAAGTTAAAGACTTGTTTATAATTATCCATAAGGCTCAAACCTAACTCTGCTTTAAATATAGACTTTAAGTAATTTCTGTGCAGCTTTAACATATAGAAATTTTCCAGGAGTGCAGGGACCATTTTGGGGGGGGGGGGGCGCGGGGAGAGGATGATTATACTTTGTTTAGCTTGGCCTTCGGCCAAGAATTTTTCACCATTTCAGAAAATTACATCTACTGATGGCAACACTGCTTGTGGTATTTGAGTCTCCAACAAAATACAGCTATTACATTACAGTCAGCTTTTTTTTTTTTTCAACGTTTTTTATTTATTTTTGGGACAGAGAGAGACAGAGCATGAACGGGGGAGGGGCAGAGAGAGAGGGAGACACAGAATCGGAAACAGGCTCCAGGCTCCGAGCCATCAGCCCAGAGCCTGACGCGGGGCTCGAACTCACGGACCGCGAGATCGTGACCTGGCTGAAGTCGGACGCTTAACCGACTGCGCCAACCAGGCGCCCCTACAGTCAGCTTTTATAGCTATTCCATTTACAGCGATTCTATATGTGGATGAAAACTTCTGACCTCTCTAAATGACTAGCATAACCTACTTCAAGTATTCACATATTAAAATACATGTTGTCCTATTACAAATTATTTTCTTTTTATTTCTCCTTTATATTACTGATAGGGCATACATTGCTTTTTCTGAGATGATATATGCTGGTAGATTCTATCATATGTGATAATATCTATATTTCAATACAGTAAAGGGGATGTTAACATTATAGTGTTGGGAGAGGAGAGGACAAAGAAGCAGGGCCATGACCCCTGGGAGGACAAGGACCAAATTTCATGCCGGTTTGACTTCCTAGAAATCCTGGTAGTGCTTTGCCTCAGGGAACTTTGCACTAATCCGAAAGGGGGAATAACTAGAATCATGCACGAATATGTTGATTCTTATTAGAGAAAAAATCCTAATGTGCTCAGTGGGGCAGCCTCCTCTCTAGCCTCCAACCCTACTGGTTTTTTGAAGATCCACATACCAATCAGCATGGGGATTAAATCCTTTCTGGTTTCATCAAGGAAGTGTTTGCTTGGTATTTCAGAATTGAGATCTTAGAGATGGATCTCCTTGAAGTCTGCACATTGTATCAGTGATGTTCCAGGGACATGCTGGGGGAAAGGGAAGGGCGAGGTGCCACTACCATGTTTAGACTCATTTGCCTCTTTCTGGCTAAAAGGATCTTTCAAAGGATCTTTCAGTCTTTGTGGAAGAGGAGAACAGAGCATTCATTTTGTTTATTTCACCCAATGAAATCAAAGGAGAGCAAGGAGTACAGAATAAAAAGAACAATAATAAAAATCTCAGATGATTTCCTTCCTAGATACTCTTATGCCTGTTGCCTCGGTGACCTTAAAACAGTCCTTTGGGGTCCCAGGGATTTCTACTCTATTTGGATGGGGAAATATATCCATGTGCATCTACCTAGGACATTTTAAAGAGTTGGGTTATAAGCGTTACGGAGTATTGTCTCCTTTACTGAGAAGCCAGATTAGAGAGATCTGAATAGCAGGTGGGTGAATATCCTTCAGAAGCCAAAGACTGGTTTAAAGGGGCTCCTAAGAGTCTGATAAATCCAAAAAAGACCGTAAGAAGAACAGAGTAATAATTAGTAATGAAATCTACCTTTTTATTGAGCTCTCTCTCGTACTGAGCATCTTACTAAATGCTTCACATAGATGATCTATTTTACCCTTTGAAAAGAGAGAGGGGTTAACTGTATTTTATAGTTGAGAAAGCCATGGCTCTGAAAGTCAGATGACTTGCCCAAGGCCCAGGGAGAGGTAGAGCTTGTATTCAAATCCAGCTTGGTGCAGCTCTAAAGCTCACGCTCTTCTAGGACTCTCTGAACAAACATGCCCCCAGAGACTCTAGGCCCTATAGGGATGCCCTTCTTTCTCAAAACCAAAAGAGACAGGGCTCAGACAACAGACAGAGGCTTTTTCCCTTTACAGAAAAAAAAAAAAAAGTCTCCTACAACTCAAATAAATAAACCCATAAGAAGAACAGGAAGAAGGTCTGAGCCACTGGGAGTTGGCCTTCACCTGCAGAAGAAAGCACAGATTCCTCCTGGGGACTGACAGCCCAGTTTTTTTTTTCTCTTGTTTTGGAAAGAGGCTTGGCTGTCAGGCTTTGATTCAGAACAGGAGTGCATTCAGAAGCATCCTCCGGCGAGGCTGGGAAGCTGCTCACATCCCCGGAAAATTCAGTGGGAGAAAAAGTTTATGGAAGCGAGTAGGAGTTTATTCAACAGTGTCTGAGCCCTTTCAGAACCATGAGTGAGTGTCTATAAAGGGGCAGTCAAGCATAGGCTGGGAATTATCCCTGTTGGGTGCCTACCTGTGACAGGCCCTCATGAGCTGCTAAGAGGCTCATTCAGTGCTCAGGGGACAATGGCCAGTGGGGACAAACAATTCGGAGGAGTCTATCATTCTGGTGGTGTTATCTTTAGCACTGAATAAAACCGGAGTTCCCCCTTTCTGCCTCCTAGTCAGCACTATTTTTAGGAGCCAGTGGTACTTTTCAACTCTCTTTCACTATTTTTCAACAGGTTCACAAGGGCACGAAGTGCAGTATATAAAAAGAGGATAATGACTTGACTTGAGTGCAGGAAAAGGCCCAATGAACAGAGCAGCCAAGCTTGCCCGGACGAGAATAGATGAAAGTTTGGAGAAGAGTCAAGAAGAAATGGCATTGTCTGCATGGTGAGACTCCCCATTTTCCATACAGTACTTCTGAGATGCCAAAGTAGACTTTCTCAAGTTCAAAGTTTAGACAAGAAAGAGTCAACTCTGAACAGTTAGCAGTGAGAAGGTGGAATAATGCTGGGCGGCCTTCTCTGTTCACAGTGGTCTAGTGTGTGCCTTTACTACACAATCCTGATGCAGTAGCTCTCTTTGCGTGGCTGGCTTAATGGGTTTGTGACCTGTGCAGTTATACAGGACCCTGTGCTTGGAAGGGCCCTGCACTTGGTCTAATGCCCTGCTCTAGCTATCTTGAAATTCATAATATTTAAACAAAGGCCCCACATTTTTATCTTGCCCTGGGCCCAGCAAATTATGCAGCTGGTCCTGGATTAGAGAGACAAAGAGCTGTCACATTACACAGTCCCAGACACCAGGCCTTGCTGTGTCAGAATTATATGGGGAGTTAAAAATATAATTTATGTTTTATAAATCCCTGACTGGCATAGCCAGTCCTGTTTTTTTCCATTTTATGTGTTGTTCCTGTTACAGGGAGAAAATCGGTGCTGGATTTTCTTTTTTAATGCATGCTGTTTTAAAATTCCCCAAGGAAGTGGTCGTCTTTGTCCAAACCTGTGTCTGCGTTCTCTGGCTAATTCTTACCCCATATTCCATATGGGATTCTGCATTCAAGATTCTCTCATGTGGTTCCATGGCCAGAGGCTCAGGAGGAAATGAGGTCCTTACTGAAGTCTAGGGGGAGCTGGATTCATCCTGGGGAGACTTTTTCTTGGTCTGCTAGGTACAGAGAGGAACAAAAGGAAAGTCAGCCAGCCTTCCTGTCTCTCACAGAACAAAGATCATAATACCTGCTGTTTCATAAGCCCAATCACAGCCCCGCAGTTGGTGATAGCCAGAAATAAGACGATATTCACAGAAAACAAAGGAGGAATACAGATTAACTCTGTGGGGCAGTGTCTCCCTGGACTGAGATTGGAAACCTCTCACATTAAACTTCGAGCAGGACCAAGGGCACACCCTGGGCAGGGGTGAAGAGAGATATCATGCCAAACTATATGTGATCTGTAAACCTTCTACCCTTTAAAAACTTTCTAATTTTAAGAGCAAATTTATAAACAGTAAAATAATGACAACAAACACCAGAGACATACCGGAATAACGATTATAGATGTGGCTTCCAATCTTGATTTCTGCATTTCTAACTCGGACGATGGGCAATTTCCTATCGGTTGCTTCACCTTAAAAAGCTGGAGGTAATAAGGCCTATCCTGTACCCTACACAAGGTTTTTGTGAACCTCAGACGTGGTTAACGTGTGCCTTAAGCCACTTGAAAGTGGATAACATTGTCATAAATGGGTACAGGCAATGCTCAGCATTCCAGACTCTCTTATTTGGACAGAGTCCTTCCCATCTCTACCCCCTCCCGCCTTCTCTTCCTACTTCAGCTTCTCAGTCTTACTGTGCTCAGGGAGCGTGTCTGGGCCCCACATCTGGAATGTCCAGGCTGCCCGCAGGAACCGGAATCTTTGTCTAGGGAGAGTTCTGGAGGCCCCACTCCCAACCCCAACAAGCAGTCATCTTTGTGGGGTTACCATCCCGATGTCCATCGTTCCCTCGCCACCGGAGTGTTACCTCACAGATGGAGGACCTAGTCTGTGGGAAAGAAGAGACCATGACTTATCGGAACATATGGTTTCTTAATTCAAGTTAAAATGTCTGAACCCTGTTGCATCTGGTGCCATTTTAGTTTGTTAAAAATGCCACACAAGGCTGTGACTAAAGGGGAAGAAATGGAGAAAAATACAGTTATTACACACTCAAGAGCCAGGTTTTGCGGCTCATTACCCAGTGGCCTCCGTGACTAATTAGGTTTTGTCACTGTTGCTGGGTCATTATGCCTTAATTTTTTTGCATAGTTATTCAGCCGTCACTTGAGGAAAAATGAAGTAGAGAAATACCCTTCTCTGTCTCTCCTGCTCTGAATCACTCAGGCTAAAAACTCTCGGAGCAGAGAGTACCCAAAACTGATGAAATGATCATTTTGCCACAAAGGGACAAAGAAGTGTTAGTGGATTAAAGAAGCGCTTCTTTATCTGATGGCATAGACCTCATTGAGGAGTGGAGGGCGCAATTCAGTGGGGAAGATCATTAACTTTGAAGTCAGTCATCCAAAGATAATGTTTGTCCCTTTGCTTCCTTTGTTGCCCAACTGGCCTTAGCAACCTCTATTTTTTAACTCATCCTTGAAAAACTGGGGGAAAATGCATAATAAAATAAAGGCCTTAGGTTTTCTACAGGCCGGAGACCTAGGTTAATTTTTGCTGGCAGCAGAGGAAATTGAAGACACCATGGTATTAGCACAGTGGGGCTTGTGTTGGGTCCGGGATAGTAAAAGGACCCATGGTGAGAGGGGAGACATTGGTGTCAATCATGGGGTGGGACGCCACAATGGCTGGTAATTGGCGTGGGTCCACCTTCTACGTCTGTCCCGCTGAGCCTGCAGTCCCCGGCCCACTCTTGAGCCCCATCGCTAACAAGTAAACAATTTATCAGGGTTAGGTCTCCTGCGGGTTGCCCCATCACACGCTCCATTCAGCTCCGGTACCCCCCCAACCCCCGTGCCAGGCCCGCCACACACACAAAAATTTACGTACACCGTGCAATTTGGGGCAGACGCAGCATGTAACAACAAATTTACAACAGGCCTACCATGAAAATGGCTGTGTCAATATAGCTTCAAACTGGGGTAGCAGAGCAGCTGTGTCGGGCCAGAACTGGTGGCCCCCAGAGGATGTCAGTGGAAGAGGGTCGCAGGCATTGGATCATATCAGAGCTAATTATGACCCCTGCATTTTTGACACAGTAACTCACACAGATGTTCACTAGAATCAGTCAATGTCTTATAAGTACCCTAGCCCATTTTGATGTTGTTCTCTGGATTTGTTTATTCTGAGCTTCGTCCTTTCAATCGGTTGTGGCTCTTCAGGACCCAGAGTGTGGGGTTTGGGGCCTGTGATGAGTATTTTGATGGAGTTTGCTGTTGTATAGAAAGTAGGGCACTAGACTGGAAACCCCAGCTATGTCTCTTTCACCAGGTGTGTGACCTTGCTCAGATTACCAGTTCCTTACCTGATGGGCAAGTTTTGCAGATTGAATGAGTTTTATTTATCTTTGTTTAGCTATCTGTCCAGTATAACAAATAATTCTATATAAAAAGAGAAATAGCATTTATTGAGCATCTCCTATGTGCCATGCTTTATCTCATTTAACCCCACAACTTCTGGGAAGGAAATGTTGTAATCTACCTTTTACAGATCAGGTAAGTGAGGCTTCAAAACAGAAAGCAAGAGATGCCTGGGCAGCTCAGTCAGTTAAGCATCCAACTCTTTTTTTTTTTTTTTATGAATATAATTTATTGTCAAATTGGCTTGCATACAACACCCAGTGCTCATCCTGACAAGTGCCCTCCTCCATGCCCATCACCCATTTTCCCCTCTTCCCCACCCCCCATCCACCCTCAGTTCGTTCTCTGTACTTAAGAGTCTCTTGTGGTTTGCCTCCCTCCCTCTCTGTTTGTAACTTTTTCCCCTTCCCTTCTCCCATGGTCTTCTGTTAAGTTTCTCAAGATCCACATATGAGTGAAAACATATGATCTGTCCTTCTCTGACTGGCTTATTTCACTCAGCATAATACCTTCCAGTTCCATCCACATTGCTGCAAATGGCATGATTTCATTCTTTCTCATTAAGCATCCAACTCTTGATCTCAGCTCAGGTCTCGATTTCAGGATCGTGGGTTCAAGCCCCACACTGGGCTCCATACTGGTCATGAAGCCTACTTTCAAAACAACAACAACAACAGTAACAACAACAACAAACCCAGAAAGTGGATAGTAAATATTACAAATACAATTTAGAACCAAGTCTGTCTGCCCAAAGTTGAGTCTGTTTCCATACTGTTTGGCTAGGAGCCAGGTACTCTCATATTCAGATTGTGAACTAGTACACAATCTCATATTCAGACTGATAAAACAAAATCCACCTCCCGGAAGATATTTCTTTGGTGGGTTGGGATGGGGAGGGAAATGCCTTTAAGATGAGCAGAGTTTGCCAATACAAGAGGTTTTTTTCTTTGTTTATCAATTTCAAACATTTTGTCATTGACTTTCACTGGGAGTTTTTTTGCCAATCCAAGTTACCCTCAATTGTTATCCACACCATTATTTTAGATACCACCAAGAAAGAAAATATCCTGCCATTTGTAAGTGGCTTACCCCTATAGGAACAATATTAAATGTAGAAAATTATGCATCTTGGAAATCAAGTATATGTATTTGGATCTCAGTATCATGGGGCTGGTGAATTGTTCCAAGTTCTTCTTCAAAAAACAATTTGCTGTTTCCCATCTCTTTCTCAGAGTCCAGGGTTCTGGAAAAATCAGTACTTAGCAAATGTCCAGAACATAGTAGCCAGTGCATAAATAGCAAAAGAATAAATGAGTAAATGAAGTGTCTCCGGTCTTAACTTTCTACTCTTGAACAAGAGTAGAAATTGCACTTTAGGGAGGAGTATTTTCTGTCCAGGTGTCCAGCCTGTTTCATACTTAAACATGTCCTGTTTCATACTTAAACCCAGCCATAAAGGAGGTTGGGGCCAGAACGCTCTCCCCTTGGTGTTTACAGTTCGAAGTCTGCCTGATCCTGGTTCCCTGGGGTCCTTGTGTGGCCTGGCCTGTTGTGCTCAGGGCAGAGGAAGGGAGAAGGAGAATCTCTCCAGGCAGGAGTCTCTGTGCTCTTGTCCTTTCTCGCAGCTGAGACAAAGGAGCAATTTTATGCTAATCAGTGTACATGAAATGAGCATTTTTTACAAATTTTACTTCTTTCACTTGGAAACCTGATAAATGAGTGGAGGCTGTGCAGCCGCATTCTTCAGCAGAGGCACACAGCTGGTGGGGCCTTGGTCAGGAATGTGTGCAGGCAGTAGAGAACGTGACAGAACCCTCCTGGCCTGGCCTGGCAATCTCTTTAGTTCGTTCTCCAGCTTGGGGTCTATGGATTTGTGGGCAGTGTCACAGTGGAAATGAAACTAATATACTCACCTTTTTGAGGAGAGGCTAATCTGTATTGCAGTTAGAGGGGAACTATCTCCAATGTCAGAGGCAAAGGAGAGTAGAAAAAAGGCTGCATTAGCCAGACCTACAAGAGGCAACTATATAGGGAAGGCTTCTAGAATAAGGCCAGTCCTTTGAAAAAGCGAAACACTTACACATACTCTGGTGGGCACTTTCTGTCCTTCACAATGTGTCCCCAACCTCCTAGATGCCCTACAAGCCTCCTATGCCCACATGTTCCTGCTGAGCAGTCTACGAACTCATCGGATTTCATGCTTTGCCCTTGACCATGCTGCTCTCCTACCTCTGTGGTTGCCTTCTGTTCATCTACCTTATCTACCTCATCTGCCACAATCATACTCATTTTCTTCATGTTCTGAGTCAACTCCCATCCCCACCAGTTTTTCCTCTTTGTTTTGTTTGTTTGTTTGGTTGGTTTTTGTTTAAAGAGGCAGAGAGGGGGGAGAGAATCCCAAGCAACCCCACACTGTCAGCACAGAACCCGACATGGGGCTCCATCCCATGCACTGGGAGGTCATGACCTGAGCAGAAACCAAGAGTCGGACGCTTGACCAGCTGAGCCATCCAGGTTCCCCTTTCCTGATTTCTTATCTCAGAAAGGATGTGGTCTTTCCATCCTGTTTAAAGATAAACTGAGGATTACAGGGTGCCTGGGTGGCTCAGCTGGTTGGGCAGCAGACTTTGGCAGATCATGATCTCACAGCTCGTGAGTTTGAGCCCCATGTCAGGCTCTGTGCCGACAGCTCAGAGCCTGGAGCCTGCTTCAGATTCTGTGTCTCCCTCTCTCTCTACCCCTTCCCTGCTCATGCTCTGTCTCTCTTTCTCTGAAAAATAAACAAACATGTTTAAAAACTTGAAAAAAAGATAAACTGAGGCTTATTAAAATTTTTAAGAGTTTATCTGAGAAAACAGTGACTCTAGTTGGACTACACTAGACCAGAAGTGGTTAGGAGTGCTCTACCATAGGAGCTAAGGGAAAGACTTTTACAGAGAAGAGTTACAAGCAAAGCCAGGAAATTATTTGATCGGCTGTAGTTCAAAGCCCAGGTGGCTGTTGGTGATTGATGGTCCTTAGGTTTTGATGCCAGAACCGTAAGTCGTTAATAGGGTTAGATTTTGGTTTGTATATATACACTCCCATTGCATTAGACCCCACCAGAATCTAATGGTCCCCTTGTTTAATTAACTTACACTTTAATTAACTTACACTCCTTTAACCCCAGTGGCACTGTCTTAGAGCTCTCATTGTGCCTATGTGATTGATTATCATTTGTGTTGTTTCATGGATATAGCTTAAGACTACCCAATACTTGCAGTTGCCATGATCTGCAAAGGAATTGTCTGGGAAAAAGACCCTCTAGTGGGCAAAGTATGACACTAAGACAGACACAGATATAGACACTCACAAGTACCGTTCACCAGGCTGAACACAGAGCAACTTTTATAACTTTCTTAAGAATAAAAATAGAACATCTTTAATGTTAAAAAATACAGAATACTAAAAAGAAATTTTAAACAGTTGCTGATCTGACTCTCAAACACCACCTTGCCTTGACTTTCAAATGCATTCTTAAATTTTCTGCAGCCATTTAATTAGGCTAACTTGAAGAGTCTTCTACTGACCTAAGCTGGCACGATTTGAATATCAATGAGTCTAATAGCGACAATGGGTTGAACACATTAAATATAATGAAATTCATAATTCAGAGTGCTCATCAGAAGATTCCAAAATAGAGCTTCATTTGTGATCTTTGGAAAATCTTAAGGAACCAACTCATTATTTTAAAAATTGATAAACAAAGGGAGAAAAGTTGAGCATTGATCCTACCTTCCTATACTATCAGATCATTATAATATATTCTTTCATTTATTCATTTACTTCTTCAGCAAACATATACTGAAACCATCTCCCTGCCAAGCTCTGTGCTAAACACTGGGAATATAATGAATATGAAACCAGAAGTTATCCTATCGACTAGGGCAACATTATGGCTGAAGGTAGGCACTAAGTGACCACAGCAGTGAGTCAGGGGGGGGTCTGATGGATTGTGTACCTGTCTTCTACCCCTCCTCAAAGGCAAGTTTCTCAGGTGTTTGGATCGCTTTGTTTTGCTCCTTTAGTGTTTATCCCTATGCCTTGGGCATCAGGGGGTGCCAGAAATAGTTTGATAAATCAGCCTGGGCTTTTGCCTGTAAGCCACAGAAAGTATCTCTGGAAAACGTAATCCAAAGAGGACCATGCTTTAATGAACAAGATAGATTACCAAACTGATGGGCAAGTTGGGGGACTAGGTTCAGGAAAAGGGTTATGCAGCAAGAAATAGTACTAAGATCATGACACAGCAACAGTCTCATGGGGATCCTGGATGTCAATGCTGCTGCAGGTGTGAATACATCCCCGAGTGTCTGAGGCCCCATGGGAACATTGGTCATGTAGCGTGAGGGCCTGATTTGTCAGTTACTGCTGTGGGACGCAGAGTTGAATCTCATACTAAGACCATGAAGGCAGGGAGGTTGGTGCTTACTAGCCAAAAACAATGGCAAATGTCTGCTACAGTTGTTTGCAATGAAATATCAATCAAAGAGATGCCATTTTTGTTTTTTCTATAAATACATTCCTGCACTGTAGGAGAAACCCAAGGAGCCTATGTGGGTAATATGCTTTTTTGTTCACCTGCCTAACTCTGGGGGGTGCCTTTGCATCCTGAACTCTACTTCTGCTTCCTTTCTCTCCTAAGCCACCCAGATAGAAACAGTGGGATCAGGAGCACCGCAGTCTATAGAACTTTCAGCCAGAATGGCTGCTCAGCCAGCTGGCTGTGGGTGGGGCATCATTCAACTCACAGAAAACTATGAGCTGAGGCCTTCCAGTAGAGCCTAGCTTCTCCTCTGGGCAGAATCTCTCCTTTCCCTCCAGGAGACAGCATATCTTAGATGAAGTGGAAGAATTGGGATATTTGAAATTACAACAGTAATTACCAGCAGGTCACATGTACTGAGCACTTACTTTATGTTAAGCACCGATGTAACTTTGCATAATTATCTTTTTTAATCTCCACAACAATGCTATGAGGTAGACAGAATTATTACCTGCATTTCATAGATGGGAAAACTAAAATGCAGAGTGAAGTGACTGTCCAGGTCATTAGCAGAAATCCTAACCCAGAGCTCATGTGCAGTCAAAGAACCACAGAGCCTGAAATATCACCAAGAACACCACAGCTGTGGTTCAGTGACTAATTTGCAAAGCTGGACTTGAACCCGTGTCTGGCTCACACTAATGCCTATTGTTATGAATTGACCTAACCCAATTGCTCCATGAATAACTCAGGTTCGTTTTGGTAGATAGTTGTAGTTAGTGGTGGGTAAGTTAGCTTTTCTCCCAAACCCTGTTACAAGATTGTAATGAAGGTAAGTCTTAGACTAAACTCTGCACACATACAGACATTTATTAGCAGTTGTATGTGGTTTCCATACTGTGTCCTGTGGGCTTGATTAAGTGCCAGCTATCTGTTCTGTCAGGTATTCCAACCATAACTTGCATGAAAGATTCACTTGCAGTAGACACCGCAGCATTTCCGGATAATGTTCTCTGCCTTCTAGTTAGCATCACACAACCAGAGACCCTCCTAAAGCAGTGGCTGGATGCAGGCCCAATTAAAGGTCAAACCATGAGTGCCATTCCTAAGGGGTTGCATACAGCCTCAGTAGACTCGAACACCTGGTTCACACAAAGTTGGGGTGGGATCCTAACCTGTTTTAGTCCATCCCTGGGACTTGAATGCCTCTCACGTCACCAGTGAGAGCCACCCAGCCCAACCGTACTATCACACAATTACACCAAGGTATTTTAAGGCATTGCAGACATCAGAAACCGCATACTGCTGACTGCTAAACTGAGCTGTTGACAGGAAAAGTCCCCTAGTCATACAAGCAGAGAGGCAAGAGTCTTTCTTTAGTAGTTTTATGTCCTAGACCCGTTTTACCTCTGAGAACCTCCGTTTCTTCATCTAATATAGGAATAACTGTAGCGGCCAAACCTTACACCATACAAGACTGTTGTTGAAGTGAAATGGAAATTGGCATCCTCTCACTATATCTCTGTCTACTGACCTGTCCCAAGCTTCTTGGAATCACTTTTTTAAAGTTTATTTGGTGATTGAGGCTCTGTAAAGTAAAAGAATGGGTTTAATCTCCAATTTAGACTGTTTGTGACACCGAGATGTGTTGAAAAATGAAATTAGGCAGAATATCTATTTTACCAATACAGGACTTAATATTCATATATTGCAAAGCATTGCAAAGTCTTCCTGACTTTTTTTCAGATTTCATCTGAATGCTGAATAGGCCTGGTCTGAGCTTTGGTTTGGACATTAAGCCCTGCTAATTAACATTTGCCTAATCCCCCCTGTGGTTCCAGGGTTGTGTTCTCAAAAAAAGTGAAAAAGAGCTAATTATTAGGGCTTTGATATGAGAGTCCAGACTTCCAGAGTTTTCCCCCCATTTCAGTCTTTGGTGGTACAGAGACAAAGCACTTGAGAGATTAACTTAATGTTTAAATACCAGGTTTCATTCTTTGTTGTGCAAAAGGAAAGATTTTAACTCTTTTTCCAAGAACAGAAACCCCTTTCCTCTTTGCAGGAATGCACACAACCAAGACTGTCTCTTGCATTAACTTGATCAATTTTCCCTTTTACAGTTTAAAAAAATGGGACAAAGTCTTGTTGACATTACTATTTCACTCTTAGGCCATTTGGTCTCTGTGGGTCCATTTCTTCATCTTTCAAAATAGGCAGGATGATTCCCCACCTAATGGACCCATGGAAACTGTGATAACAAATGAAGTAGTGAAATGAGCCACCTTTGGAAAATAAAGTCTAAAGTCCTTAAGCCATTGTCTATAGTGTATATGTGAAGTTTTCATTCATGCATTTGTGTCTTTATGTATTTATTTAATGAATTCAACAGACATGTATTGAATGCCTTCTATCTGCCAGGTACAAAAGTGCATAAGATATAGTCTTTGTCTTTAGTGAGAGTCCAGTATGTTGGGTACAGAGGATTCTCTTGCTTTCTCCCTTTTTAAAAAATGTTCTTTCCCCCATCTCTGAATCATCAGTGTCCTTTCAAAAGTGACACAAACCCATGCTGTTTTGGCTGGACTCAAGGTTGACGCAGCAAAAGGTTGGCTAAAGTGGTGGATGTGATCACTTACTGGGGACAAAAGGCAGCAAACTTTGGCCATTCCACATTCATTCCACTATGAGAACAGCTCTTTCCTAGCAAGTCGAAGAGTAAAACATTACCTTATTTCAGTGATTCCAATTTTTATGAAACAAAAATGGTATGAATTCATACACATGTTTTTCGGTTTAGCTCAACTATTTATTGTGTGCCTACTGCTAGCACTTGAGTGATGGCGATTGCATCCCTCCGCTGATTTCTTTCACAAAGGCAGTAGACTGTAGGTGTTGTATACAATGTATAATTCATGCCAAAATATCCGCATGTCTTGCCTACACAATACTAATCACGTGTATCTCACAAATTTGACTTCATATCAGCAATATATCTGGATTATTAATTCATTTAAAAATGTTTGGACCCTGGTTAACAAAACAAAACAAAACAAAGCAACAACACAACACAACACAACACAACACAAAAACAACAACAAGAATAAAGGAAGGGAAATCTGGTGATTCAAAAATTGCAGATGCACCCAGAAAGCCATTCTGCCCTGAGAATGCTATTGCAATTTTGATATGGATGATACATTCGTTCGTGTCATTGATCTCTAAAATCTCTCTATTGTGAAAAGTAGATAGCTGTATTTCTGTTCAGTCATCAAATGCAGAGGAAGAACTACTCCATCGTGGAATTGGCATTTGTGAGAGAACTCTCTGAAGTGGCTGTTAATACTACACAGTCTGATGCGTAATTGGTTAATTTCTTCTCCTGGTGGCAGTGGCTGTATGGGAGAGCATGAAGTTTGAAGTCAGTGTTTCCTTACCATCTAGTATCTGCAGGACCTAGGAAAATAATTTCTCTGCAGCCTCTTTATCTAAAAGTGATAATAATTTTGCAACTTACAGAGTTTTCATAAGGATCAAGTGAGATGGTGTATCCCATTGTGATGTGTAAGAGGTAATAAAATATTAGTTACATTTATCACTTTACTTCTAAATAATGACCATTAAGCTCTCAGTGCTAGTTATCACCTTACATTGCCGGGTTTTCATGGCACATTGGTGTTATTACCACAGAGTTAAAGCTGTGTCCTTGCTTTTTTCTGCTACGTCTTACTGCCTTTCTGCAAATGCCTAGACCGTCTGGATTCCAGAAGCTTGCTTGAAACTCTTTCCGTGATTAAGAATTGTAGTCCCTCTCACAATCTCATCCAAGGAACATCTGCTCAGAGAAGCCAGTCAATATTGTGGAGAAGTTCAAAGAATGCAGACCATTAGTAGTGTCAGCTTTACAACCAGGAGGTAATGGCATTAAAGGGAATGGTCATAATACCCAACAATAGTGACCTCATTAACCAGTGATTTATCATGATGAAAAGACCTGTTTAACCTTTGGTCTCCACAAGCTTTCTCCTTTTAACAAAAAGGTCTATTATTTCAACTTGTCAGGAGATAATTTGTGAGTTGTTAAAGGACAGATTCAATTACTCTTAAGACAATTATATGGAAACTGTACTCACTGCAAGGTGCCTACACCACAATTTTTGTTTTCTTCAGTCGTTTTTCTGGGAACAAACAAAAAACACAGGAGTTCAATGAGTTTTGCCACAAGAAACAATTGCAGTTGTACATTCTCGTTGCTCTGCTGTAGATATCTGATTAGAGATTGGGCTTTCTTTGAAACTAGCGTAAGGGGGACTTGAATGAGGTAAGCTCATTGACATATAAGGTGACATGTCAACTCCTCTGTCAATCCTATGTAACATTTATGGAGGACCTATTCTGAGATGCCAAGTTGGGCCTTGTGGCAGGGGATACAGCAATGAGTAGGCTGGGCTCTGCCTTCCAGAAGCTCAGAGACTTCTGTGGGGATGTTCTCTCAGCTTGCATTTATTAGACCCTTCTAATGGCTCATGAAATGATTGTGTTCCTGTAGGTCTCCTGCTGCTTAGATCTGGCAATGACTGAGGGGCAACTTCTCTCTCCCTAAGGAAACATATCAGAACATCAGGGAGATAGGAAAAAAGAGGTAGAAAAGGTGCCTGTTTGGGGCTGTACAGATTGCTTGGAAGGATTAACTCTGCTGTGTGCATTTTGTCCCCCTGTTCCAAACTGAGAAAATGGAATGAGAAAAACTATAACATCTGTGCCACCCCAGATCTGGGCCTCTTTAGAGCAGAAACTGTCAGTTGTGACAAATTGAGCCCAATTGTACGGAGGCTTTTGTGAGGTAGACAAATGTCCATCAGGGTCTCAAATGACCACCAAACTCAGTTCACTTGTGCTTTCTCTCTAATTTACGCCCTGGGTCCCTGAGGTGAGAGACCCTGCTATTTGATCGCCTGACCACAGTAAATAACACCAAGCTAGAGAACGTTTAAATGAAGATGTTTAGAAAAAGTCCAACTTTCAGAATGTGATGGCAGGCACTTCAGTTGCTTGCTCACATTGTTTTACCGCTGATGCAGGGGTATAAGAGATAGTGGAAATAGGATCATCTTTGATGAAGCTTGTATTCCACAGTAAACCTGAACCCCAGAGTTTGATCATAGGTTGAAATTTTTGATGCTCTCCTTAAGAAAACGTGTTGCTTATCATTCATGTTGCCCAAATACCTTGTATATTATTTTGGATTTTTGTTCTTAAAGACTCATTTCAGATGTTTACACTGGGATTTTCTTAGGGAATAGGATTCCCCACTACCTGGTTTTAGCTGCTTGTGCAATTTTTAATTTTTGCTTAAAAAAAAAGTCTTTTTTTTTTCAGCAACCTAGTAAGTCATCCTTGATTTCATTAGGAGGGAATATAAACAATATCCAATTTTACTGTAATAAATATTTCTACCTGATTACATCATTACGTGGATTTCATTGAAAGAAATACATCTAGGCTCTTGGAAGACCTTAAGAGGTAAGTAATTAAAATAGTAGTGAAAATAGAGAAAGGATCTAATAGAACCCGTTCTTAAACAGCCAATATTAATTTAATCAGTCTGCTTTTGAGTTGTATACCTGCCAACTTCCACAGAAGTTCTGAGATTAAATAAAGTTGCAAGACAGATTTTTTAAAGATCATATAAAGGAAAGATTAAGTAATTATAAACCGGAGACATAACTTTTGGCTTAAACCAAAGGGAAATACGATAAATTACATAAATCCTAATTTATAATTAATGGAAATACATGGATTTATCAGGGAAGTCAGACCTTATTCTAAAAGAAAAAAAAAATCCAGAAAGAAGTTTTTTATTGATGGTTGGGTTTTAAACAATTAGTTTCAAAATGAAAATCATTTAGGTCATTATCTCTTAAGGTCCTGGCCTTCATGTTTCAGCAGAAAAAAAGACTGGAAGGTAGGATCTCTGTATACACCTTATATTCCACCATTTGAAAGTATCAACAAACCGGAGGAAATTAATGCTGTGTGTATTATTTTGGCTGAAGAACCTCTAAGTAAAGATGTAAGTAAATACAGAAAAATTTTAAGCAAAATCACAAGACAATAGGATAAAACAGTGGTTTATCAAAATCAAGCTTATTATCTAATTGCCTGTTACCTAAGGAAGAAAACCCAGTTGAATGTTTTTTGACCATTTTTGATCTCACTGGCTTTGAAATCACCATTTTGAAGAACAGTTCTTTTCATAAAATAAGCTATACATTCTTGGAGGACACAGACTTTACCTTGTTCATCGTCCCTGTTATAGAGCTATTATATGAGCAGGGGCCTGGTAAAGAGTAGGTAGGTATCTATAACCATTGGCGAGGTTGAAGGGAAGTGTCCATGATGGTGAAAAGGACTAGAGTAAGGAGATTTCTCTGTGCATTGACTCTGGCAAACAACCCAAGCATTGTTTGTTTGTTTGTTTTATATAAACCTTTGGTAGAATCTTAGGGTATTAAAACTGGAAGGATCTTCGTGTTAAAGTTTGATGTGTTCAATCATACCCCCTGCCCTGCCAATTTCAGAAAGAGTTGAGAATTAGTCATAGATGGCCAGTAGAGCTGTATTGGAAAATACTTTTGTACTCGAGATCCAGTGGAATTTCTAAAATTATTACCTGCTTATGAAGAGAAGATTGGGTCTGCAGGACGGACAGAGACCCAAAGCAGTTATAAGGGAACACACACACACAAATACACACACACACACACACACACACACACACACACACACACACAGATGGGCCTCTACACCTGCCTCTAGAATGGTACTTCTAGAACTATCTGTGCTAAAGAACCAATTTAGAATGAAATTTTTGACTTTAGAAAATTTAGATAATTTAGACAAAAATGAGAGTAAAATCACTTTAACATTTTGACTTAGTTTTCTAATATATTCTAGTGTCTAATACCTAGGATGACAAACTCTGTGTCCTTTTAAACTGTTTGTGATACCTTTCAAAAAGTTCTAGACTCTTCTCAGACCTTAATGTTCTGGATGTACTTAAAATTACATTTGGGTTTTAAAATATTCAGTTGGAATTTTTATTGAAAATTCATTAAATTTATAGATTAGTCTGAAAAGAATTTACATCTTTTTTTTTTTTTTATTTTTTTAAAATATTTTTTTTTTCCAACTTTTTTATTTATTTTTGGGACAGAGAGAGACAGAGCATGAACGGGGGAGGGGCAGAGAGAGAGGGAGACACAGAATTGGAAACAGGCTCCAGGCTCCGAGCCATCAGCCCAGAGCCTGACGCGGGGCTCGAACTCACGGACCGCGAGATCGTGACCTGGCTGAAGTCGGACGCTTAACCGACTGCGCCACCCAGGCGCCCCAAGAATTTACATCTTTATAATAATCAGTCTTGTCACTGAAGGACATGTTAGGTCTCAGCATTTACTCAAGTTTTAATTTATGTGCTTCAGTAAAGTTTTATAGTTATTTTAGTTTACTTATTTTAATTCCAGTATAGTTAACATACTGTGTCATATTACTTTCAGGTGTAGAATTTAGCAATTCATCACTTATATACACCACCCACTGCTCATCATGATGGGTGCCCTCCTTAGTCCCCATCACCTATTTAACCCATCCCCCCCCCCCCCCCCCCAGCCTCCCTTCTAGTAACCATCAGTCTGTTCTCTGTAGTTAAGTGTCTGTTTCTTGGCTTGTCTCTCTTTGATCATTTGTCTTGTTTTTAAAATTACACTATGAATGAAATCATGTGGTATTTGTCTTTCTCTGACATATTTAACTTATCATTATACTGTCTAGCTCCAACCATGCCATTGAAAACGGTAAGATTTTATTATTTTTTTCGGTTTTTTTTTTTTTTAGTGTTTCTTTATTTTTCAGAGAGGGAGAGGGGGAGAGAGAGAGAGAACACAAGCAGGAGAGGGGCAGAGAGAGAGGGAGACAGAGGATCCGAAGCAGGTTCTGTGCTGTCAGCACAGAGCCGAATGTGGGGCTCGAACTCATGAACTATGAGACCACGACCTGAGTCAAAGTCAGATGCTTAACTGACTGAGCCACCCAGGTGCCCCAAGACTTCATTTTTTTATGGCTGAGCAATATTCATATATATATATATATATATATATATATATATATATATATATATATACATATATATATATATGTATATATATATACACACACATATATATATATATATATATATATATATATATATATATATCTCACATCTTCTTTATCCATATATCTATCGATGGACACTTAGGCTGCTTCCATAATTTTGCTATTATATAAGATGCTGCAATAAATATAGAGGTGCATATGTCCCTTTGAATTAACGTTTTTGTATTTTTGGGGTAAATATCCAGTAGTGTGATTACTGGATCATAGGGCATTTCTATTTTTAGCTTTTTGAGGGATCTCCATACTGTTTTCCATAGTGGCTGCACCAGTTTGCATTCCCACCAACAGTAGGAGAGGTTTCCTTTTTCTCCACATCCTCACCAACACTTGTTCTTTCTTGTGTTGTTGATTTTAGCCCTTCTGACAGGTCTCAGGTGATACCTCATTCTAGTTTTGATTTGCATTTACCTGCTGATGAGTGATGGTGAGCCACTTTTCATGTGTCTGTTGGCCATCTGCATATCTTCTTTGGAGAAATGTCTGTTCATGTCTCCTGCCCATTTTTTAATTGGATTATTTGGTTTTGGGGGTGTTGATTTGTATAAATTCTTTATAGATCCTGTATACTAACCCTTTATTAGATATGTCATTTGCAAATATCTTCTCCCATTCAGTAGGTTGCTTTTTAGTTTTGTTGGTGGTTTCCTTCGCTGTAGCGAAGCTTTTAATTTGATGTAGTACCAATAGTTTATTTTTGCTTTTCTTTCCCTTGCCTCAGGAGACGTATCTAGAAAATTATAATTTTTTCAAATAGGTTCTGCACGTTTTGGTTCATCCAAGATATTATATTGTGGTTCTTGTCATTAATACTGACACCTGTTTTTCCATTATATTTTCTGACTGGTCGCTACTTTTCTATAGCATTCTATTCATAAATTATTGTTTAATAATAGAAAAATACTCTAATTAGTTCCAACAGTAGTTTTTTGTGGTTAAAGAAACATATAACATAAAATTTACAATCTTAACCATTTTAAGTGTATACCACAGCAGTGTTAATTATATGCATATTGTCATGCAACAAGATCTATAAAACTTCCTCACCTTGCAAAACTGATACTCTGTATCCACTGAATAACGACTCCCTTTCCCCCTCTCCCAGCCCCTGGTAACCACATTGTAACTTCTTTATTGGTTTGACAACTTTGGATGCTTCATAGAAATAAGAGAAAGTAGTTTATATCTTTTTGTAACTGTCTTATTTTACTTAGCATAATGTTCTCAAGGTTCATCTATGCAGTCCCATATAACAGAATTCCCTTGACTTTATTTTCTTGCATTTTCTAAATGGCCAATATAATCATATAATCTATAAATAATTAGCACTTTCTCTACTTTTCTGATTCTTCATTTCATATCTTCTTCTGGTGTTTTATTATTTAGAAGAATCTTGGCTGATAATTGGAGATAATTTCTCATAATGGCATATTTTAGTAGCATAGTCGGTTACATTGTTACTTGTTTATTGAAGTTTTAAGTCAGGAACAAATGTTAATAGATAATCTTACATTGAAACATTTTTGAAATTTTACAATAAACCCTATTTGGCCATGTTACATCACTCTTTTAAAAATATGCTCAAATAGGGGCGCCTGGGTGGCTCAGTCGGTTAAGCGTCCGACTTTGGCTCAGGTCATGATCTCGCATTTTGTGAGTTCAAGCCCCGCATCAGGCTCTGTGCTGACAGCTCGCTCAGAGCCTGGAGGCTGCTCCAGATTCTGTCTTCCTTTCTCTCTACCCTTCCCTTGCTCACACTCTGTCTCTGTCTCTCTCAAAAAATAAAATAAACATCAAAAAAAAATTTTTTTTTAAATTTTGCTTAAATAGGGACTCCTGCGTGGCTCTGTGGGTTGAGCATCCCACTCTTGATTTTGGCTCAGGTCATGATCTCAGAGTCATGGGATCAAGCCCTGCGTCAGGCTCCACACTGATCATGGAGCCTGCTTGGGATTCTCTCTCTCTCTCTCTCTCTCTCTCTCTCTCTCTCTCTCTCTCTCTCTCTCCCCCTCTCCCTCCTCCCCAGCTTGCTCTCTCTCTCTGTCTCTCTCAAATAAGTCTTAGGGCACCTGGGTGGCTCAGTTGGTTAAACGTCTAACTTTGACTGAGGTCATGATCTCACAGTTGGTGGGTTCAAGCACCTCAATGGGCTCTGTGCTAACAGCTCAGAGCCTGGAGCCTGCTTTAGATTCTGTGTCTCCCTCTC
The DNA here is from genome assembly GCF_028018385.1 of Neofelis nebulosa. Classification (NCBI taxonomy): domain Eukaryota; kingdom Metazoa; phylum Chordata; class Mammalia; order Carnivora; family Felidae; genus Neofelis; species Neofelis nebulosa. The sequence continues at coordinate 75,867,246 of NC_080791.1, forward strand.
TCTCTGCCCCTCCCCCACTTGTGCTCTGTCTTTCTCTCTCACTCTCTCTCAAAAATAAACATTAAAAAAATTTTTTTTAATCTTTAAAATAAGTTTTAAAAATAAAAAAATATGCCCAATAGGTTTGCTGTTATTTCATCTGATATATTTATATCTATAATCCTAACCCTGACATTTTTTTAAATTGCTATCTGTTAAGATGTGCTATCAGTTTTGAACTATATTCATGTTGTAACATTAGGAAAGTCTTCATGGTTTTCTGTTCTCTGGAAGAGTTTAAATGCAGGAGCATACCTGTTCCTTAAGAGGTACACTTATCTCACATAGTGGTTTTCTTTCTTTCTTTTTTTTTTTGTTTTTGTTTTTGGGGGGTTTTTTTTGGTTTTTTTTTTTTTCAATATATGAAGTTTATTGTCAAATTGGCTTCCATACAACACCCAGTGCTCATCCCAAAAGGTGCCCTCCTCAATACCCATCACCCACCCTCCCCTCCCTCCCACCCCCCATCAACCCTCAGTTTGTTCTCAGTTTTCATAGTGGTTTTGTTTCAAACTCTTTTATAGGAGGCATCAGTCATGACACTCTAAAAAAAGGAATCAGGTTTGTTGAGGTATAATTTACATAGAATAAAATTCACCCTTTTTAGATGTATAACTCAGTGAGTTTTGTGATATATGCAGTCACGTAAACACCAACCACTGTAGATATAAAATAATCCGGTTATCTCCAAAATGTTACCTCATGCTAGCCCCTGACAACTCTGAACCTGTTCCTTATAGTTTTGCCTTTTAAAAAATATCATATAGTGCTCATTTTGGCAACACGTATACTAAAATTGGAATGATACAGAAAAGATGAGCTTGGCCCCTGAACAAGGATGACACACAAATTTGTCAAGCATTCCGTATTTTTTTTAAAGTCATATAAATTAAAAAAAATTTTTTTTAACATTTTTTTTATTTTTGAGAGAGAGAGACAAAGCACAAGCAGGGGAGGGGCAGAGAGATAGGGAGACACAATCTGAAGCAGGCTTCAGGCTCTGAGCTGTCAGCACAGAATCCGATGCAGGGCTTGAATCCACAAACCATGAGATCATGACCTGAGCCAAAGTTGGACGCTTAACCAACTGAGCCACCCAAGCACCCCAAAAGTCATATTAAAGGGGATTCTTTTTTTTTTTTTTTTTTTTTTTTTTTGGGATAGAGAGAGACATAGCTTGAACGGGGGAGGGGCAGAGAGAGAGGGAGACACAGAATCAGAAACAGGCTCCAGGCTCTGAGCCATCAGCCCAGAGCCTGACGCGGGGCTCGAACTCATGGACCGCGAGATCGTGACCTGGCTGAAGTCGGACGCTTAACCGACTGCGCCACCCAGGCGCCCCTAAAGGGGATTCTTTGAATGGAAAGGAAAGACAAAAGTGACAAAGACAAGAAAGGAACAGAGAAAATCTCCAGAAACAATAACAGAACAAGTAATAAAAAGTCATATAAACGGAACCATATAGCACATAGCCTTTGGTCTCTGACTTCTTTGACTCAGCATAATGCTTTTGTGATTCGTGGTGTCATTACATGTATCAGTCATTCATTCATTTTCATTGTTGAGTAGTATTTTTCATTGTTGAGTAGCTGGATTTAACAAACTTTGTTTATCCATTCACCAGTTGATAAACATTTGGGTTATTTCTAATTTTTAGTGACTATGAATGAAGTTGCCAGCAACAGTCACCTATAGGTTTTGTTTGTACGTGTGTCTTCATTCCTTTTGGGTAAATAGCTAGGAGTGGAATTTCTGGGTCATTTGATAAGTACATTTTTAACTTTATTAGAAGATATCAAATTGTTTTCCAAAGTGACTGTACTATTGTATATATCCACCAGCAATGTATGAGAGTTCCATTTGCTTCACATCCTCACTTGTGCTTCCTGTTGTCTAGCTTTCTTTCCTTATGGCCATTCTAATAAGTGGTATCTCATTGTAGCTTTAATTTGCGTTTCCCTAAAGATGTTAGCATGTTTACATGTGCTTATTGGCCATCCAAATCTCTCTTTTGGTGATGTGGATGTTCAGATTTTTTGCTAATTACATTATTTTCTGGGGCACCTCAGTGGCTCAGTCAGTTAAGCCTCCGACTTCAGCTCAGGTCATGATCTTGTGGTTCGTGGGTTCGAGCCCCGTGTCAGGCTCTTTGCTGACAGCTCAGAGCCTGGAGCCTGCTTCAGATTCAGTGTCTCCCTCTCTCTCTGCCCCTCCCCTGTTCGTGCTCTGTCTCTGTCTCTCTCTCAAAAATAAATAAACATTAACAGTTTTTTCTTATTACTGAGTTATAAAGAGTTCTTTAGACATTCTGAAGGTAAGCCCTTTATCAATTTTTTTTGCAGACATTTTCTCTTTGTGGTTTGATTTTTTATTTTCTTAGTAATGTCTTTGAAAGAATAGAAATTTAAATTTTTTATTAAGTCCATTTTGTCGACTTTTTATGTGTCTCAAATTTAAGAAATATTTGCTTAAATATAAAATCATAAAGATTTTTTTCCCATGAATTTTATAGTTTTGGGCTTTACATTTAGGTCTCTGACCATTTTTGGTTAACTTTTGTATATGTGGTGAATAAAATTGAGATTTTATTTAACTTCAATTTTTTTGGCATATAAATGTTCCATTTATCCATCACCATTTCCTCAAAAGATTATACTCTGTCCATTGAATTATATGGAAACCTTTGTCAAAAATCAGTTGACTAGATCTGTGACATATTTGTAGACCCTCTATTCTGTTTTATTGACCTATATGTCTTTATCTACTGGAATATCTCACTGTCTTTATTAGTGTAGCATTAGAGTAAGTCTTTTTTTTTTTTTAAGTATAGTTGATGCACAATGTTACCTTAGTTTCAGGTGTACCACTTAGTGATGTAACAAGTTTTTATAATGTGCTATGTTCACCACAAGTGTAGCTACCATCTATCCCATTCCACCCCTATTATGATATCATGACTATATTTCTTATGCTATGCTTTTTATTGCTGTGACTTACTTATTCCATAAGTGGAAGGCCGTATGTCCCTCACCCTTTACCCATTTTGCCTATTCTCCCACCCCCCTTCCCTCTGGCAACCATCAGATTGTTCTCTGTATATATAGGTCTGATTCTGCTTTTTGTTTGGTTATTCATTTGTTTGTTTGTTTTAGACTGCACTTATGAATGGAATCATATAGTATTTGTCTTTCTCATTCTGACTTATTTCACTTAGCATAATACCCTTTAGGTCCATTCATGTTGTCTCAAATGACACAATTTCATCCCTTTTAAGACTGTAATATTTCATTGTTTATATATGCTGTATTTTCCTTATCCATTCTTTTTATTTATTTATTTTTTTTTTTGAGAAGGAGAGAGAGAGTATGTGTGTGAGTTGGGGAGAGGAGGAGAGGGAGGGAGGGAAGAAGGGGGGAGAGAGAAAGAGAGAGAGAGAGAGAGCATCTTAAGCAGATTCCATGCTCAGCATGCAGCCCAACATGGGGCTCGATCCCACAACCCTGGGATCATGACCTCAGCTGAAATCAAGAGTCAGACACTGAACTGACTGAGCCAGGTGTCCATTCATTCATCTACTGATAGACAGGTTGCTTCCATATCTTGGCCATTGTAAATAATGCTGCAATAAATATAGTGGTGCATTTGTCTTCTTGAATTAGTGTTTTCGTTTTCTTTGGGTAAATACCCAATAATAGATTTATTGGATCATATGGTATTTTTATATATTTTTTTAATTTTTTTAATGTTTTTATTTATTTTTGAGACAGGAAGAGACAGAGCATGAGCAGGGGAGGGGCAGAGAGAGAGGGAGACACACAATCCCAAGCAGGCTCCAGGCTCCGAGCCGTCAGCACAGAGCCCGACGCGGGGCTTGAACCCACAGACCGTGAGATCATGACCTGAGCTGAAGTCAGACGCCCAACCGGCGGACCCACCCAGGCGCCCCAGGTATTTTTATTTTTAATTTTTTGAGGAAGCTCCATACTTTTTTTTATAGTGGCTGTACTAATTTATATTTCTGCCAATAGTGCACGAAGGTTCCTTGAAATCAGTTGATGTTCTATTTTTGCAAAGTTGTTTTGGCTATTTTAAGTACTAGATTTTCTGTATTAATTTTAGAATAAGCTTTTGACTTGTAATTTCTGCAAAATATCCTACTGGAATTTTGATTGAGATTGATTCAGATATATAGATCAATTTGAGGAAAGTTGACATCTTCCCAGTATTGGGTCTTGCAATCCATGAATGTAGTATATCTGTTTATGTAGGTATTCAATTTCTTTCATCAGTGTTTTGAAGTTTTCAGCACATAAATCTTGCACATATTTGGTTATATTTATTTCACTTTTTTGATGCTATTGCAAATAGCATTTAAAAATTTAATTTCTGATTTTTCATTGCTAGTAGATAGAAATAATTGATTTTTGTATATTGACTTGCAGACTGCAGCCTTGCCAAACTCACCTATTCTAGTAGCATTAAAAAAAGTAGATTATGTGGGATTTTCTACTTAAATGATCATGTTGTCTGCAAATAGTTTTATTTCTTCCTTTACAATTATTTTATTTCTTTTTCTTGCATCTTTGCATTAGTTACAATCTCCAGTATAATGATGAATAAGGGTAGTAAGAGTAAACTTCCTTGCTTCTTTGATTTTAAAGAGAAAAGCATTTCAGTTTCTTACCACTAAGTATAACATTAGCTGTACGTTTTCATAGATGGCCTTTATAAGGTTGAGGCAGTGCCTTTCCATTTCTAGCTTGCTGAAAATGTCATCATGAATGGATGTTGGATTTTGTCAATTTTTTTTTTTTTGCATCTATTGATGTGAGCACAGAGCATTTTGGTTTTAGTTCATTGACATGATTGGTTAACTTTCAAATATTGAATGAACCTAAATATTTGAATGTCCCCAAACATTTCGGGGACAACCTCAATTTGATTGTGTTATATAATCTTTTATATGTTGATAGATTCAATTTGACAAAATTTTATTAAGGATTTCTGTGTTAGGATTCATAAGATTCTCTTCCTATAATGTCTTCCTCTGTGTTTGCTATTAGGATGATGCTGGCTTCATAAAATGACTTGGGAAATGTTTTCTTCTATTTTATGTACACATTTGTACAAAGTTGGCATATTTCTTCCTTAAATGTTCACCGGTGAACCCATCTAGGCCTGAAGTAGTTTGTATCTTTCAAGGAATTTGTCCATTTTTCCTAAGCTATCAATTCATTCGTATAAAGATGTTTACAATATTATCTTATTATAATTTTAGTTTCTGTAGGGCTTATATTGACATCCTCTCTTTCATTGCTAATGTTGGTAATTTGTGTCTTCCCTCTTTTTTTTTTCGTGATCAGCATGGCTAGAAGTTTATCAATTTTATTGATCTTTTCAAAGAATAACTTTTAGCTTCATTGATTTTTCTCTATTTTTCATATTTTATTGATTTCTGCTTTTATTATGTCCTTCCCTTTGCTTGCTTTGATTTTAATTTGATTTCTTTTTTTTTTAATTTCATAAATGGAATCTTAGATTATTGATTAAAAGACTTACTTGTTTTCCAATATAAACATTTAGTGCGGGGCGCCTGGGTGGCTCAGTCGGTTGGGCGGCCGACTTCGGCTCAGGTCATGATCTCGCGGTCCGTGAGTTCGAGCCCCGCGTCGGGCTCTGTGCTGACAGCTCAGAGCCTGGAGCCTGTTTCAGATTCTGTGTCTCCCTCTCTCTGACCCTCCCCCATTCATGCTCTGTCTCTCTCTGTCTCAAAAATAAATAAACGTTAAAAAAAAATTAAAAAAAAAAAAACATTTAGTGCTATCTATTTTCTTCTTGGCGACATCAATGTGAAAAATGAACTTGTTTCATGCTTTTTATTTTACCCAGTCTAGGTTGAATTGACAATTTCTAAATGCTTAATGACAATGTCTGCATTACTTATCATTGATTGGTCATAATCATTTTGGTCAGCAAGTCACATTTGAGTATCTCTGCTTTAGATAATAGAACCTGGGTTCTAACCCAGGTTTGCTCACCACATGGATTAAGTGGTGAGGGCTGGAAGAACACTATTGCACCTGTAACCTGTGGGCCAGCCAACCGGAAAGAGAAAGAGACAGGCCTTGTGGAAACAGCAACTTTAATGCCTCACACACCCCCAGTAGAGAGAAATAGCTGTAAGGAATCAGACTCTAGCCCTCTCCCACCTTAGGGAGTAGCCATTAGGAGGAAGGACTAACTGTCATTCTAATATCCAAAAGAAAGTAGAAATTCTGTCTCCACAAACCTATATAAATAAGGAGAGAGACAATGATCCCACTCACCTTGTTACTCTCCTATTACATCCACTTCCCTGATTTGCCCACCTTAAAAATCAATTATATTTAATAGTTTCCTAACTAAACTCACAGTGCTTAAGTGCTATGCATGAACTCAACCAGCTTGTTAGTGTTAACAAAGAGAATGAAAGAGTTCTTGACTCTTAGCCTAATGTATACTTTTCACAATAGTAAGTTTAAATTATCTTTCCCTTGCCTTTTAGCTTATAGTCAAAGTGAAGGGGTGTGTGTGTGTGTGTGTGTGTGTGTGAAAAGAAAGAAAGAGAGATGTGGATTTTCATTATTTAAAGGTTTTGATTAATCAACTTCTGGTTAATAGATATGAATATCATAACAAAGATTTCTGTATTAAGAAATAGGAATTTGAAGATGCCATATTGTCAACAGTGAGATATGTCAGAGTCACTGAACTTTGGAGCTGGGATCTGTATGACTCAAAACTCTGTACTCTTTTCATTTTGTCTCTTTGCTTCTCACATGTGATTACAAGTCCCAAGTCATAAAGGCACTTGGCTGTCGAGTCCCAAAGGCATCATTTTCTCGCTGTTTTCTCAATTGCACAACACTTGCCCCCAGAGTACTGACCCTGGGATATAGGGCTCTACTGATTGCCCTTATTCTCACTTTACAAGAGGAACGAAGGTTTTCATGAAATAGAGTGTTTGAAGCTGAAACTAGTGTTGAAAGAACAGTTGCTCCTCTTACTAAAGTGTCCCAAGAGCAAGGAGTCCATTTGCTTTCTCCTCCCAGCCAGACTCCCACCCCCAACTCACACCCCTTTTACCAAAGCAAAGGAGTATGCATCTATCTGCATAGTCATTAAAATGCACCAAGTCTCAGAACTGGCTTTCTCTCCCCCCATTCTACTGCTTGACAAAGGATTTGTGACAAAAGACCTTCTTCCCGGTTTGTAAAACAGTTGTGTAAAACTCGGACTGTAAAGTCACAGTTGACTGCTTTAATGTGGAACAGCTGGGAGGGTGTAGACACACTGGCAGGTTGAGACAGGGACTGGGAATGGTCCCCCATTCTGCGAAGGGTCGACTTAGTCACACCACCTGCTGCCCCTATTATTTCAAGAGCAAACCAGTCATGACAGCCTCAACAGACGGACACACGGCACCAGACGGTGCAAGGGAAGTTAAGAAAAGATAAATTAAGTGATCAATAAAGATAAGGGACCTGCTCAGCAGTAAATGGTGCTGACAGACCAGACAAAACATGAAGCAAACGGGCATTTGATAATGTGGGGGTGTGTGGAGCTTAGCGTCAACCTTCATAGTATTGACATTTCGGACACCACTGGGACATTGGCAGTGGATTTTCCTGGCTAGGCTGACTTGAGTTGGAGGTGGTTGCCTTTATCTTTCCATTGTACATGCAGAAGAGTTCAGGGTCCATTTTAGAAGTGTACGAAGCTATATACATGGAGGAAGTCACAGCCGGCATTGACCTAAGCCAAACTAGATAGTGCATGGGTATGAAATTGGAGGTTTAAGGTCCACAAAGATGCCTCTCCTTTTGACTTATTTGAACATTCATTAGTTTGTTCACTCCATCGAATCTTGAACAAGCATCTATTATGGACTAGGCACGGTGCTAGGCCATACTAGGTATGGGGGTATGGTGGTTGTAGTGGTGATGGTGGTACAAAATTGCAGTCATTTCCCTGAGGGTGTTATAGACTAATGAGAGAGACACTCCCAACACCCCACCCCCAAACTAGTTTAGATATAATACTACCCTTAAGTAGTATAGTATACTATAGTAGTATAGTATAGTGGAGGGATGTACAACATGCCAGAGAGTGACTCAGTCTGCTTGAAGGAATCAAGAACATGTTTACAGAGGAGGGTAGGAGAGAGAAAGTCAAGGAAAGACATTTCTGGCAGAAAAACAAACAACACAAAAAACACAGATATGACAAATGTGGCCTTCCTTCCCAGTTCTGTATGTGAGGAATTCTCAAAACCACAGTCTACTCAAGGGTGAGTGATTTAAATAGTTTGGTTTTATTAATGTAAACACAAGTATATAGTAAAGGAGAATGAAAAGTCAAATTAATTTTTTGAAATCAACTCTAATGCTTCCAAGAAATTCTGGGCTTTTCTATAAGTCTGCTTCAGGCTTTCTCCCCAGATATTCCTGGGGCTTATGCTTATTCTTCTCTGCCATAAGTAGAAAGAGTCGAAACTTGTGTTCAATTTGGTATAGCTAGAAAATGAGATGCCTGGAAGGGGAGGTTGGAATGGGCAGGAGAAGAGAGGAGGAACAGGGCTGGTCAGAGGAGGTACAGCCATACTGAGAAGATGTCTTGATGCCTCCTGTTTAGATGGAGTTTTACAATATACAAAGTACTCTTACAGAATTATTTCGTCTGACCTTCATCATGACCCTACCAATGACTTTTAAATGGGGATAACATGGGCATATCTGTGGACATTGTTGTTTAATATTTGAATTCAAGAAAGGCTCTCTGGCTTTTGTAAGAAGAATGAACTTGATGGAAAGAGAGGACAAGGAACTACAATTATTGAGGGCCTACAATGTGCCAAACATTTTAACATTCATTATCTTACATGGGTTTGGCCACAGCTGGCAGAAAACTCAAAATAAAATTAGCTTAAAGAGGTGGGTTATTTTTAATTATTCGTAAGGTTATTCAGAGGTGGTCTTTGCAGGGCTGGCACGGGAGACCCACTGTCTCAGGATTTAGGCTCCTCCAGCTCTCTGTTCAGTCTTCCTCAGGGGCCAAGGAGTTTGTTGAGTTCTAGCCATCATGCCTTTGTTCCAGGAAATAGGAAAGATTAAAGAAAGGCATGGGACACTTCTAACTAAATGTTACTGGCCCAATTTAGTCATGTGACCCACAGCTAGCTGCAGAGGATGTTGGGAAATGTAGTCTTCTAATCAGGCAGCAACATGCTCAGATAAAAAGGAAGAGCATGGATCCTGGGGTTGACAACTGGAAGGTTTTTTTTTTTTTTTTAATTTTATTTTTTATTTTTTAAAATTTACATCCAAATTAGCATATAGTGTAACGATGATTTCAGGAGTAGATTCCTTAGTGCCCCTTACCCATTTAGCCCATCCCCCCTCTCACAACCCCTCCAGTAATCCTCAGTTTGTTCTCCATATTTATGAGTTTCTTCTGTTTTGTCCCCCCCCCCGTTTTTATATATTTTTTATTTCCCTTCCCTTATGTTCATCTGTTTTGTCTCTTAAAGTCCTCATATGAGTGAAGTCATATGATTTTTGTCTTTCTCTGACTGATTAATTTCACTTAGCATAATACCCTCCAGTTCCATCCACGTAGTTGCAAATGGCAAGATTTCATTCCTTTTGATTGCTGAGTAATACTCCATTGTGTGTGTGTGTGTGTGTGTGTGTGTGTGTGTATACACACCACATTTTCTTTATCCATTCATCCATTGATGGACATTTGGGCTCTTTCCAGACTTTGGCTATTGTTGATAGTACTGCTATAAACATGGGGGTGCATGTGTCCCTTTGAAACAGCACACCTGTATCCTGTGGATAAATGCCTAGTAGTGCAATTGCTGGGTCATAGGGTAGTTCTGTTTTTAGTTTTTTGAGGAACCTCCATACTGTTTTCCAGAGTGGCTACACCAGCTTGCATTCCCACCAACAATGCAGAAAAGATCCTTTTTCTGTGAATCATTGCCAACATCTTTTGTTGCCTGAGTTGTTAATGTTAGCCATTCTGACAGGTGTAAGGTGGTATTTCATTGTGGTTTTGATTTGTATTTCCCTGATGATGAGTGATGTTGAGCATTTTTTCACGTGTCGGTTGGCCATCCAGATGTCTTCTTTGGAGAAGTGTCTGTTCATGTCTTTTGCCCATTTCTTCACTGGATTATTTGTATTTTGGGTGTTGAGTTTGATAAGTTCTTATAGATTTTGGATACTAACCCTTTATCTGATATGTCATTTGCAAATATCTTCTCCCATTCTGACAACTGGAAGTTTTGCCATGGAATTATCACCTAGGTGTTCAGAGAAGGTAGATGATTTGTTCCAAGTCACAAAACCATAACACTGCAGAGCTTAGATTCAATTCTAGTTCTTACTGAATCTGAATCTGATGCTGCTTCTACAGTTGTGCTCCACTTGGACACGGGCTCATGATATGTAAGAAATAATAAAATTAAAGCTGAAAATTAGGAGTACATCGAATAGCATAATGAAGATCTGAATTGATGATAAAATAAAGCCATATATTTGAGAATATATCAAACCATCTATTTAATAATAATAATTAACAACCATATCTTGAATCTTGGCCACACATAAAGCTTTATTCTACATTAGCCCATTCATTCTCCCAAATTTGGGAGATAGTTATCATTTGTTCTTATTTACAGATCAGGAACCTAAGACTCAGAGAGGTTAAATAATATGCCCAAGTATGATTCTCTGTTCTATTTTTATGCCATGCTATCTCTCAGTGTATCACTAGAAAATAAATATTTTGATTTATGGGTTTTTATTTATCTACAGTTTTTCTAAAATATTACTATCATTAATCCAGAACCGAAAGGAACCTTAGTCTTCCTATTCAATTTCCTTTTCATTGATAGTGAAGACAGGAATGTAACAACGGCAACAACATCAATGACAGTGATTATAGTTACAGTACATTGGGTGCTATAAGGTAGGTGAGTCTCCAGCCTTGTTTCCCAATGCCTACCTCCACTCACCATCTTCCATGACCCCTGTCAAGGGAAGAAGAATTGCTAAACGAATAACAAGAATCTAAAACATTGAATGGGCCATGGCTGTCAACAGACAAAGTCACTATGCTAAAACACTGCTACCATTGGGGCAGTAGGTGGAGCATCTGACTTCAGCTCGTGTCATGATCTCATGCTTCATGAGTTCGAACCCCACATCTGGCTCGCTGTTTTCAGCAGGGCCCACTTCGGATCCTCTGTCCCTCTCTCTCTCTGTTCCTTCCCCATTGCACTCTCTCTCACTTTCAAAAATAAATAAATCTTTAAAAAAACAAAAAACAGTGCTACCATTTCCTCCTACCTTTGTGTGATAAGCAGATCTAGACAGGGCCTGGCACATCAGTGTGGACCCAATCATCTCTCCTTTTCTTCCTTTTCCGCCCCACCCCTCCTTCCTCTGCTGCTGCTTCCTTTATTTTTTCCTCCCTTTTTCTTCTTTCCAAACCCGGACAACTTTTCCTTTTTCTTTTCTGATTTTTTTTTACTTCCTTTTCCTGTGAATCCCCTTGAAGGTAGATGATTCTCAGGTTAAATTTTGGGAGGAGAGTGCAAACGTTCTACCTCGTTGTCAAGCTGAAACCATGTGCTCCACCAAAGCTTTTCCAAAACTCAGAACAAGGGTGTGCCAACAGCTAATGCCAAAAAGGGAACTTTGATTTCCATCTGCTTTTGTTCTTCACGTGTTTAGCTCCCTCAAAAGGAGGGGAGATTGCAGGGCAGGATTTGGTGCTGCCTAGGCTCCTCACTCTGATATTATCAATTCATCCCTCACCCATAAGAAGAGTTTACCATGCACCTGGCTCAGTGTTCAGCATTTCATGTGCAGGATTTCACATACTCCACACACATCAGCCATCTAAAGGTACTCTTATTACTGAAGAGGAAATCAAGATTCACAAAGTGAAGGACTTGCCCAGTGCATGACCATCCCACCAGGATCAAAAACCAGGTCTGTCTGACTGCAACCCTGCTCTTTCTGATGGCATTTCTCGATCCCCTCCAATGTGCAAAAGGAGCCCACATGTGCCAGTCAGCCCTGGCCTTGGAGCTATAGCAATCCTAGATTTCATGGAAGATCCCCAGTCTTTTACAAGCTGTTCCGGTCATGACCATCCTAGTCTTTGGTTAATGCTTTGCATTTGTGAGATGATTACAGTCCAAGCTGGCCATGGAAGTATTTCCTTTTATGAACTGGGCTCCATGACTCTAGGCCTAAGAAGGCCATGGTCCATTAGTGCTGTCAGATCTTCTCAGTAGGCACACCACATCCAAGCATGATCTCAGCAAACAACTGCAAGTGTTATGCCAGGGTGTGGAATGCACCAATGGCAGCCATCTTATGCTTCACTTGGCTCTGTCTTCCTCTAGCCAAGTTTTTCTTAGCAATTTCTGGGCATCTTTTTCTTCCTCACATGACAATTACTTATCTAAGTAAGTGAGACACTGAGACATTGTGGAAAAGCTTATAAAGGAGTGCCTGAATCACCAGTCCTAATCCATGCTCTTCTCCCTGCTAGCTTTGGACTTCTCCAAGGCTTAACTTCTCAGCACACCAGTGTCTTCAGAGCTTAATAGGGATGACAAAATGCTATTGAGCTCCAGCGAGTTAGTAATGCATAGCAGTATCTTGTGAAATAACCAAACAAATGACATTTTTTGGGTAATATTTCTCACTCTAGAATCTGAGCTTTTTGAGAAAAGAAATCTGTTGCCAGAGAGAATGACACCTAAACTACCAAATTCTTCTAAGAATCAAATGAAAACCTCTCTGTAAAGCACCCAACATGGAGCTTACATAAAGAGGTGGGAAATGAATATTAAATCTCTCTCACCAACCCCTTTGTTTTGTGTCTCCAGCTCTTAGCACATATTAAACTTTACCACATATAGAGATAGCAGTACAACATATGGATTATGAACAACAGCAATAACAATCATTATTAATACTCATGCAGACTCTGTACCAGGCAGTATTCTAAGTGCTTTATATATATCTACTCACTTAATCCTCATAATTGCCCTTCTAGGAAAGTCCTGGTATTATCCTCATTTTACAGATGAGGAAACAGACAACAAGAGGTCACTTACATTTCCCAAGGCATCACAGCTAACACCTAGCAAAGCCAAGATTTAAACAAAGACTGTCTGGCTCTAGAGTTAAAAGCATAGATCACAGACCATGTGTTCAATTGCAAATGATCAACAATTCTTTATAGCTCTTCCCATTAAGAGTCAGACTCTATTTGCCCACCCATTGAGCCTGGACTGACTTTGTGACTTGCTTCCATCAACACAACGAGTTCCGAGCCTGGACCTCAGTAGGCCTTGTAGTTTCTGTTCGCACCGTCTTGAAAGGCTGCCACTATCTGAACAAATTGGCATTAGCCTCCTTAAGGATGATGTGGAGAGAGGACCAGCCCTGTAAGTGAGACCATCTTAGACCATCTAGCCCCAGCCACACCAGCCCAGAGCAGCATAACCTCCGAGCCAAACCACAGAATCATGAGAGGTAATAAAATGGCTGTTGTTTTCAACCATGAGGTTTGGAGTGATTTGTTATGTAACAGGAGGTTGATCTGCTTAGGGGCTGTGTGTCCTTGGGTAGGCTGCTTAGCCTCACTGACCTCAAAGTCATTACTTATAAGTGAGACGAATTTTTCCCACTCCACAGGAGACTGTATGTTTGGCATGTATAAGGAAGTACTCAAACAATGTTAAGTTTTTTCCCCATGAGGAATATATTATGCAAAGACAAGCTTTAGAGGGATGCAAAGTGGCTAGAAGATCAATTTGTAGATTAGGATTACAAAAATGTAAGGACATGGTAGGTCACAAATGCCTAGACAAGGAAGGGGGTATATTGAATTTTTGCTAAGAGGGGATTCAGAGTCTTGGTTGCATGGTTGGATTTGAGGACCCTTAACATTCTTTCTGTTCTCGAGATTGGATGAATCTCTGGCATCATGGATCATATGAACCAGGTTAAAACTTTTCCTCTTCTCTTTTCCTTCCTATTTTTCCTAACTATATTTCCTTTAATGCATGCTGGTAATGCCCAATTGTGGTCGAAACTATGCATGATTTGTCGAGTGAATGTCTTTGCTAACTAATTTAAGCACAACAGAGGGTGGGGGCTCAAAAATGTTAGCTAAATTGAGCATCCAACACGGATGATCCAACCGCTTTTACTAAAATCTTACCAGGAGTGGACAAAGTAATTAAAATAATAAAGGCAGAGGGAGATAGAAATGGAAATCTTTGTTTTGCAGGCTGGTAAAACACACACCAATGTGCCCATAGGATGATTATGATGTGGTGTTTTTATTCATCTGTTTTTCTGGCTTGCTAGCTTAGTTTTTCATTTTGTTTTTAAAGATTTGACTTTACAGTGGGAAGCCTTTTATAACAACTGGTCTTGCCGAATCTCTGTCTGTTGCTTATAGGGGTCTCATTTGAATCCCTGAATCCCACTAGCCAATTTCACTAAAAACCCCGTAAATGACCAAACTCAGACACTCAGACTTGCATTTGGTGGATATTTTAATGTGTTCCTTCGGTAAAGACATTCAGAAGCATAAACCTAATTGAAATGGAATATTTCAACAATTGATAAAAAGTATTTGCACTGTCCATTTCACATCAGAATTTGGGGTGTGTGTGCAGGGGCTGTGGCTTTTAATAAAGAAAACTAAAAATATAAAATCAACCCGCCGAGAATCGAAGTGAGTTGAAATATTCTCCTATACTTCTCCAATATTTTTATGGAGGAAAAATAAAATTCCTCGTCCGCGTTTCCCTTCTGTATTCCCTGGCTTCAAACTCTGGCCTTGTGATCTGTCCACATTCCCCTTCTTCACTCTTTCCTGGTGCCAGTTATCTCTCAGCTTCGCAAACCCCAGCACTGCTGATGAATAAACATCGTTCCGTCTGTGGCGCCCCATACACTTTGGAGACAATGTTCAGCTTCAAAGTTTTCAGAATTGCCTGGTCCGGTTTTGTTAATGACATTAGTGGGACCGCATTGTCGGGGTTAGGGGCGAGACAATGGCGCATCTCTTACATCATCAGGCACAAGGAGCTCTGTCTCCAGCTGTACAAACAGCACAGGAAATGGATTTTTTTTCTTCGTGTTATGTTTCGTCTATTAAAATTATGCAAACCCGGCAGATACAATTGCTTTGTTAAGACTCCGAAATGTCTAACCATTCATTTCCCAAGTAAGGAGCCTGCGGCGCGTTTGATGCTGAGGATTGTTAATCCCAAACGTGGAGAACTAATAAAATAATCAAAAAAGGACCCCAGAAGTGTTGATAAATTTCAATTATCTCTTGCTCTGTATCCCAGGATTGGACTAGCAGGATGGGACTGCCTTCAAGTAGTACTTGAGTCGGGGCTGCGTTTTCTCCTCGTTGGGCCCCTAGGCACCGACATCTCTCCTTTGTGGCTGAATCGCCTTAGCAGGGCTGGTGTTTGGAGGTGCTCAGGGCCAGAGGAGACAAAGCGGGCCCGCTGCACAAAGGCGAGGGAGCCAAAGAAAGCAAAATTGAATCTCTAGCACCCTGCTCCTGAGTAAACAGACAAAACTAATGGGTCTGCCATTTCTCCTCCCATCCAATTACTGGGTTCCAGTAGAGAGAATATGGCAACATCAGCTCACACAAATCCTAATACTCTTAATCCCTTCCATACATATAAACCTCACATCCACCCACATGACTTCATTACCCAAACCACCCAGGCAGACAGTGTGAAGGAATGGGCCCACCAGCTGCAGAAACCTGCCTTCTTCAGGTTTTAATCAGCTAATGAGGGATATGCAAATGAAAAGCTTATGGGATTATGGCTTGTCCGACAGCAGTTCACCCCTAGTGATAGAGGACTAATACAGGTGTTAGTAAACGGGTTATTAGGCCCGGCCTAATTTAGGTCTATTCATGCTGCGCTTGCACTCTTAGCCTAAACATTTGTCCTCGTCCTGGGGGCCCAGCAGGAGCCATCTTTAGGCCTGTGGTAGGTCTCACATGAACTCCTTGCTAAAGATATGAAGTTAATAAATCCGGCCATTGGGTGTTTAGGCATACACAGCGACATCAGAGTGGCCTCTGGTAGGGGCTTTTTTCTTTCCCCACGGGGGGAAGGGCCTGAGAAACTGCCCGGGGAGCAGTGAGAGGGAGTCTGACTCAACATCATTCACTACTTACTTTGATTCACAAAGAAATAGGGACATAGACATGTTTAACAATCAGCTCTCTAGAAGAGGAAAAAAAGGCCCTGATTCATGAGTCCACTGATTTCTATGGAGTAAATGCTCCTACCCTGGATCACACCAAATAGCCAATGTGACGTCGAGTGTCTTGCAAAGAATTCTCAAAAAGTTAACGAGTCAGCTCTCGCGAGCCACGAGGTGGCTCCAGCACCCCACTGGACACAGGCCTTGCCCCCATGTTACTTATAGTCTAGCACAGTCATTCAGCGTGAGTCTGTGAGGTCTCAGAAAATTTTTACTTTATGCTAAGATGCTATTTGCCTTTGTTTCCCAGGTTGACATTTGCCCCGTTGGTGCAGAAACAATGGTGGTGTAACTGGACGCTTAGCCCAGATCAACGCTGTTAACAATCTCTGTGTTCTCCTGCCACTCGCTTGCAGGAAAACAAAAAAATTCCAGCCTCTCTTAAGAATTTCCTTGATGAAGCAGTAAAAATCATTAATTTTATCAAACCTTGACCCTTGAATGCATGTCTTTTTAATATTGTGTGTGACGACTGAGGAAGTGCCTATAAAGCATGTCCTCACACCAAAACATGATGATTACAAGGCAAGAACTGAGTGATTGTTTAAGTTCTGAACTGAACTAGCTGCTTTCTCATGAAATGCCATTTTGACTTGAAAGAGTGACAAGCTATGCTTATTCAGACCTGGTTGTTTGACAGACATTTTCTTGCAAATGAATGAGATGGGTCTGTCATTACAACTCACCGTATCTGTTGCTAATGGTAAAATTTGAGATTTCAAGCAAAAATTAAAACCTTAGAAAGCTGTCTCCCCCCATCGTGAATTTGACACATCCCAATATAAAGACTTATATGAGATTTGTAGTGATATTAGTGCAAGTGATATTTCAAAGTTGTATCATGAAATATGTCAACATTTGGAAGATCTGCCTGAGTGAACCGATATTTTCCAAATGATCAGTGCGCGATGTTATAAAATCAGGCATGGATTAAAAAAAATCCATTCAGAGTGCCAGATAGACCAAGGGGTATGAAAATCCCATTAAAACAGTTTCAGATTTCATGTTGCAACTCTAACCTTTAAGAAATTACTGCTTGTTGGGGCGCCTGGGTGGCTCAGTCGGTTAAGCACCCGACTTCAACTCAGGTCATGATCTTGCACTTCCAGAGTTCAGGCCCCGCATCGGGCTCTGTGCTGACAGCTCAGAGCCTGGAGCCTGTTTTGGATTCTCTGTCCCCTCCCCCCGCCCGTCCCTCCCTGGCTCTCTCTGTCTCTCTCTCAAAAATAAATAAACATTAAAAAAATTTTTTTAAGAGAAAGAAGAAATTACTACTTGTTTACTTTAGGTATAATGTTGAAGAATAAAACCCAGTCACATGAAATGTTTATTAAAATGCTCATTTTTTCACCCAGCCACATATCTGTGAGGCCAGATAGTCTTCATACACTGCAGCGAAAACAATGTATCCCAACAGACCAAGTGCAGAGGCAGATAGGAGAATGCACCTGTCCTCTACTGAGTCACACACTAACAGGATTTGCAAAAATGTGAAACAAAGCCACCCTCTTTTACCAAACGTGTTTTGTTTTGGAAAATAGTTACTTGCAATAAAAAAAAAAAGCTATCTATTTTGCTTTTATTTAAATTTTTTTAATATTCAGAAAAGCTTTACTGATAATAGTAAAACACAAAACAAGAAACAACACCAATGTCTACTGACAGAATGGAGAAATTGAGGCATATGCATAAAATATGATGCAGTAAAGAAAACAAATCTCAAATATAATGTTCAATGAAAAAAAAGCAAGCCCAGGAGACTATGTACAGTCAATATCATTTACAGAAAGTTCAGTTAAAGAACAAAGATAAGCAATATATGTGGTAAAGCAATAAGCAATAAGAGATTGACAAATGTCAAATGCTAAAAGGTCTAGTGTAACATCGATATCTGGCCCAAACCAAATATCACCATCATGGAACAAACTTATAGGATCCAAAAAAAAAAAAAAACCCTGAAACTTCATTTTTAAAATTAATTATTGCTATATTTTCATTAGTAAACATTTTATTTTTTTTAATGTTTATTTTTGAGAGAGAGACCATGCATGCTCAAGAATGCAAGGGAGGGCAGAGAGAGAGGGAGACCCAGAATCCAAAGCAGGCTCCAGGCTCTGAGCTGTCAGCACAGAGCCCGATGCAGGGCTTGAACTCACAGACCGCGAAATCATGACCTGAGCTGAAGTCGGACAGTTAACCAACTGAGCTACCCAGGGCCCCCGGATGTGTTGTTTCTTTTAATGAATAAATATTTTTAAGCTTTTCAGTTTTAACTTCTCATACTGCAAGTCTCAAGAGATATATAACCCTTACCAACAAAAACCTTTGTCATTCTCAATAACTTGTAAGAGTGACCAGGGGTCCCGAGACCAAAAGTTTAAGAACCATTGGTCTAATGAACAGTACTTTTTGTCATAAACAAGGAGTAGGAGTTTGCTTGATGAAGGTGATGGGAAGGAGAGATCAAACAAGAAGTGCAAAGCCAAGAGGATATGTACTTGGCTTTCCGTGGGAGAGTCAGCACGACCGGGGCATGAGGTGTGTGTGGCAGGAGGGGAGCACGCTGGGGCAAAGACAGCTTGTAAAGCTGCAGGAGTAGGTGGGGGCCTTGTCCCCTCCCTACATATTTTGTGGCATCCAGGAGCCACAGGAAGCCTTTAAGCAGGGTCATGACCTGATCTACAACTTAGAAAGATCACTCTG
This sequence comes from Neofelis nebulosa, assembly GCF_028018385.1. Lineage (NCBI taxonomy): Eukaryota > Metazoa > Chordata > Mammalia > Carnivora > Felidae > Neofelis > Neofelis nebulosa. Next base: position 75,886,373 of record NC_080791.1, read on the forward strand.
ACCTCAGGGGTCTTAGCACATTTATCCAGGGGCCAAAGGCTGATGAGTGAGAGCCCAGTTTCAGAAGTTTTCTTTAGCTGGCACCGTGGTTTGAAAGTTTAGAATTTGACAACTGTCTTGTTCCAGGCCCCATCACTCTCTGTGGTCTTACACTCCCCAACCCCTGTGTTGATGTAATCTTCCTAGTCCTTATGATGTGTGAACCTGAGAACCAAGGGGAAGATGGGTACACTCATGGGTACATTCTGTCTACTGGGCAAAACTGGGGACTTCTCCATGCTCTGTGAGGGTTCTCTTTGGTCCAAGGGTTTTTGAAATGCAAGTGATCTTTGGCACAAACAGAAAGAAAAGAAGGGCTTGTGTAAAGGGCAAAATCAGGCTTAGAGAATTTTAGATCTCTTTAAGGGTTCTCTAATGTTCTCTTAGTGAAGAAAGACCATTACATGTTATGAGTTGATTTTCTACAAACTATCTTTTCTGGAAAATAGTAAATTTACATGCCTGTTGTCATAAGGAGTATCTCTTACTCTCCTGGGAACAATCTTACAATACGTTGGACTTTTTTTTTTTTTTTAAGTTTATTTATTTTGAGAGAGAGAGAGAGAGAGAGGGAGAGAGAGAGGGAAAGAGCAAGCGTGGTAGGGGCAGAGAGACAGGGGAGAGAGCAAATTCCAAGCAGGCTCTGCACGGTCAGTGCAGAGCCCCGTGTGGGGCTTGAACCCACAAGCCGTGAGATCACGACCTGAGACGAAATTAAGAGTCGGACGCCTAACCGACTGAGCCACCCAGGTGCCCCACGATATGTTGGGCTTTTAAAAATTATAACTCTTATTTATTTTGCAAGGATCAGTGAGACATAATGAAAAGCCTCAGGTCAAGGGGGAGGAAAGAAAGACAAATTACCTCTAATCCCCCTCCACACAGTTTTTATTATTTTTTTCATGGTCTCTCTCAGTGTTGGCCCCCACACATACATAATTATTATGTAGTTGTCATCATAGGCTGGAAATAATTTTATATCCTACCCTTACTTTTCAGTAAGGCAAAGAGAAAACGGACACACCTGAATGCCTGCTCCATGCCAGAGATTGCTAGATGTTATAACATGCTTTATCTTGTTGATTCTTACAGGTACTTAACGATGTGGGTATTATTCAGACTTTGACGCAGAGGTTACATGATATAATTAGAGGTTCGACTAATACGAATTGGTTATCAAGTTAACCAGCTCGTGAATGACATTGAGGAAGGATTCAAACCTCCCTTCTCTGGCGGGACATCCCCTTCCTCTTTGCGTTGTATTTTCTCCATGTTGCTTCATCATTTCCAATGCTGTAACTCATGTTGGCTTCACTATAATCTAGTCCATTTCTAGTCCATTATAAACTGCCTGAAGGTAGTTTTACTTGTCTTTATCCCAGCACCTAGCACAGTGTCTGGTAAGTCGCAGATATTGAATCAATACTTGTTGGATAAATGCAGCCCCTGCACCCACCTTTCTCAGAGTTTAGGGCTAATGAGGGCCTCCTCCTCCTTGCTTACTTTATTTGACAAAATTTAATTAAACTGATGCAGGCCAGCCAGGTCCGAGAACCCAGGGGAGGGTCCCACAGGACCAGCCAAGAGGTGTCCTTGGCTTCACACAGGATAGAAATCAAACGCAAGCCAGAGAAAGTGGGAACAGTTTATTGAATAGTATGAGTGACAGAGAATAGTAGATGGAGCGTGTGGGAGACTAGGAAAGGAGAGAAGAAAGTCTCATTGTTGCTTGGGGTTAGGGATTTATATTGGAAAGGGGTCCAGGGTAGGTGTTCTTTTGGGAATTTAGGGTAGGGTCCCATCAAAGGTGTCAGGCAAATTGCTGAAGGTAGGGGTATTGATGCCAATGTTAGCTGAGGTTTGCTTGAAGCTAACATCTTGGAACATGTTTAGGATCTGGCTCTTCTTAGGTGTTAACAGGTATTTGGGGCTCAGGACAAAAGTCAGAGAATGATTAACTTTCTTGCTTCCCCCTTAACTGGGAACATAGCTTCTTTGGCTTATTCAGAGGCAAAATATGGAACATGAGTAAATGGGGTCTAGCAGAAAAACAGCAGAGACAAAGCCTTTCTAAAATGGTGTCCCTTCAGTTCTCCACTTGAAAACTAGTATGTCCTGGGCCCTTGACCAGGTACAGGGAAACAAAGCCCAAAGCCCCCTGAAGGGTCGCAGGCAGGATACTGAGACAGAAATGCTCCATGGAGGTACCCAGCGATACAGGGAGAAGCAGCTAGGAATGTGTGAGATCATCTGGGATGGCTCTCCAGGAGAGATAGCTTTTTTCCATCTTCTACAAATAGCACCTCGATCTCCATTGGCCATCTTTTGAAAATGTGCACTTGGTTACAAGAGGCCAGAGATGAGAAGAATTTCATGTTGCTAAGGGTTGGGGTTTCAGGCTTGTTGTTTACCTTTGAGGCATTTTATTTTAGCTTACACAGAAGGTACACGACTCACCTTTTTGTTTCCTGTATATCATAATTAAATCCATTAAGGCACCTCGCAGTCTGAAAGAATTCTATTTGCCGTTCCTTCTGTAAACTGAGTATTTGCCACCGCCATTGCCACTCCCCCTTTTACCTTTTGTCTGGATCCATACACTAAATTCTCTAAATTTTGTACTTTATAGAGTTTGGAGTTAGTGTCATATACAAAAACTTTGGCTTTTAAAATGTTCTGCCCTGTCATTGCAAAATCAAGGAAAACTCTTATTTGATTGCTGTCAGTTTCCTATGGATTCACTAATGTGATTCTATGTGTTCTATCTGTGCCAACACCTTCAGAACTCAGGGAGATGATATGAGAATTCTGGTGCTAGATGAAATTGACCAGGTACCTTTTCAGAGTATGTTGTACAAATGCCTGAAGAAATGCTTTTTTCTCCCTTCAAAAATGTCATTTTCCAGGCACATGATCTCATTGCTCTAGAATTCCATCTTTGGATAACAACATAGCCAAAGTCAGTGCTTAAATACTTTGCAGGATGACTGAAGAAAATTTTTCTGGCCTTTGGAGTGCGTGGGGTTAGGGGGTGGGGGCAGGTGTCCAATTACACTCTTCTTTCCTCCAGCTCTAAAATGGTCTCCTTCTTCCTGCCCTTTCCCCAAGCCTGGATTTCACTGGAGAATTCATAGTCCTAAAATGTAGAAAAGATATTGGAAGTATTTAGATGCCAGAGTACCAGGCAATCGTAGGTACTTCTTGGAAGTTCTGCTTGGCCTCAGTGGGAGAGTAATTCCAAATGAAAGTTGTTCAACAGGGAATTGTGCCAATTGATGCTGAGAACTCAGAACACAAAACAAGCTTTATCATTTTTTATGTTTAATTGTCTCCTTGAAATAGGGGTGAAATTTTTAATGTTTTTGGTTCCCTTGGAGAAGAGAGGACCCAACTAGATTTCTTGAATTCTTCCTTACAAAAGTCTTTTTTTTTGTTCGCTAAATACTTTTTCTGTTGGAAATAAAGAACTCAGCAGAGTTAAGTCCTTCAGCAAATGTTCTAAACACCTAATTTGGGCCGACACCTTGTCCTGGGATTGGCCTGTTAACCTTTCACCCTTTACCCAGGCTGCCTTGGGGGAATGATCCTCTTAGAATCCTCCCCAGGCAAGGCCACAACATGGGATTCTTAAGTCTATTTAACCTCAGGATTTGGGGAGGCAGCTTTTCCACCCGGCATTGTTCATCATCGGCATTTGTTTTCTGTAGTTCCTTCCAATTAGTTGGCCAGGGCTTTGACAGCACATGTGATTCTAATGCCTTGTAGACCATTCGTCTATTCTGACAATGAGAAATGAGAGCAGGCTCATGACACTTGGTAAAATGGCATCATGCTTACAGATCCAAACATAGTCCATAAAGAGGTATCCCACGTATTTCAACGTATATTAATAACTATAATTGACATTTGTGACACCATTTGGAATTCAAAATTATTTTCTATGTCTACCTTCCTTAGCTACTTACAGTAAACCTGTGGGGTAGGTGGCGATTCTAAATGCCAAGTTTTCAGACGAGCAAACTAACAGTGAGAGAAGCAGTGGAAATTTCCAAAGTCGCTCAGTTAGGTAAAACTGACTTGCCTGTTTCCATTTCCTTTTTTCATTTGAATAATACACTTTTAAAATTTAAATAATTTGCTGTTTCACTTGATTAATTCATTTTTCTTATTAAATAACAACCAGCCAAGGAAAGTAGGACTTACCATAAGTCTACTGCTCTCACAGTGTAGGACTGGCAAGAGCATAGAAAAATAAAAGGAAAATAAAGCATTGGAGCCAAATAAAAAATCTCAAAAAAGATCTAATGCATTGAGAACTTAAGATATGAGACATGGCATTCTATTTTAGGAAAAATAAATGTTTCATTTTATAAATGGTATTGACTACCTTCCTAGAAGAAAAAGACCCCCTTAACTCACACCTTATATAAAAATTATGGGTGGATTAAATATTTCAATGTTTTAAAATAAAATTATAATTTTATTTTTACTTAAAAAAAATTTTTTTAACATTTATTTGTTTTTGAGAGGCAGAGCACAAGCACAGAAGGGGCAGAGAGAGAGGGAGACCCAGAATCCAACGCAGGCTCCAGGCTCTGAGCTGTCAGCACAGAGCCTGATGCGGGGATCGAACTCATGAACCGTGAGATCATGACCTAATCCAAAGTTGGATGCTTGACTGACAAAGCCACCCAGGGTCCCCTAAAATAAAATTATAATTTTAGAAAAATATCTGTAGAAACCTGTTTGGTTGAAAATGTGCCTATTCACATGAAACCCAGAAGCTATAACAGAAGAGAGATGTTTTTTATGTGACAGATATACCATGACAAAATTTAAAAAGCAGTGGTAGCCGAGGAAAAAATATGAAATACATGGCAAACAAAGCTTAATATTTCTACTATACTATGTGCTCCCGTAAATCTTAAAAGCAAACCTTAGAATGGGGCAAATAGTATAAACAGGAAATTCACATAAGAGGAAATCCAAAAGTCCTGAAACACAAGAAAAAAAACACTTAACTTCAGCAATCAGGGAGATACCAAATACAGTAATAATGAAGTATCATTTTGACCCATCAAACTGGCAAAACATAAAAAGAGCAATATCGTTGTGAATTGGAGAGGATGCTAGAAAACTGTTACTCCCATAAATTAATGGGATGTGGGTAATCTGTCTATTACTACAACCTTTTTGGAAAGTAATCTGGCAATATATATCAAAATATACTTCATTTTAATATATGAAATTTCCATTAGCTCTAGCAATCCTATTTTAAAAATATATTCCGTAAAAATAAAAACATTAAAAATAAGGTTCTGAGTTCAAGAGTGCTTACTATAGCAATGCTTATAATCATAGAAATAAAAATAAAACAAAACTGAAAAGTATTCATTAATAGTGGTATCTAGCAAATGGTAAAATAAATATTTTTAGAATATCTATAGAATATTTTCAGTTTCTAAAGAAATTACATGATATCTTTATCTCTCAACCCAGATGAACCACGATGTATTTATTAAATGAAAAAGAGAGAGCGAAGTGAATCTGGTATGGTACGTTTTTACTTTATAAAATTTTATGAGTGTGTGTGGGGGGGTTGTGTATCTGTATATACTATCAACTTGTCTAAGCCAATTTAGTTATGCACCACTTTTAGGGTCATATTGGTAAATAATATTAACCTTAAAAGTTTTAGGTAGGTTTAGTTAGCAAGTCTCAGACTCAATCCCACTGCATGTATGGACATTCATAGCCAGCAAGCACACACAGTTCATTTCACATCACCAGTTCTGGAAGCTCAATTAAGTCGAGCTCGATCCTTCAGTTGTTATACTTAACATCCTGCATGACAGGTTCCCTTGAGCCCGATGTGACAGTATGGCAGGAGCAGGATTCTGCTCCCTTTATGGTCTATATCAGGCCATCAGAAATCCTCCCAAACTGGACCAGGACCCTTTAGGATCAAGTCTTAGACACCATCTGTAAAGGAGCAGGCTATACAGACTTTGCTAGACTTTTAAACCTTATCCATGCATGGAAGTGGAGTGGCTCTTAAAAGAGTTGAGGTAAGTCATTGAATACCACCAATTTCACCAATGGAAACCCATTTTAAACATCTATCATGTAAACAAGCTACAAATTTAACCTGTGAAAAACCCATTTCTAACATCCACTATACTAATCAGCAAAATGTCTTTGCATTGTCAAAGATGAGGATTACTGATGCAGTTTATAGGAGCCACGTCTGAATTAAAGCAACAGACTTTTCTTGGCTTGTGACTTAAACCAACTAATACACGTTAACGTCACATTGTCTGGTTTTAAGCATTTTAAAACAAATTAGCTACACATAACAGCACAATAGGAAGGAGGTAGAGTATTCTACACAAGAGCAATTCATATTGGTTTGGTAGAAATGGCATGAGGATTGGAGAGAGAATATTAACTTATTTTTATAGACCTTTATATCATTTCATTTGGCCCAACATACTCATATCATTTTTGTGCTTAACAATCTTAACATTGTTTTTGAAAGAGGGGGTAACTTTTAAAAAGTAAAAGCAAGGAGGGGTGCCTGGGTAGTTCAGTCGGTTAAGTGTCCGACTTCGGCTCAGGTCATGATCTCATAGCTTGTGGGTTCGAGCCCTGTGTCAGGCACTGTGCTGACAGCTCAGAGCCTGAAGACCGCTTCGGATTCTGTGTCTCCCTCTCTCTCTGCCCCTCCCCCACTCATGCTCTGTCTCTCTCTCTCTCTCTCTCTCTCTCTCTCTGTCTCAAAAATAAACTTAAAAAAAATTTTTTTTAAGTAAAAGCAAGGGTTGCCTTTGCACATGCTGTTCTTTCTATGTAGAACATCTCCCTCTTGTTTTATGTTAGCAGTGGTCTGTTCTTCCTCCAGTTCTCAGTTTGAACATTAAGTCCTTTGTGAAGGCTCCACACAGTCACGTGCTTGTTCTCTATGCTCCTACGGCACCCTAAGTATTTCCTAGCAGAAGAATCATAACAATTCCTATCTGTCTGTTTTTCCTGTTATGAATGCATTTTGGAAGAGTAGGAACTTTGGCTTGAATAATGCTATGTCTCCTAACACCAAGCCCAGCAATAGTTAAATGCTTGACAAATACGTGCTGAACTCATGGATGAATGAATAAGTGAGTGAATGTTGAGATACAGCATTTAGGTTTTTTGTGGGATTTTTGCCTTTACAATGCTTATGAAATAGGCTCAATAAGATTTAAACTTTCTTGCTCAGCCAGTTTCTTATCATCTTTTCATGCAAGAATATATGCGTCACTGGCCTAATTTTCAATACCAACATCTGCAATCCATAAGGAGGGAATAAAAATCTCCTCCTATAATAAGTTGTCAGGCATCATGGAGTAGTAGGTGAAATTATACTCCTCCAGACCTACTTTTTGAGTCCTGGGCTCACCATTTATTAAGTGTGGAATTTTTGAAGAGACTTTTAACAACTCCCTCTGAGTTTCAATTTCATCATCTGTAAAATGGAATAAAAATTGCTACTTCAAAGATTTATGGTAGGGATCAAATGAAATAATATATGTGAAAACACCTTGTTAACTATAAAGTTAGAGGTACATATTTTTGATTATAATGCAGGTAGGATGAAATAAGTCTCACATTTACTCCTGGAGCATTAAGGTTTTTCTATTGTTAGGACTAGGTGCGCCGCATTTAATTTTTTGGGCACCTCGGAAGAGAAGAATCATAGAATGATAAAATATTAGAGCCTGAAGAAATCACAAAATCCTAGGCCACTCTCCCATTCTGTAGTTAGGAAAACTAAGGGCAAGGCAAATGTTCTGACTTTACTCAGGCCATAGGGCAAGTTAGTTCAACGGAGGTCATCATATGCAAAGGATTGTCTTAACATCCTTTCACCAAGTCACTTTTTTTTGTGCTGCAAAAAGAAACTCATTTCAGGCAGAATTTGCCTTGCTTTGACAGAAAGAAGTACTCTTAATCCCAAGCACAACACAAAGACTTCTTTGAGGAATTTATTCATGTGTTGAGCAGTGAATTCAATTATTGCAATGACAAATGCAAATTTCCTTGAAAAAAAAATGTGTCATCTGTTGGCCAATTCATAAATGAATCTTACTGCACAGTCTCCAAGAGCTTGTGTAAGCCTTGTGCAGCCCCAGGGAAACAAATATTAATGGCTATGAAAAAACCCACCAAAACCCTCAAGTCCAACACAATATAAAGAAAGACTGTGAACCACAACTCTGCCGTCCCATTGATTATTGCGTTTGGGGGAATTGTTTTGGGAAGAGAGCTTGGGGTTTTGTTTTTAGGGTGGTGACAATAACGATCCCTTACATTTCTGAAGGCCTTCAGAATTTTCAAAGCGAGATCACGCACATTCTCACTTTGATCCTCACATCAGCCCTGTGATGGAAGCATGCAATTTTCTAAGAAAATCCACTCATGTGTTTCAACTGATCTCCTCTTTTGTTTCAGGCATATTGCAACTCAAGGAGCTACAAGTCTCAAGTGCGAAGAGTCAGAATAATTCAGAAAGACAAACATAATGGTTGAGTTTTTCTGAAGGAACTGTGTGTGTGTGTGTGTGTGTGTGTGTGTGTTTATGTGCATGATAAAGAAATAATAAGCGAATGTGGGAGAGGGGTGGTGGAGAATAAGAATTCCAGTAGCCTATGGGAATAGAATACCCACAGCAGCTGGATTTACTCTTTAAATTTTTCTATTTATACGCTTCTCTTCAGATAAGGCTAAAGACTTTGTAGCCTCAATTTTTAGTAATTTTTAAGTTTGTCATGGTAGTGGTAGGCATGGCTGGATGGTTTCTCTAATAACAGACATCACCAGCCATATAATAGCAACATTTGGGACAAGATGACATGGGGGGTAGGAGCATGGACTCTGAGTCAGACTACCTGAGCTCAAATCCCAGATTCCAAACTTACTGGTTGTACGTAGTGTTGAGTAAGTCACTAAACCGCTCTGCTTCATTTCGTCTTCTGAAAAATGGGTATAATAATAGTACTTACCTTGAAGTGAATTGAATGAGTTAGAATACATAAAGTGCTAGGGACAGTATCTGATACAAAATAAGTACTGTATGTGTGTGTACTATCATTTTCGTCACCATTGATCATCAACATTGTTTCTGAGTCTGTGTCCCCAACCTCTCTTTTCACTAGGTATTGGAGTGCTAGGTGTGTCTTATGAGGTACAAGATTTTATAGTTAGGGATCAGTATTTTCTGAACCTTTTCACATAATAAATTGGTGTGAAAGTATTTTGCAACTCGTTTTGGAATTTCTCACACGGGGATTAGGAGTCCTGGCTCTAGAGACAGACTACATGCACAAAATCTGTCCTCAACTACTTGTAAACTATGTGATCCAGGCAAGTTATTTAATCTAACGGTACTTACCTCCCTGGGTTATTTGAGGCTTAAATGAGATAACATATGCAGAGAGCTTACAAAAAGGGCTCCATATAGTTGTGGAATTACTATTCATCAGCATAAGAGAAGGAGAAAGAGAAATATACTTGCACTCAGAAACTAAACTTCCATTTAAAAAAAAAAAGGAATCAAAGGCTAAAATGTAACAGGGACTTACTGTTTGTGCCAAATCTTATATTAAGCTCTTATAAGTCTTATATTAAGCTTATATATGTACATTATCTCAAATAATTTTATCATTTACAAATGATGATAAAAATAAATATTTGCTGTGCAAAACCTTTAATTTGACGTAATCACAATAATTTATTTTTGTGTTTGTTACCCTTGCCCGAGACATATCTAGAAGAATGTTGCTAAGGCCAAAGTCAAAGAAATTACTGCCTATGTTTTCTGCTAGGAGCTTTATAGTTTAATGTCTCACATATAGGTCTTGAATCCATTCCGAGTTTATTTTTGTGTATGGTGTAAGAAAGTGGTTGGACTGCATTCTTTTTTTTTTTTTAATTTTTTTTTTAACGTTTTTTATTTATTTTTGAGACAGAGAGAGACAGAGCATGAACGGGGGAGGAGCAGAGAGAGAGGGACACACAGAATCAGAAGCAGGCTCCAGGCTCCGAGCCATCAGCCCAGAGCCCGACGCGGGGCTCGAACTCACGGACCGTGAGATCGTGACCTGAGCTGAAGTCGGACGCTTAACCGACTGAGCCACCCAGGCGCCCCTGGACTGCATTCTTAAGAAGATGCTCAGTTATAATCCCTGTCCTTCTTTGAGAGCTAATGCTGACTAAATAGATAAACTGCTAGCCGCAAAAGCAGCTTGATTGTTTGAAGGTATTGATCATCCTTTTGCTCTAAAGCAAATCCTGGGTTGTATGGTATGCCTGTTATAGGTGATGTTGTATATTTACTCTAATAACTAGATATTATGAAAACACTGATGTAGGTTTTATGCTTTATGTTCACAAACCATATAGATAATGCAGACCCTTTTGGCTGAAATTACTACATCTGCACAGCAATGGTAAAAGTGTTCCATCTTGGCAATATTCTCTGTGGTTGTCACTGTCCTCATGTGGCTCTTGAGCACTTGAAATGTGGTTAGTGCAACTCAAGTATTGAACTTTTAATTTTACTTATTTTAATGATGAATTTAAATAGGCAGGGAGCACTATTGTCTGTGGCTCTGTGGCTTCTTCTTTTAAAGTTTCACTACCGAGAGAACCTGGAGCAGGAAAGGGCCTAGAAGAAGCAAGACCCAAAAGCACAGTGATCTAGTGCCCAGATCTTGGCTCTTGAATACCATTCTCTACTAAAAGGGACCACAGAGCTCCTTCGAGAAATGACTGATTCAAGGGCAAGGGCAAGGAAGATATGAGTCCAGAGTATCTTGTTGAATCAGAAAGCAAGGATGTGTTCAAAGAATAATGGAGACACGTTAAAAAGACACAGAGGAGTTTTGATCAGGATGGAAAACGCATACTTCACTCCACTGCTTCCATTGGCTACAACTAAAACCCTGTATAGAATGTGTGAAGCAACCATCAGAGGACTCTGGAAGGGGGATGGTGCAGGGGAACGTGTCAGGAAACCCATTGTTTGAGGGACAACCCAGCAATGGACCTCCTAGACTGCTTCTCTTCCCTCTCCTAGATATCCTGTCTCAGGCCCTAGGGCAGCCTGTACCCTAAAACTACAAGTGGGTGCTGACAGAAAAGGCTTTAAGAAAAGCCCGTGCTTTGTAATGAGATGACTTAGAGAGGGGAGTCCTGTGAGACACAGGTCTTTTGACTCTCCCCCTCCAAATGAGAGCCAGCAGGTCACCCCTCCTCTTCAGTGGCAGCAGCAGCACTGGAAGTGGCCCCTGCAGTGTGAAGCTCCTGGGGTTTTCCCCACCCTTTACCAGGTGAGCTTCATAGGTGTGGTTGGAGGTTTCCACCACAGGGCTGAGCCCTTGTGAGTTTCCAACATATACCAAGCGAGCACCAGCGACAAAGGGGCATTACTGAGATACTCTTTCTGCTGTGGCCAACAATTCAGGATGGTTGTTTCTCCTTGAGTTGGAAAAAACCTAAATCCTTTAGCAATCCTATGGATAGTACAAACAGAGGAAGGAGACAGAATATAGAAGAGAAAATAATATTGGGACCTCAGTATAACCATGCAACAGGGAAGCCTGACCCTCTCTATTGCTCCTAAACACCTGCTGCTGTGTACTCCCGATCTGGCTCTTGTAGACAGCCATCCATTGGGACGTAGCCTGGAGGCAAGAGATCATGCACTCTTTCCTACCTGAGGATATTATTTTGCTTGCTTGCCACCAAGGTGACACCTGGTGATCAGGGTGGGAAATAGAGTGGCAAGATTCTTGCTAGGAGACCCAAACCACAAGACTGGTGTCTCTATTCACGGGTTATAAACAGGATTTCTGGCTTTGGACCTTACTCCACTGCCACTAACAGAATACTCACAGTCTAGCAGCCTACCCTGATTTCAAGGGTTGTTGTTGCCAGAGAGATCACAAGCTTGCAAAATAATGTCTTGAAATCGATCAGCTTCGTTTGCAATCCCTAGATGCCAGAATTGAAACCAGTAGAGAGAACTGCTAAAGCAGTACAGCCCTCAGAACAGGAATTCCCCCAGAATATACCTTCCTGGAGTGGCCACGAGGCAAAAGACAATTGGATTTCTGTCACTTGCAAACTAAAAAGCCTTTACTAATACAAACAGAACTTTGTTTCTCTCTTTTCCTGGCGAGGATGTCTCAAGACGCCTGATGTATATATTCCTCCCAGCTCTTACCAGACCCAAGATCCCCTCTGGGGGTCATCCCTCCAAGTTCATCCTGAGAGTAGAACTGAAAGCAGAGAAGAAAGAGGGACCATATTCCCTTTGAACCCAGCCGACATCTGGATGTTCCAAGCCTGGCCTGGTATGTTTTTCCCACTTTAAGAAAGATCCCAGTTTTGATAGACTTCATCACTACTGATTGCAATTTCCTTATTATCTGTTAAATTGAGAGTTTGAACTATAAGAGTATTCAAGTTTTTTTTTTCCAGATTCCTCTGGGGCATGGGACTCAGGCATCTCATTAACTAAAGTGCACCCTATTTAAGGAGCCACGGCATATGAATGGGTCCCTCTAATTCCCTGGCACAATGCCATGGCTTCAGTAGGTTTCTTAGTTACTATTCTATTGATTACTAATCTGGGGCAAAGCCAACACAGCTAAACCTTTTTCCATATAGGTTCATTTTGCCTTACTGTTCTTGCCTTGGGCTGTTGTAGTCTTTTGATGAAGGTCTTAAATTAACAAGCTCATTTCACATCTAGAACTAAGACAACCCTTCCTGTTCTCCCCATTCCAAATGAGAACAATTTCATCCCTATCACTGCAAGATCCCTCGTCCCCAAAAGCTCAGATACCAATTAGCCTCCATTGGAGATTAATAAACAATACAATAATGACAGATAAAAAGACTAATTCTTTGGCTGGGAGAATCACTTTAATTAATTTAATCCCGGCTGAAAGATCAGCTGTGCTCAGGCCTGCTCACCAGCAGGGTCCATTTATCCCAGTCTGTCCCTTCCTTGAAAGCCAGGGTGAGCCTGGGAGCTGGCACTTAAGCAACAATGAGAAACAGATTGTACTGTCAGGCTTCATTAAAGGTCATCATTAGTATTCCAATTTGAAGACTGTCGCTCTAGCTCAACCTTTTACCAATTCTTCCCTGGCGCATTGTGAAGTTTGGTTCAGCTGTGAAACGTAAAAATTCTCCCTGGGCTCCCCATGTCAGGATGGGTATCATTTGACGCCTGTCGCTTTGCAGCTTAAGGGGAAAATCCCCTGGGAAGTGACGGTCCCAGGACTCTATTTGAAAATCAAGCCATGTGCAGCTGCCTGGGATCCAAACATTTCAAGGGTTGGAACTTTCTAGGAGTCAGCCATAGCAATCAGAAATAGGACGGTCTCATCATCTTCCCTGGGAATCTATTCCAACTGTTCTCTTGCAAAATAGCTGAAAAGGGATTCTTAGTGGAACCCAAGCTGGGGACAAATAGGAATCACCATCAAAGTGGGAAATAGCTCTGGGTCAAAGACTCAATAGAATGACGGGAAACTACCCTGGTCTGCTTTCCAGTGCTCAGAGCACATACTCAGCTGGCTTTGGGAGACCGTTTTCAGCCTGCTCACTTTGCACCGGATATGAAATGATCATTTTCTTTCTCTGCAAACAGCCAATTTTTAACTGCTTTCCCTCTGCTGAAGCAATCTTTATTTTTAGGTGATTTTGTGCACAGGGGTAAAATTTTACGTGCTTTTTACTCCTTTTTTTCTAGTAAGTAGAGCAACAGCCTAGGCTGCCTGTTTTTGGAATTAGGTCACCTCCACTCGGTACTGCTCCATCGCCTTTCTTTTTCTCACTTACTCCTGCCAGGTTGTTTTCAGCTGCTTATTTGGTTGTTATTATTTTGACTTTTTTTTTTAATTTTTTTTTAACATTTATTTATTTTTGAGACAGAGAGAGACAGAGCATGAACGGAGGAGGGTCAGAGAGAGGGTGCACAGAATCTGAAGCAGGCTCCAGGCTCTGAGCTGTCAGCACAAAGCCTGACGCGGGGCTCGAACTCACGGACCGCGAGATCATGACCTGAGCCGAAGTCGGACACTTAACCGAATGAGCCACCCAGGCGCCCCTCTTTTGACTCTTAACCTTCTTGTCTCACATCTTATTTGGTGCTGGGCCACGCTGTTCCTTTTTAAAACTCTCTCTCTTTTTTAATGCTTATTTATTTTAGAGAGAGAGATACAGAGAAGGAGCCAGTGGGTGAGGGGGACAGAGGATCTGAAGTGGTTCCCCACTGACAGCACAGAGCCTGCTGGAACTCAAGAACCATGAGATCATGACCTGAGCCGAAGTTGGATGCTCAACAGACAGCCACCCAGGTGCCCCTAAAACTAGTGTCTCTTTTGCACTGGATTCTAATCTCCAAATCAACATGTCTCTGGAATAATCTCTATCCCTTCCTTCTTTCCCTCCTTTCCACCATCCCTCCCTTCCTTCCTTTACTCTCCCTTCCCTCCTTCCCCTCCTCCTCCCTCCCTCCCTCTCTCTCTCTCCTTTCCCTCTCCTTCACATTCTCTCTGCTTTTCCATTGTTCAGGTTGGTAAACATTGTCTAGGAGAGAAAAAGTTAAAAAAGGAAAATAAGGGGGCGCCTGGGTGGCTCAGTCGGTTAAGCATCCGACTTCGGCTCAGGTCACGATCTCACAGTTCATGAGTTCGAGCCCCGCATCGGGCTCTGTGCTGACAGCTCAGAGCCTGGAGCCTGTTTCAGATTCTGTGTCTCCCTCTCTCTGACCCTCCCCCGTTCATGCTCTGTCTCTCTCTGTCTCAAAAATAAAAAATAAACGTTTAAAAAAAAAAAAAAAGGAAAATAAGTGGACTGTCAACCACACTTGTCAACAAATCCCTGATCTCACAGTGGTATGTTACTGATGACAAGGTCTCACTGGGGACATTTTAACAAAATCAGGGGAGAACTAATTTTTAAATAACTGCACATATAAATGAGCCAAATTAAGCCTAAATCCACCTTGGTGCAGTAGTTTCTGTTTCATGAGTGTCTTCTGAAGCTGGATATTTTGAATGCTACAGCATTAACCGTAAGGATCAAGTCTTAACATTCACAGATCCGTCTGATGAACTCAGCTTCTGACAAAGCTCAGCCCATGTCACTGTTTCCTTGGAGCTTCCTCTGACACCCTCTCTTCAATTAGAAGTAACAGCAGTGGGGGCACCAGGGTGCTTCAGTCAGTTAAGCATCAGACTTCGGCTCAGGTCACGACCTCACAGGTTTGTGGGTTTGAGTCCCGCGTCAGGCTCTGTGCTGGCATCTCGGGTTGGGATTCTGTATCTCCGTCTCTCTCTCTCTCTCTCTCTCTCTCTCTCTGCCCCTGCCCTGCTCATGCTCTACCTGCCTCTCTCTCTCTTTGTCTCTCTCTCTCTCTCTCTCTCAAACAAACAAACAAATAACATTAAAAAACAAAGAAATAACAGCAGCCTTCTCTGTGCCTGTAGCTGTCCCAGTACATGTTGGATGATAATAATTTTAGTATGTCATTCTAGCTGCTTATTTGTGTGTTTGTGAGTAGCCTGTCAGCAGGGAGGAGTTGTGGTTGTTCTCCTTTATTTTATTTTTTTTAATCTTTGTACCCCCAGCACAGGCCTGGGGGGAAATTATAATCACCACATGGCTCTCAGCCCTCAGCCTGCTGGATTGTAAATTCCGTGAGGACACCGAATGCAATATCTTGTTCGCTGCTGTATCCTCGGCAGCTACCATAGTGTCTGGGGAATATAGTAAAAGATCAAATGCTCAAAAAATAGTTTTGGAGTTCCTTCCTCATCAACACAAGGCTCTAGACTTCTGGAAACTGAAGCAAGGATCATATTTTGAACCTCTCAAATCTGCTCCATAATGATGTTGATAATAATGGAAATCCCTAATTATCTGTGGGATACTCTATAGTTCACAGAGCCTGGCTCTCTAACCTGTCCTGTTGGACCTATGGTACCAGTGCCTTTCAGAAATAGTGAGTCAAGAAAAATGTTGATGATCTCTTGGAGATCATCTTGTGTTTTGCTAGACAGATCAATCAGTTAACAAGTACCTGCTGCCTGGGAGATAGCAGGTACATGAATATTCATCAAATGAAAAAATTAGTGAAGTATTTACTGAGCATGGACTGAATATACAGCTCTGTGTTAGGGGTCCTGGGAAATATGTTTTTTAAAAAGTAAAAGACACAGATTTTTGCAAAATAGGCAGAGGCAGCCCTCAGCAACCCTGTTTGTGCCCTGCCCTTCTGCCCAAAATGGCCCTACTGCCTTCATTCACCTGGATATCTGTGCTCTCTGTGGTTATAAGTCCTACTAGTTATAAGGAAAACAGATCCAATAGTCATTCACACTTTAGTGTAAATTAGTGACAAAAACTCCCACCATAGGTTGAATTCTGCTTCTCAAGCATCCAGAGTAGGGCCAAGCACTGAGTAGACAATGTATAAATTTGTAGAATTTGATTGAAACAGGAGTGGAGGAAGAGGACCCCAAAGGAGGGTGTCATCAATGGAAGGATTTACAATATATACTAAGGTGGCAGGGTCTGCTTGCATTCTGTTAGGCCCTAAACAGTAACGCTTTCTTTGCCTAATCCACGCAAGACCCCATGCATTCCGCAGGACCATAAGAGATCAAATAAATGCCCTCTGTTACAAATCATTGAGTTTGGGGAATGGTTTATTATGCAGCTTTATTGCAGCAATAGATGACACAGTGTTGCACAGGTACCTGGAGGGGCTTGTCGGGCAGGGGCAGGGAGGATGTGGATGAAGTAGGAGAAGCTACACAGGTGGCTCAGGGCTGCACCCAGCTTTAATCACAGCAGCCGTACTTTTATCTACTTTACATACCAGGCTTTGAAGAAGGGTGTCCAAAGCAAAAGCATTCTCAAACCAACGTGCTATTTGATCTAACAATTTTTACAGATTGGAGCTGTTAGGATTCTATGAAAACTCCTGAGTTCTGAATTTTAGTCTCACTGGAAGTAAGTGTGAATCCCAGAAATAAATACCGCAGGGAAGGGGAAAACAGCCCTACCCATTGGACCTTTCCCGAGCCATTCCTCAGACACCCTGCATGTCACACAAATGAGACAAATGAGAATTTGGAACTTCGTTAGGTCCCTTCTTGGTACTCATCAGTGGTGCTGTCTGGCTGCCCATATCATGCTACCTTTCAGTCCCCGGGTGGTGGGGTAGGTGGCTTTTTCAGATGGCAAGCTCAGTTGTCTTTGGAAAATGCTTTAGTGTAGAAGCCCCTGTACTGGGCAATTGCCACTATTTGGCTGCCCAGCAATTAGTCCCACTACGTTTTAAAAATGCCTTTTATTGAGATAGAATTCATACACAAAAACTGCACGTATTTAACATATACAATTTGATGAGTTTAGACATATGCGTACACCCATGGAAGTAACACCACAATGAAGGTAATAAACGTAACCTTCACCTTCAAAAGGTCTTTTGTGTCCCCCTTTTTTCTTTTGTGTCCATCCTGGTAAGAATGCTTAATGCGAGATGCACCCATTTAATAAATCTTCAAGCGCACAATACCAGGCTAACTATAGGCACGATGTCGTACAGCAGAACTTTAGAACTTATTCATCTTGTATAGCTCCTGGCAACCACCATTCTACTCTGCTTTTATTTATTTATTTATTTAAAAAAAAATTTTTTTTTTTTTAACGTTTATTTATTTTTGAGACAGAGAGAGACATAGCATGAACGGGGGAGGGGCAGAGAGAGAGGGAGACACAGAATCGGAAGCAAGCTCCAGGCTCTGAGCCATCAGCCCAGAGCCCGACGCGGGGCTCGAACTCACGGACCGCGAGATCGTGACCTGAGCTGAAGTCGGACGCTTAACCGACTGAGCCACCCAGGCGCCCCACTACTCTGCTTTTAACTGTTCATGTAAGTGGAATCCTAGGTATTTGTCTTTCTGAGATTGGCTTATTTCACCTCCAATGATGTCTTCCAGGTTAATCCATATTATTGCAAGTGGTAGGATTTCCTTCTTTTTTAAGGCAGAAGAGTATTTCATTGTGTGTATATGCCACATTTTTTTTATCCATTCATTTGCTGATTGCAATTCTTTTGTATATATACCCCGAAGTAGAATTGCTAGATAATATGGTAATTTAATTTTTAATTATTTGAGGAATCTCTATACTGTTTTCCTTAGGAGCTGCACCATTTTGCATTCCCACCAACATTGTACAAGGTTCCAATTTCTTCACATCCTCGCCCATGCTTATCTTTTTTTTTTTTAATAATAGCTCTCCTAAATGGCGCCAGGTGATACGTCATTGTGGTTTTGATTTGCATTTGCCTGATGTTAGTGATGTTGAGCACATATTCATGCATCAGTGGCCATTTCATATATTGTCTTTGGAGAAATGTCTATCCAAGTCCTTTACCCATGTATTAATCAGGTTACTTGGGGGTTTTTTGCTATTGAATTGTAGGTAGTCCCACTTCTTATTTCCTTTCTGGATACTTCTCTTTTTTGTGTAGTCTTGGTAGGAGGTAGTAGCTAGTTCCCTACCCCAGAAGTCCAAAGTGCTAGATTTCACAAACTTTGGCTTGACTGTTGGTGTGGCCGATCCCGGTGCTTAACCTTCCAGGTATCTCATGCTTTCTTCATTGTCTCCAAGCCTGGTCCCTCAGCCTCCCGTCAATTCTGTGAGTACCTAGTGTCTACTTAATGGACTTCTTTTTTCCCTAATATGGCCAGAGTCTGTTTTCATTGTTGCAATAAAAAAGTTTCAATGATATTCTCTGTAAGTTCACTTTCCCTCTGCCTCTTCCTCTATAGATTCCCATGTGAAGAAAGTGGTGTATGTATTAAATGTTCGAAGGGACAGATACAGGCAAGAGACCTGAGCTCTTGTTTATAGAGTATCATGTATAAACATGAGTCTCAGACCTCTTTCTCTCTGAGTACCTTTGGAATAAGAATAAATGGACTTGTGCTTTACCAAGTAGTTAGCTTAGAGCCTTATAGTCATTAAAGGTTGTGACAGGAAAATCTGGAATAGACTATGTTCTTCCAACCTTGCTCTTTCAGGGCTATCCAATGGTTCCCAGTCTTTAGTATGCTTAAGAGTTACCTGAAATATTATTAAGACATAAACTTCATGGATACTCCCTCCCCACCCTACATCCCCAGATTCTACCTCAATAGGAGATTTTGATGAGGGTGACCTCGGGATCATACTCTGAAAAACGTGGAAAGCCCGTCTGAAGATGAAACCATTACAGAAAGAAGGAGAAATCAGAGAAATTCAGAAAGAAAGGTAGAGCCCTAATCAAGCTGTGCCTAAAGCTCAATCCATCTATGGAGTTAAAATAATACATTCCTTGTATTATTTAAGCCAACACTAAAATTGGTTTTCTGTTACTTACAACTGAAAGCATCCTAACTGATATGAAAACAGTTTCATCTCATACATATGATTGGTTAATCACAACCACCCATGAAGACAGTTTTAGTTTTAGTCCTATTATCAGATGATGAAAACAGCTTTTTTAAAAAGCTGGAATCATTGCTTACATCAAGCATAATTTGGAGCTAGATCCATGGAGATAGGTCTTCTTGAGGCTTAGGGACCCTCTATTAAGAAAAATAGGATTTTTGCCCCTACTCATACTCATTTTGTGTTCCATTATCTTACTGAAGTCTTTTCTAAAAACTGGGCCCACTCTGATATTCATTATGTGGCTACCAATTGGAAACAGGTTCAGTGTCACATATAATTTAGTTGTTCTTATATAGTTTTATGTTTCAATGTTTTTCTTTTTTTTTTTCTCCAACTCGACTGTGAGTTTCTCAAAGACCACATCTTGAATCCCTCATATTCCCTAGAAGATGCTCAACCTAGAAGATTGCTAGTTATTGGTTAACTGAATTAAAAGGACAGGTAAACCCAGGGGTAGAATAAACTGGTTTATTCAAATGTGTAACTGAGTTCCAGTAGTTTCTGACACATAGTTTGTCCTCAGTAAATGTTTGCTGAATGAATGAATGAGTATCAATTGAGCTTTTCTTTTATAATGAGACTCTACATCCATGACATTGGAGAGTGGGCCTTTGAGCGAAATGCTGAAAAACTAACAGCAGGTTAATAGAAGGTCCCACTTTGTCTTCAAAGAATAACGCTTTGAGGCTGACAGCAATTTGAAGGTTCTACGGGATGCTTTTACATCAGTGCTAGTAGCACTAGCCATGAGATGTTTATAATCCAACTTTCATATAATTTAAGACCAATATTTCTTCTTTGTTTTACAGTGCAGAGCAAGAACTGCATGACACTCAAGGAAAATTCCAGCATACTCAGACCACAGATTAGGATCCATATGGCAAAAAAGATTTAAAAATTAAGGCATCCAAGCACTCCCGAGGACCAAAGAGAGGGATTTTAGATTGTATAATTTGTGCCTACCCCATTTTAGTAATATTAATAATTACAAAATCTTATATGTTGCCTAAGTCATAAAAGTTCAAAAATCTGCCCAGAGGTTGGCATTTCAACATGACGTGTTCGACCCAAAAGCAATTATTTTAGACTAGAATACCTGATTCCATTTCCGGCTCTAACACTTACATGGTATGGACAGACCTTAGGCAGTTCACAAACCTGAGGCTTCTTTCCTCTTCTGTAAAAGGGAGATGACACTAAGACCCACTCTACCAAGTCATTGTGAGGGTCCAGTCATAGAATATAGAATGAGAAAGTACTTTATTAAATATATCATTTAGGATGATTTGTGTGGCAAGGACAGAAAATCAATTTCAAAGTAGCTTAAATACAGAGAGAAGGTATTGGCTTTCATAACTGAAAAACCCTGAGATGGATTGGGCTCCACCTCTTTTCTCTATGCTTCTCTGCTCTGCTCTTCGGAGTATTTATCACTGGGTTGGCTTCATTCTTAGTTTTACAATGGCTTCCAGCAGTATGCTGGGCTATGGACTTTCTCATTCACATCCTGGGAGGAAAAGATGCTTCCTGTATCCTTCAAACAAAACTTTTAGGTTTTCTTGGGATCGGACTAATCCTGAATAATGACAGAGGTCAGGATTATTCAGATTGCCCCGGAGCTATCAGGGCCAACCCTAAGACCAAAAGATGAGGTCAATACTACCAAAAGTACATAGATGCTAGAAAATGAGTAATGTTTTCCCAAAGGAAAGCTAGGAAATGGGGAGGGGGGGGAGGGGAGAAAATAAATGCTGAGTGGGTACAAATCCTCACTCCACTGTATAAATGGCACAGCTTTATATTTTGATTGATATTAGTGTCATACTCAACTTAGTATACATCTGTGTATTTAATCTATATTCCAGTTTGGCTTCAAGATATTTAAGTGGTTTAACTCATGCTATTTCCTTCCTTACTTTTGTTGCCACTTCTCAAATTACTGGGAGTGTTCCCATAATGAGAGTCATATACACATTTGATTTGTAGCATATGGAAGAGCGTAGAAAACTGGAAAGCACAATGCAAATGGCAGATATTTTCCCTGCTACTTTGCTTGTCAATATGGGCCTTTGACTTTGGAGATGCTGACTAGCATGTTAGGGCTGTGTGATTCTCTGGATGGTCAAATTCCTTGGAAGCTACATTTATTCATAAAGGATATGCTTTATAGGTTCCAAGAAGAAATCCCTCAACCCAGACCTTATTAGACAATCTAGCCTCAGGCTTTTCTTAAACAGGTGGCTCACTGGCTTTTCGTATAATAGTAGTAGTCATTTTGGTAACAGCTTAATTTGTGTAATTCTGACAGTTCATAGACTGCTTAAAAAGAGTCTAAGAGCAGTGGATGGATGTGGAACTTTTATAAAATTTAAGCCTAAGTGTCAGATCCCTGAGTGAGTGGTATGTCTAGTGTAGCTTGAGAACAATCATAACCAAAATTCCGAGTAGTATAATTATTTAAGATATAAACCCTAAATCTTTACTTATTTATAAACTTCCTAAATGTCTACAGTTTTATAATTACTGTGTGTTGTCGCATACCTTTAGCCCATTTGATTCCCACAACCTCCTTTGAGATAGGTAAGGATTATTAGCTTTACTTTACAGATGAGGAAACTGAACTCCAGAAAGGATAAAGGATTTGCTGAAGATCAAATAGAAAGTGTCAGTGCACCTGAGTGACTCAGTTGGTTAAGCGTCTGACTTAGGCTTAGGTCATGATCTCACAATTCATGAGTTCAAGCCCTGCGTCGGGCTCTGTGCTGACAGCTCAGAGCCTGGAGCCTGCTTCAGATTCTGTGTCTCCCTCTCCCTGTGCCCCTCCCCTGCTCAAGCTCTGTTTCTCTCTCTCTCAAAAATAAATAAACATTAATAAGATACAATAAAATTAAAATAAAATAAAATAAAATAAAATAAAAAGTGTCAAGTCCAGATCTTTTGATTCCAAGTTCAGTGTGCTTTCCACATGCATACTGGATTCACTCTGGACTCCAGGGAAGGACTTAAACATTTGTGTTAGTAAGCACATAGAATCAATTAGTAAGATAGGAATAGAATCTTGGGGAGTTTTACAAAGTCAGAAGACTCTCCACCTTAATCCAAAAGAGGCTGCAGGAAGAACTAAATGGCTTAAAAATTCCTCCAACTCTTAAATTCTGGAATTCTGGAATCCATAGTTCAAGGGTACATCTTCATTCCAAGAGCTTTGATTACATTGTCAGGAATGACTTACCCATATTAAAGCATCTGTTTCTGGCAGTTAGCATGTTTTGCTAACAATTAGGTTCACTTTTGAACCATGACGGCAGAATGAACTAATGTTCTCTGGCAGTCCATCTTATCCCAGGGAAAGAGTAATACCAACCAAATGAATCCATGTTGGCCCTGTCGGAAGTATGTGATCTCCTCCATGCAGTTCTAAGGGAAAAGGCTATCCGGCTTTAAATTGAAGAATTTGGTTGACAGATCAAGTCATTAATGTGGACACTAATCATAGTTACCCAAGTTTATAAGCATCACTCTCTTAGAATCAGACTAGGTTTGACTTAAGTCACTAGTTTTCCTACAAAGAACATATTTTTGCTTTGTGTTGTATAGTCCTATCTACATAGTCCTTGCAATTCAGATAGTTGCAGTGTGCATTTCATTACAAAAGCACAATACATTTAAGATATTGCTTTTGATATCCATTTTTGTACACTATTGGAAAACTGAATGATGATTTTGTAATAAGGAGAGCTAATTAAAGCTGATGCTTTTAAGTTACAGGGGAGGGTGGTGAATCATCTCCAATCTAACATAGATGTGGGGAGATTGTGTTTTGTTATATTAGCAAAGCAAGAACATTGCCCAAATTATGTCATCTTCAAATAAATGCTTGAGTTTTGGGTGTTTTTTTTTTCAACGTTTTTTTTTTTTTTTTTTTTTTTTTTTTTTATTTATTTTTGGGACAGAGAGAGAGACAGAGCATGAACGGGGGAGGGGCAGAGAGAGAGGGAGACACAGAACCGGAAGCAGGCTCCAGGCTCCGAGCCATCAGCCCAGAGCCTGACGCGGGGCTCGAACTCACGGATCGTGAGATCGTGACCTGGCTGAAGTCGGACGCTTAACCGACTGCGCCACCCAGGCGCCCCTTGAGTTTTGGGTGTTTTATCTTCATAAGCATGTAAAATTATTTTAACACAACAAGCACATGTTTATCTTAAAACTTAGTTACTATGTTTGCATTTCATTTCATTCATTTACATGTAGTTGCTTTTGTACCAAAAAGGATATAAGGCAGGATGCTACATTTTAATTAAAAAGTAAGATTTTTTTAAATGCTTATAGGGAGAGTATTTCAGATCATCATCAACAACAACAACAAAACCCCAAAATACTAGCAGCTAACTTTGCACTCTTCCTTTTGTTTATGTACAAATTTGAAAATAAACTTAAGCCTTTCCACTTTTTAATTCCGAAATGAATTCTTGATTCAGCCTGAATTTGTCCAGGCCAGTAATGATAGTAGAAATCTCTCTGAACCTGCAGAATATTTACTGCTATTAAATATTAGACTCTCATGCAATAATCGCCAGGGGACAAGGGAGCTTCAGTGACTCCTGGTCATTGATGCTCCTTTCTTAAAACTCTCACCAACCAACATTTTTTTGCTGAGTGATTTATCCATAGCTCAGTAATTTATTGTGATTGACATCATGGCAGGATGGCTGTTGCATGCCCAGGTGAATTCTTTTTACCAACGAAGGCTTGGAAAAATAAGCACTAACATTATCGTTACTACTGTTATTAAATCAGATATTGGGATTTGACAAGAAAAATGGGATTATGAATTCTTGGCTTGCTTGGCTCCACTCAGAAACCTTTCTTTGTTGTTGTTGGTGGTGGTGGTGTTTTTAAGATTTTATTTTTAAGTAATCTCAACACGCACCATGGGGTTCAAACTTACAACCCTGAAATTAAGAGTCGCATGTTCTACCGACTGAGCCAACCAGGTGCCCCTCATAAACCTCTCTATAACAACATTTTATTTTTTTTTTATTTAAAAAAATTTTTTTTTCAACGTTTATTTATTTTTGGGACAGAGAGAGACAGAGCATGAACGGGGGAGGGGCAGAGAGAGAGGGAGACACAGAATCGGAAACAGGCTCCAGGCTCCGAGCCATCAGCCCAGAGCCCGACGCGGGGCTCGAACTCACGGACCGTGAGATCGTGACCTGGCTGAAGTCGGACGCTTAACCGACTGCGCCACCCAGGCGCCCCTATAACAACATTTTAATATATAATAGGACCTTTTCATCGGCTGTGTCTCTGCAAGAACTCTAATTTCTATATTCAAATGAGTTATACTGATCTCCATAGTCCTTACATGGTTTTTTCGGCCTGAAAACGAATGTGGCAGGCCTAACATAATTACACTTTTCACCCAGGATGAGGATGAAAATGAATTGTCTGCTGTTGTAATCAGATTGTGTATTACTTGTCTTGTTCAGAAATGGTAAGTGTTGTGAAAATAAAATTTGGCGATAATAATCAGTCATGCTGCTGCTATATTGTCCCAAGCGCTTCTCATGCATTTATTTAATCCTCCCAAGAATCCTGTGTCCCAAGGCATCCATTTTACAGAAAGTGTGTACCCTTTTATCAACTTACCCTACTTCCCCCACTTCCGAGCCCCTGACAAACACCATCCCACTCTCTATTTCTAGGAGTTGGACTTTTTTCTTTCCTGATGGCCTGTTGGTCTAGAAGTCTTTGCAGTCAGCTCTGAGATATTTAGCACTGCACTGCCCTCTTGTGTTTTTGTCTGCATTTACAACATCAAGACAAGTAAATACCTCTCCCTGCCTCCCTCCCACCCAATCTTTCCTTTTGCACTTCAACAGTTGAGTTTGCCCTCTAGTTTTAAATTTAAATTGAGGTTTTAGAAGGCTCTTAGCAGATAATGGTGTCTTTGTCCACACTGGAATCCTGAATGCTTCCTCCCCTGCACTCAAGATTTTCTCCCCTTCATTGCTCTCTCTTAACAGTAAATTGCATAAAAGTGGTAAAAAGACCCAAAAATAGCCAGTTTCTCAGAGCTCAAATGTTTGAAAGGGAAACTGCAATATTGATTGAGCTAAGAAGTTGACTATGTTCTGACAATTCATTTTTAGAATTACTCAATTATGAATTCCCGGTTATAAATAATTAATCAATGCTAAACAGATCTCCTGAGAGGAAACACATTTAACAAATGACCAAACTGATGAAAAACCCAACTCAAAGGAGTACTTAAAATGACCTAATAGGAAAAAAAAAGAAACAGAAATTCGTCAAAATGACAAAAATGCTAAAAGATGTTAAAAAAAAAAACCCCAAAAAACAAAAAACCTCTCTCCCCAAAGTAAACCAAACAACCAATTTTTGTAAAACCAATAAGTGAGAAAAATAAGTCTTCTCACCGAACTATTATTTTGGCCAAATTGTCCTATGACTCAATTCATTTCAACCTAATTGCTTTCTTCCAAATCAGATTTGTCTAAATTACTTCCAATTTGCATTTGGCCAAATCCTATGCTACCTTCACAAGTCAATCACTATAAGGAATTCAGTCATCAAAAGGAGATTTTTTTTTTTAAACTTCTTTTACCCAGCAATGGTATATATTAAATTTATGTCTTCCTGGGGCACCTGGGTGGCTCAGTCGGTTGGGTGGCCGACTTCGGCTCAGGTCATGATCTCGCAGTCAGTGAGTTCAAGCCCCGCGTCGGGCTCTGTGCTGACGGCTCAGAGCCTGGAGCCTGTTTCAGAGTCTGTGTCTCCCTCTCTCTGACCCTCCCCCGTTCATGCTCTGTCTCTCTCTGTCCCAAAAAATAAATAAATGTTAAAAAAAAATTTTAAAAAAATTTATGTCTTCCTTTATATGTCTTGCTTGGTTTTTCAGCCTTTCATAACCATACAGTTTGATCCTCACAAAAAGATGAGAGATCATTCCTATTTTACACCTGAGGAAACTGAGGCTCAGTGAAGCTAAAGGATCAGCCTTAGCAAGGCTAGGATGAGACCCCAGATCTTTTAGGCTCTATACTGGGGCCAATGGAACCTAGAACAGAGTTTAGGAACACTCACATTCAGTTCCAATGTACTAACCAGGCACTCGCAGGATCCTGCTGTGGAATCTGCAGGAAAGGATTTCCTTTTAAGGATAGAGTTGAAATATCTATGAGTCATTGTGTGTGTGTGTGTGTGTGTGTGTGTGTGTGTGTGTGTGTGTTCGTGCATGCGTGTTTAGCTCCTACAACGTGACAATATAGAAGAAATAAACAAAAAGGGATTTTTGACGAATGTTGTCAAATGTGTAATGTTCTCAAATAATCTAGTCTCCAAGTTGCCCAATGTGGTCAAGGAAAGCTAACCCACATTTGTTCATTCATTCATTCAGAAAACATTTATTTAGTACCTATATTGTGTCAGGCATCATCCTAGATGTTGGGGATACAACAGTGAGCAACACAAAGTCCTGCCTTCATAGACTGTTCATTCTAGTAAGGCAGTTACTAAATAGGAGAGCATAGTAGGTAGAGGGATAAACCTGGGGGCTCTGAAAGTGACCTTGACCCATACTCAGGGAAAGGAAAAGTCAGTAAAGGTTCTAGTGATGTGGAAATGTGCCTGTTATATGCAGCCTCAAGTGACCGAAGTCATGCTTTCTAAACATGTTGCACCAGTGCATATTTTTTGTCATTTCTGGGAATATCAATTTTGTAATAAGAGTAGGACTCGAAATGGATTCAGATTTTGATTCTTGCATTTATTAGTTACATGACCTTAGGTGGGCTACTCTCCTAAGTAATGGTTTTTACTCTCAGTTTCATCTGTAAAATGAGAATAATATCTCTCTACCTCATAGAGCTCTGATGAGAATTAAAAGATATGGAGAGCGCTTTGCACAGAAACTGACACAAGTTTAAAAATTAATAAATGTAGGGGGGCCTGGGTGGCTCAGTCGGTTAAGTGTCCAACTTCAATTCAGGTCATGTTCTCGCGGTCTGTGAGTTCGAGCCCCGCCTTGGGCTCTGTGCTGACAGCTCAGAGCCTGGAGCCTGCTTTGGATTCTCTGTCTTCTTCTCCCTCTGCCCTTCCCCTGATCATGCTCTGTCTCTTTTTCTCTCAAAAGTAAATAAACACTTAAAAATTAAAAATTAATAGATATAGCTACCGTATCAGTCAGGATTCT
The DNA here is from genome assembly GCF_028018385.1 of Neofelis nebulosa. Classification (NCBI taxonomy): domain Eukaryota; kingdom Metazoa; phylum Chordata; class Mammalia; order Carnivora; family Felidae; genus Neofelis; species Neofelis nebulosa. Next base: position 75,914,193 of record NC_080791.1, read on the forward strand.
TTCAGTTGATCCACTTACTTGATTGAAACAAAAGGGAATTTATTTGCTTGCATGATTATATCAAAAAATGCCTTAGGACCTAATCTCTCCATCTGTGATTTCAGCTGGACTCCCAAGGATGGGTAATATCTGAATGTGAATAAATAGACACCGAGCTCTTAAACATGACACAGTTCCAAGCACAACACCCAATGAGGTAGGTACTGTAACCACCCCAGTTCACAAGTGACGAAAGGAGGGCCCAGAGAGGTTAATAGCTGGAAAGTGGCAGAACTAGGAATTGAACCCAGCTGTCTTACTGCAAGGCCTTTGTGCTTATCCCTTCCATACACTTCCTGTGAAGACATTTAATGATGAATAGATGAAGGGGATAAGGAGGGTTCCAAATAGCATTATGAAAATTTTGACTTGTGAATTACTAATGGGTTCAGTGGAAGATCATGTGTTCACTTATTGCGGTACTGACAGCATCCAACCAGCAGGCACACAGAAAGCAGCTAATAGACGTTTGACAAATGAATTAACTCATCACCTGCAATCTCCTTTACTTCTGCATTCTCCAACACCGCTTACTTATTTTAGCTTTTTCATTTGTGAGCTACACACCTCGCCCAAAAGTATTAGCCAGTGAACTTAGGCACACAGTCATTTCATTTTTTTAAAAAAATCAAAAGAACTAATAATAAGCATCCTTATACATACATAAAGATCAGAGAGGATTTTCTAACACTGAGGGTTGTGGGGGGGGGGGGTGGTCTCTGAACAAAAGTTTCTGCCTTCTGTGGCGCCCCCTGGTGCTTTGTGGTAGAAACTAATTGAGGCCGCCGATGCCGGCTGGAGCTGAGGAGGTATGAAACTGAACGTGGGTTTGTCTTCTGCATCGTACACACACAGCTTTACAGATCACACTTTTGTTTTCTTTCTCAGCACGCTACTCTACCAGTGCCTGTGCCAGTAATTGTAAAATATTATGTGACCTGGGTTTCGCCAGTCCCACTAGGCTGTGATGGACCTTATCAACTTGACTTTGCTTCAGCTCCTCTTCCTAGAGACTCACACAGCCTATAAAAGGCATTTATAGGAAGTGTGTGTCATGTGTGTTGTCTGGCAAGACTGTTCTCATTGGCCTCTCTCTTTCTGTCCCTTTTCCTCAGGCCAACAATCTGAATTCCTTGAGAGGTTAAAGCTGAGGGAAGTTCTCTTTGGAAGAAGACGCACCTGCTCTCCATTCATTTTCCCTTTACTTAAAGGGGTGCTCAGAGCAGCACTGCTTGTCCCTCGGTGAAGGCACTGAAGAACAGAGCATGTTGTGTTGCTGCTAACAAAATGGGCCTTGTACCTCTTCAAGTCCTCCTGCGCACCGAAGGACCCTTACATGCGAGTGCTGGAAATGAACAGAGGTTCAGAAGTTAATGCAAGTAACAGGTCCCATGTTGCCTTGAATCAGGTGTCCTGCTTCAGCAGCAGGAAAATAGGCTCAGACCCTTAAAATTCTTAGACTTAAGCTGGAACCTTCCATGTAACTGAATTATTAGTGATAAGTATATTAAAATTATGAGTAATAATGGCTGACTTCCAATTGGTGCTTAGTAAATTCTAAATACATCGCTAAGTACTCTACATATAATCTCTCTCTTCATTTTCACAAGTCCCCTATGAAGTAATGTTACACTTTACAGATAGGGAAAATGAGGTTTAGAGAGGTTACATGCGTGAGAGACACTATAACTGAGAGAATCCGTTTGATGTAGTTGTTCAAGCCAGAAGACTGCCCTTCCAATACTGGTGCTCCCTGCCACTTTTTAGCTGGGTGACTTTTGGTGAGCTGCTTAACCTCTCTGTGCCTCAGTTTCCTTATCTGTAAAAACAAAAATTCCTACTTCATAAAGATGTTGTGGGTATTGAATGAATCAATACATATAAAGTGATTAATGGTACTTGACATATAATTAGCATACACCTTTTTAAAAGGAGAGGTTAAGCTCAGGATGCTTCAGGTCACTTATATCGTCTCCTTAAAGACTGTGTTTGTTCTCCTTATGGATATTATTAGGAAATGGATCCTAATAACATGTCCTGCCAGGGTAAATTTCTCCTTTGTGCAGCAGATTCATCTGAGGAGCTTTAAAAACTGTAGATCTTGGGGCGACTGGGTGGCTCAGTCGGTTAAGCATCTGACTTTGGCTCAGGTCATGATCTCCCGGTTTGTGAGTTTGAGCCCTGCATTGGGCTCTGTGCCAACAGTTCAGAGCCTGGAGCCTGCTTTGGATTCTGTGTCTCCCTCTCTCTCTGCCCCTCCCCTGCTCATGCTCTGTCTCTATCTCTCTCACAAAAATAAGCATTACAAAAAAACAACTATAGATCTTGATTCAGTAGGTGTAGGGCAAGGCCCAGACATATTCGTTTTTCTGAAGCTTCAAGAGATGTTTCCATATAGTCAGAATTGCAAGTCATGGTCATAGTACTTAGATTCTTTTTTTTTTTAACAAAGTTTACAAAGTTCTTCCTTGTAATAAGATGTTTATTCAGTGCTTGCTACATGCTACGTACTAAGTGCTTTATTTATTTATTTTTAGTGTTTATTTGAGGGAGAGAGAATGAGAATAAGAAGGGGAGGGGCAGAGAGACGGTGACAGAGGATCTGGAGCTGGCTCTGCGCTGATGTGAGGCTCAAACTCATGAACCATGAGACTATGACTTGAGCCACAAAGTCCCGACACTCAACCGACCGGGCCACCCAGATGCTCCACTAAGTGCTTTATTTGGATCGTCTCACTTAACCCCACAACAAAACCTCCACGATAGGTCATTATTATCATTCATGCTTTACAGATGGAAAAACCAAGGAATACAAAGTCTAAGGAACTTGCTGAAAGTCCCTCAGCTAGCTGGTGGCAGAGCCGGGATTTTAAACCAGGTGCGCTGATGCCATGGCATATACACTTAACTACTAGCCTGTACTGCCCTCCCATGTCCTAACTTGAAATTTGCCATGAAGCTGCCCAATAAACTGGTTTTGCCATTACCCACCCTGTCCCATTTATAGATGAGTAAACTACAACCAAAGACTTGACCAAATGTATACAGCTAGTCAGTGTATATAAGCTGGGTGTCAGTGTATATACCAAGGATGATAGTTATTTTATAAACTTTTTCATATGCATTACTTCCTCCTCTTTCCTGCAGTGATTTTCCGGTTCACACCTTCATGCCATAGATTATTCCGGCAAGGGCTTCAACCACAAGCCTTCTTCTGTCTTTATTCCTTTTCTGCAACTACTTCCGGCTTCATCTTCATCCACTAAATGTAGAGCTCATCAAGCAACTCTTTTTTAAGAAATTTTAAAATTTCCCCATTTTTACATGCTGTATGAAATGTATCAGCAGTAATAAGTACTAAAAAATGTACTAATAGTAATTAAAGTAATATGCCACTACCTTAAATTGAAGAAACCATTGAATATACAATGAAAAGAGATCAAGTTAGTCAATTTAAAAATTAAATAGTAATTACACATGTTAATTTATCTTATGAGGTCTTCCGGTAAGAGTCTGGACCCCACCTGCCTCGCCAGTGTCATCTCCCCCCCCGCCGCCCCTGCCCTATGCTTTTGTCCTTCTATTTCAGCCGAATTGCTTTTTTGGCCCCTCAAAACCAGCCACACTTCCACCTACCTTCCCTCAACATAGACCACTGAGAGGACACACCCCAAAATGCTAGGGAATTTGAATAATACAACAAATATGGGGCAATCAGCCAATTTAAGAGGCGCTATGCTTTCATGGAAAAGATCCTAGAATTGCCGTAGATATTTTGTCATTGACTTGGATATCTAGGTTCTTCTCCTGATTAACTCTGATCTTAGATAAAATATTTAACAGATATGTGACTCAGTTCTTCCACCTCTAAAATGAAAAACAAATTAGCACGGAGGCAGGAAACATAGGCACGTATGCCAGCAGCTCTCAGCTCCCACAACTTTCAAAGGGGAAAAAAAAATCACTGTCAAGAACATCATAGAAAACTAAATCAGCTACCTAAGTTGTTGAATGCAATTAATGGTTACATTTGTCCTGTGATAGGGGAATATTACCAGATTTTCTTCTAAAACCTACCTCTACCAAAACCTACCCCTACCTCTACCCCGCCTTTCTGGCCCAACCACATGTCTCAGTCATGCTGTATTTATTTACAGGTCTCCTTTGCAAAAAAAAAAAAAAAAAAAAAAAAAAAAAAAAAAAAAAAATTATCCTGTATAGATATTTAAGTATAAATGGGATAACAAATGGAGAAGTATGGCCACTTTAGATGCCATTTTACATCCATGCTTCTTTCTTTTTGTAATAGTGACCCCTACTTTCCTTGGAGGCTCTACCTCCTCCCCTACTCCCAGATGTGTGGAATGAGTTAGCGCCATCCAGGCTTCATTCCCTCAGTTACAGGGATGATCAGGATATAATCCGAATGAAGGAGACACAGCTTGGGACTTTGGCTTACAATTGTGCCCTTTTCTGCTAGACTTGAATCTGGGATGTTGCACTTGATGTCTTGAATGAGCCACTCTCCTCATTTCTTCCCCCTGCTCTATGCCCTGAAGAAACCTGGTCTGCACAATATAAGTTCCCCTAACTTCTAGTTGAGGTCAGCCAATTAGAAGTACCCGCAAGAGATCAAAGGGAGGGAGAAGAGAGAGGTTGGGGTATTATTCCCCTGACTTCTCCTTGGTGGGGGTCTCTTCGACTGAAGATCACAGCTCCTATGAGACAGTCCTGTCTAAGTTTTGGTAACTTATCCCCTCCCCCACCTTTGATCTTTCAAACACCATCCATTTAGTATACTTACCCTAGATTTGCGCTGTGCTGATGTGAGGCTCAAACTCATGAGCTAGGTTTGGGCTAGCCACTTGATTACCCACTTGAAGTGGGTAATTGAAGTGCCACTTGAAGTGCCATTATCTTTCCTATCTTTGACCTGGGTAAAGGGCTGGAGCTGCTCACAACCTTCAGGTCATCATGTGGCATATGAGAGAAGATCAACATGAAGGAGACCAGAGCAAAGGGAGCCAAAGGGACTGAATCCTGGCCCTGTTGGCCAGGGCCTGACTCCGGTTATGTCTGAAGCTGTCACACACACTAATTTTTCAGTTGCATGAGCTAGTATATTTTCTTTTTTGTTGAAAACATTTTCAGTTGGTATTTCAATTGCTTGAAATGGAAAGAGTGTTAATTAAGGTGTAACTAAAAATATAGCTCTAAAGTGAAGATGCATGGATCCCCAATCCTAAAGCCCCTCCATTTGACCTAAATACAGAACTGCCTTCCCATTCCATCTCCATGAGGCCCATTCCTACAGAAGAACCTATTTTCAGATTTCTCTGAGATTCTGTCTCCCTTACACAATTTGTGTATCCTTATAATATTCACCATCTTTACTCAAGTTTTCATGCGTGTGTCTCTGTTCTTTGGAGCAAAATGAACATAATAAAATGGTTCCCATTTTATAGATAACAAAAAGGAGGCCAAGATAAATGAAGAAACTTCACTTAAGTTAAAGGTGGATATCAAACCTGGACTTATCAGGTAGGTCTTCTGGCCCGAGATTTTTCTTTGTTCCTTTTTCCCTCCGTCCCTTATGCCTTTCTTTTCCTATTTGCCATAATTGTTTGTTACCCTATTGCCCTAGTAGCCTAGGACATGTCACATTATCGCAGGGCCTTGATGCTAGCCAACTGTCAGAGAAGAAAAGTCATGGGTTTGTCTTTCTCTGAGTTTCCATTTCTTGTGTGTACACTCATTTGGCATTTAGCATGTGCTACCCTGTGAAGGTTTGGGGATGCTTGATAAGGTTTACATGTACTTCTATTTAGCTCCCGAAGTATTCATGACTTGCCGCCTCAGGTGAGAGTAAATTTATCTGGTATCTGATTCATCTTGGAAAAATCCATAGTGCCTAGCACAGTATTTACCTCACATTAAATAATCAGTAAATATCCATTGACAAGATTGACTGAAAGGATTTTATATAGGGCAAATGCTGGCTAAGCTGCTGAAACAAAATTATGGTAGCTCCAACATGACTTAAGTGTACTTTTCTCCCATTGCCCACAGATGGGCAGGCAGTCCAGGGTAGGTAAGTGTCTCTGTTCTTTGAAGTCATCCAGGGACTCGGGTTCTAACTTCTTGCTCTGCCATCTCCTAGGGTATTTTTCTTCCCAGGACCAGACCTGGCCCACTAGTACCACATTCACATTCTGGCCTAATGATAGGAGGAAAGGGAAAATGAAGGGAAAGCAGGTAACTTCCTTATTAAAATCTGATTCAAATATGTACATATTATCTCTGCTTGAGGTTCATTGGCTAAAACATTGTCACATGGTCACATTGTCTTGCAAGTGATACCAGGAAATATAGGATCTAAATGGACAGCCATGCGGTCAGATATAACTTAGAGCCCTATTGCTCAAAGAAAGACGAGGAGCCCTGTGATCATTCAACATCCACTAAATGACTAAAATTAAAAAGTTCAATGATACCAAGTGGGTAGGAGAAGAAAATGGTATGTGAACCTTAGCAAACGCTTTGGTCCTTCCTCTTGTAGGTATTTACCTAAAAGTTATGAAAACATATTCCAACAAAATGACTGGTACAAGAGTGCTCATACAAGTCTTATTCATAAGAGCCCAAACCAGGAAACAAACCAAATGTCCATCCACAGGAGAATGATGGAACATGTTGTGGGATATTCATGTAATGGAATGCCACTCAGCAACAGAGGAACAAAGTACTGATACAAATCTAAATTTAAATTTCTTTAAATTTCTTCAAAATCAGGAGGAAAAAAATGAACTTTCAGGCTGAAGAAAACATTTTATTAATATATAATATGGATATGTTTGTTTTTATAGTAACACAGTTATATAATTTTTTAACTTCATTTTTTAAGAAGAAAGGGGCCCATGAAGTCCCAAGGGCCCACGGAGGTCATAATGCAGCCCTACAAATAACAGGGATGAGTCTTAAGAACATTATGTTGAGCAGAAAAACTTGGGGCACAAAAGAGTATATGCTGTATGGTTTTATTTAATGAAGTTCTGTAACAGCCAAAGTAATCTGTATCAACAGAGATCAGAAAATGGTTGCTTCTGGGATGGGGAGGGATTCCCTAGAAGGAAGAATGAAGGTGCTTTCCAGGTTGACAGAAATGTTCTATATCTTGTTTTGGGTGGGTTATCTAGGTGTATATATAATTGTCTAAAATCATGGAACTGAACCTTTAGGACCTGTGCCTTTTATTGTATAGCAATTATGCCACAACTAAAAACAAGAAAGAAGGGGAGAATGGACATTGGGGACAATTAATCTCTGCAACAGATATGATGAATAAATTCTTGAGACAGTGCTAGTTGACAAGATTTTAAATTGCATTTTAGTGGAAAAGCTTTAGGAGCTCAAAGGGAAGGGTGCAAACACTGTGACAGGTCAGTGGGGAACAAATCACTCTGCTTTGTATCATTCAAGGTTTTTTATTGCAAGCAAGAGAAGTAGCTCTGGCTAGCTGAAGCAGAAAACGAAATTACAGGAAGAATAGCAAACTATAAAGAACAGGCTCTGTAAACAGGCAGGAATTAAGGAGGCAAAACACGGAAAGGATCACACCATCAGCTCTCTGACAGATCAGAGGATGATGCCCTTATCCTATGGCTGGTTCGTCCAGTAGAACCCTATCTGAGGCTTCCACTGCATCTATTTTCACTCCCCCAGAAGTGAAACCTGGATGGCAGTGTCTGATGAGCTGAGCCTAGGTCTCACCTATATATAACAATTCACAAGGAGTTGGGTGAGGGAACACATGGTTCACTTGGCTTCTAGAGGGGGAGGTGGGGTCCTGTGTCCCACTTACTTTGGAACTCCCAAAAATACGGATAGAGTTTGAATGCTGGGCAGCCCAAAATAACCAACGTTTACAACGCAGTCTGTCTCTGTTGTTCAGATTCCTACTTGTGATTCTGATTCCTGACAAGGACTTCAAGATCCAGGGCAGGCCCAATGTAGATTGTTATGTTCTAAACACCACTGATCTGGGAGAGTGAGCCACGGGATCAGGTGTGGAAGATCACCCTGGCTCACAATCTGGGACCTGGGTAGGGAAACCAGTTTTACTGGTGAGCTCTGGTGAGAGAATTACACAAGAGAAATGTCTGAAAGGCACATAGGATGGCAGGACTTGGAGATTAATCTGGACGGTGGAAATGCCAGGAAAAAGGAGTCAATGGGGACAGCCCAAATTTCTGACTTGAGAGAGGAGGGGTGAGGATGTGAGAATGTATAGGCAAAGCAAGACCCAAGGGAGGCAAGGAGGTTTGTTTAATTTCGGTTTGGGGTGGTTGGATGGGAACGGTTAAGGTTTTGTCATGGTGAGTTCGAGATAGAGATGTCCAATACACGACTGAAATGACACGTTTTAGAAAGAGGCCAGCAAAGGTCGCGTCTACTGGCCGAGGCCTTGGATGAGGGCGACCTTAGCCTAGGTGGCGGCACGAAGGTGGCAAAAAGGATGCAGGCGAAGGCTAGCATTTAGGAGGCGGTCTCCAAGCTTCCCACCCAGTCGCGCTGCGCACGTGTTCGCGGCCCGCCCCGCGCCCTCCCCCCAGGCCCCGCCCCCCCCCGGGCGGGGCGAGGCAGAGGCTCTGCTAAGTCACCGGAAGACATAGTCGGGTAGGCGCGCGCTTGGGCAGCCAGCGACCCCTGCGCGCACTTGGGAGGGGCATCCGCCGAATGGGGCGAGGGGACGCGGATCCGCGGGGAAGGGGGGATTCCCTGATTCCCGGGCCCGCGGCGCTAAGCGCGGCGGCGGCGGCGGCGGCACTGTTGGCCGCCTTGCTCCTGCTGTGGCTTGAGGACGCGGGGCCGGGGGCCGGCTCCAGGTAATCCCTCCGTGCAGGGGACCGAGCTAGGCCCCTGCATCCCAGTGGGCGGAGGAAGGAGGGGCTGGAACCGGAGGTAACGGTGGAGAACCAGGCCCATGGGTGCCGTGGCACCTGGGCGCATTCTCCTTAGGGCCCCTTCCGAGCGGTAGATTGACTCAGGTGCGGGGACGGCCAGGGCGCCACGCCCTGCAGGTGATTCAGCACTTTCCCCTGGGCCCAGACTGCGGAGAAAAATAGTACTGTTTTCTAAAACAAATAAACCACCATTGTTCCCCAGGATAAGCAAGGGCCGTCCTTTAAACATCCCAAGACCACATCTGTCGATGTTATTTCTGTAGCATGGCCAAGACTGAGGCGCTGCCGAAGCTTCGGGAAGACTTCAGGATGCAGAATAAATCTGTCTTTATTCTGGGGGCCAGCGGGGAAACCGGCAGAGTGCTCTTAAAAGAAATCTTGGAACAGAACCTGTTTTCCAAAATCACGCTCATTGGCCGGAGAAAGCTCACCTTCGATGAGGAAGCTTATAAAAATGTGGTGGGTATTTTAGCTGGGACTCAAAAATGTATTTGCAGCGATTCTGCGGAGTGAACATATTTTTAAGCCTAAAGACTCAACATTGCCTGTGCAGTGGTAGAGGTGATCAGAATGTGGCCAAGAATGGTCTGTGAGAGCCCTTTCTGGAAGTTTTTGTCGCAGTTTTAAGCCCAGGTCAGCGTACCCACTCACTGTGTGACCTTGGGCAAAGCCCTTCTCTCAATCTAGACTCCTGTAAGGCCGGCCTGGATTGTAATGGGGCCTGGGGGGACAGAGAAGAGCACATTTTCAGGGCCATTCAAGCTGGGTTCTAGAAGCAGACCTGTAACCTGGGGCAATTTTCTAAACCACTTTGCTTGTCTTGTTTACCTGTCCACTCAATACTAATGTCAGTGAATTACAAGCAGAGTCTATGGCAATGAAAGGTGCGGTTATTCACTTATAAGATTGCCCTCTTAACTTCCCAGGGCTGCAGCCTTGTGGATGTAAGTGGAATATTCTCTCCACTGCCATGCTTACATGGTTAGCCAAATGGTATATGCCAGATTCCCCTAAATATTTGGAGTCTGAGCTTTGTAGAGATTCCTTTCCTCATTTAAAGGGAGTTGTGAACTGTGGCAGATTAAACTATAATGTAATTCTGAGACCCCACAACTACAGAACTTGGTCCCATAGGCTTCACAGGTGGAACATTCTAGGTAACAAGTGTCTCACTATACATGTTCTTAACCCCTGTATACCCACGGTCAGTCATTTTGCATAGATCTTATGTCCACCAGGACTTTTCTATTTAAGATGGACATCTTTGCTCAGACTTAGGTAATAAGTAGTTTTCATAGTCTGCCTTCATGGAATATGTCAAATACTCCTGGTAATTAAAAACGGAAATTGAGTTCTGTGCTTTGATAAATGAGTTCTGGTGGCACATCTTTTGGTTATGCACTTAATGCGAACATACTTTTCTTCAGCATTGCACATAGTGCCCTGAAAATCCTTTTGAAAGAGTTGTTACTAGGGAAGGAAAACTACATTTTATTTGAACTCCTGGGTGATGGGAACTTCTCAATCTTTTTTTTTTCCCAGTCTTTATTTATTTTGACAGAGAGGGTGCACACACAAGTTAGGGAGGGGAAGAGAGAGGAGGGCAGAAAATCCTAAGTGGACTGACAGCAGAGAGCCCTATGCGGGGCTTGAACCCACAAACCGAATCCACAAACCACGAAATCATGGCCCAAGCCAAAATCTGATGCCTAACCAACTAAGCCACCCAGGCATCCCTCAATCTTTCTTTTTTAGGTTTCACAACAAATTTATGAGGTTTCATGAAGGTTCTTAAACCTGAGTGAGCATGAAAATTACTGAGGGTGCTTATTACAAGGGCATTTTCTGCTTCAAAAGTATTGGTGCAACACCTAAGAATAAGCCTTTCTATCAAACACTCACTGGCCGATTCTAAAATAGGTGGTTCATGAATTGGACTGAAGGAAAGATTATCATTCACATTTTATTGGTGGAAAAACAGGCACATGGTAAATAACTTGGCCAAAATCATAGGCTTAGTAAGTAGCAGGCTCAAGAGTCGAACCTAGGTCTTTGAGGTTCCAAACACCGTTCCTTGCCCTGAAATTATACCTCACTGATATCCCTTCTGGTGGTATAGACAGGTCTTATTTTTCCAGAGAGAAAATGATAATTGAACTTGACTTTAGAGATCTAGGGATCACTTAAAGTCCAATTATATATACTGTGGACATCTAAGTGCATTGTTGATTTTGAATTCAGATTAATAACTTTTTAGTGGGAGAAAATGAGCTTGCAAAATTTTTAAAAAATATGATTATGCATTTTCCTTAATTGAATTTCTATTATGTTACTAAACTTGGTTTTTCTCCCGGCAAAGTATCAATTTTATAAATAGTATCTGTCACAATCCTGTGGTCATAGGTCTTAAAAACTACCCAGTACCTTATTAATTCTGTATAAAGCACAAATGTGTCCATGCTTAATGTCTAATGCCCCAGCTTTCTGCCACTCTGCACCAGTGCCGCTCTGGCCCTTTCAGAGGTTTCTTACTAAGTAAAAGAAACACTATGCGGCGTCGCAATTTCCGTACCTAGGAATCTGCCCTGCTAAATAGTCTAACATGGAAAAGATAGAAGGAGACTGGCAAGAGAAAGAGATGCCAGAGCAGAGGGCTTGCAAAATTTAATGGTAAGTGGGCAGCCTCTTCAATAATGTTCTGTAACTTATTCTTTAAATCTAGAGGGGTATTTTTCTCTGTCTTTTAATAACATCAAGTTATATACAGCTTTGTCCTTGTCGTCTAGAATCAAGAAGTGGTGGACTTTGAAAAGTTGGATGACTACGCTTCTGCCTTTCAAGGTCATGATGTTGGATTCTGTTGCCTGGGTACCACCAGAAAAAAAGCCGGGGCGGTAAGGAAGAAATAGACCCCTTTCCCTTTTGCTGGCCAGAAACGTCAAAGATTCCTTTCTTCCTCTTTTTCTTTATGTTTGTGGTGCTTAAATGTAAATAAGCTCTTATCATTTAAGATTTCATAGGCTGCCCTAGCTTTTACTATTCTTTGGCTAGTACTGATAAATTCATCTTTCCTTCAAAGTAATCCTTGAGTTCAGTCCTCGTGCTGAGAGATGTCGTAAATATTTGCAAGATCTTGCCTCTTGCAAATGTTGCTGTCACCACATCCCCTGATGAAGGCAAACCATTATGTCTGAGTAAAAGTAACTGGGTCATGCTGTTGGCAGTAAACTTTTTTTTTCTTTATAAATGTTTTAAACTTAAAGCGTTCTCTCTCACATGAATGATTTGCTGGAACCTATTTTCTTTTCTTTTTATTTTATTTTATTTTTATTTATTTATTTATTTTTTAATATATGAAATTTACTGTCAAATTGGTTTCCATACAACACCCAGTGCTCATCCCAAAAGGTGCCCTCCTCAATACCCATCACCCACCCTGCCCTCCCTCCCCCCCCCCATCAACCCTCAGTTTGTTCTCAGTTTTTAACAGTCTCTTATGCTTTGGCTCTCTCCCACTCTAAACTCTTTTTTTTTTTTTTCCTTCCCCTCCCCCATGGGTTTCTGTTAAGTTTCTCAGGATCCACATAAGAGTGAAACCATATGGTATCTGTCTTTCTCTGTATGGCTTATTTCACTTAGCATCACACTCTCCAGTTCCATCCACGTTGCTACAAAAGGCCATATTTCATTTTTTCTCATTGCCACGTAGTATTCCATTGTGTATATAAACCACAATTTCTTTATCCATTCATCAGTTGATGGACATTTAGGCTCTTTCCATAATTTGGTTATTGTTGAGAGTGCTGCTATAAACATTGGGGTACAAGTGCCCCTATGCATCAGTACTCCTGTATCCCTTGGATAAATTCCTAGCAGTGCTATTGCTGGGTCATAGGGTAGGTCTATTTTTAATTTTCTGAGGAACCTCCACACTGCTTTGCTGGAACCTATTTTCATGCCAAGATTTAAACTTCCGATATAGGACGTCAGAACAGAGGCACGATTCAGCTAGCCTTTAGTGATGACTCAGCCTTCGGCGATGATTCAACCCCAGTGGTGATTCAGCCTTAACTGACGCAGAACTGTTCTAATCCATGTTTTATTTTCTTTTTAATGGTATTCTAAATTGCATCAGCCTCTGTCCAGAAGGCATAGTTTACTACCTAGTTAGAAGTCATTGCTTACTATGTAGATTCTGGGCAAGTGTTAATACATCTTGATATATACCTTGACTATAGTTTATCCCTCTGGCAGAAGATTGCTGGAGCTAAATGTATCTGTTAAATATGCAGGACCACAATGCTGCTATGGGGGCTTATCATAGATTTATACACAGGCCCACGCATCAGCACCATTAGGAGAGCGCATGACTAAGAACTCTTGGTTTATACCAGCTAAGGAGTTTAGCTCAGATGTGTTTCTCTGGGCCTGCTGGTGATCCAAATAATAATTCTATTTATGCTTTCGGTAAGGATGTATTTCCAAATTTTTGCAGTTCTGTTATGTCCACTTGGAACCCAGCTGGGTTTGAGCTCTGTGCTGGAAAGTATGGATTATAGAGAAATTGGACTTTCCCGGGAATGGGCAGATTATGTCTCCTAGAAAGGGTCATGTTCCTGCTCAGCAGCTGGTGCAGGCTTTTCTGTCCCAGGGCCAGTCACAAGCAGTGTGCCCTCTGAGAGCATTGAAGAACTTTTGTTCTAGTGCATTGCAGGTTGAAGTGTCTCAAGTGCCAACCTGATTTTGGTGGTGACTCAGCAAAATTAAAAACACTGCATTAGGTATGGAGCAGTTGATATTCATGACACAAGGCAAATCTCATTATAGGATGGTCCAGGAAAAAGTCTAAATTGTTTTGATGTATTCAAATCATGTAAAGCAGTTTTAATAAGAGGAATCAAGTGTCTTCCCTATCCAGAATATTTTTTTAGATGGAGTTGGTTCCCCTCCCGCCACCCCATCCCACCCTCAGGCTACTCGATACCTTTTGTTTTCCAAAATCAGTTTGAAAAGAAAAGTATTGGTGGGGAAGCAAGAGAAATAACCGCTAAGCCAGCTATAATCTCAGAAATGAGTTGGGGTTTAAATGGTTCAAGAGGATAGTGGCAGCAAGTAAGTTGACGTTTCCTCCAGAAAGTCTTTTTTTTTTTTTTCTAATTTGAAACTAATTTAGATTGGATGCAATATAAAGTTTGAGAGTTGTGACAACTTTAGGTAATTTAAAAGAGGTGACAGTTCACAAGTGGCTGGGTAATAATAGTTGTCTGAAGGGGGATTGTGGATTTCCAAGCTCACCCTACTCCGAATTATGAGTTGGCAGCCCTCTCTATAGAAAAAGAGCTCATCAGGTAAATACTGTAAAGCCAATGCAAGCCTAGTGTCATTCTGTAGCTGTTTGGTAACTGGAATACCCCACATTTTTCCTCGGCGATATGACTTTCCATCAGAGAAACTCCAAGAAACTCATGGTTTCTGTCTCATTCACTGTTGACACTCTGAGTAGCCATCTTACCTCCTTATGATCTTCAGTGTCTGAATTTGCTGTGGCTCTCATAACAAGGTGCCATAACCAGGGTGGCATAAACAACAGAAATGTAGTGTCTCACAGCTCTGGAGGCAAGAAGTCTGAGATCCAGGTGTTGGCAAGTTTGGTTACCCTGATGGCTGTGAGGGAGGGAACTTTTCCAGGCTTCTCTCCTTGACTCATAGATGACCGTGTTCTCTGTGTGTCTCTTCAGTTGGCGTTTTTCCTGTGTGTGGGTGTGTGGCTGTGTCCAAATTGCTCGTTTTTACAATAGTCCAATTGGATTAAGAACCATCCAACCCAATATGACCTCACCTCAACTAATAATGTCAGGAATGACCCTGTTTCCAAATAAGGTCACAGTCTGAGGTACTAGAGGGTACGACTTCAGCACAGGAATTTGGGGGAGAATATTCCAACCCATAAAATTCAGTCAACCCAGATTTCTCTTGAAACTGGAGCTAGGGATAGGTCTGTTAGCCTCATCAGCTGTTTGGATAACCATTTTCTTTAGTCGTGTTAGGTGCTGGTCTTCTTTTTCACCTTCACAAGCCCCATTTGTCTCATCGGTGCAGCGGCTTCCTTACTTGGCCTCCGCCCAGATCTGCTGGATCAGAATTTCTAAGGTTGGAAGCTTGGCAACTTATTTTTAGCAAGCTCCTTGGGAGATTGTGATGTGAGCCAACCTTCCTCTTCTTGTTGGACCTGCTTTCAGGAGCCTGCTTTTCTAGGTACTGTAGTCCCCAGGTGGCCTTCACCTTGCTTTAATACATAACTCGTGTGCTAGTGAAGGTTGAAATACCCTTTGAAACCCAGATCTACATTGGCCTGGGCTGTGGAGCAAAAACTCACAGATGTCACTGAGAGTAGTGCTTTCCCCTTATGTGTATTAAGGGAAGGATGTGGTTAGTGAGTTTGAGGTGGTGTAATATGGTTTCACCATATTTGTTTCCTCGCAGTCCAGGTTCTTGGATTCTGTTGAATGGACAATGCCGTTAATGTGATTCATGGAACGATTGTAACGTTTATTAGGCATCGTTAGAGTCTCCTGGCTTCTGATTCTAATGATACATTCTTTTAATCCAGGTTGCAGACCACAGACTGTGGGTCACATCCAGCCCTCCTGTTTTTCTACAGCCCATTTAGCTAAGAATGTTTTTGTATTTTAAAATGACTAAAAAAAACCCCAAAGGGGAATAATACATCATGACGTGAAAATATAAGAAATTCAAATTTCATTATCCACGAGTAAAGTTTTACTGGAACACAGCTGTTCTCATTACCTAATGTATTGTCTGTGGCTGCTGTTGTGCCCTGCTGGCAGAGCTGTGTAACTTAACATAAGCCTGCAAATCTGACAATTTTTGCGATCTCATCCTTTATAGGAAAGGCTCTCTGACTCCTGTCGTAATCTGTACTGTTTAATTTGATGCCTGAGAGGGTGCTTGGGAAGTGATAGGGCCCCCGCTGGTTCGAGGCTCTGGATACCAAATAGCCATGGGTGTCCTGGTTAGCTCCCATGGGCCACTGCCTCCTTGTTGGTAATGAGAAGGAGGTGACCACTGAGACCCCTTTGGTCTGCAGAATTCTTTGACTTCCATCACACAGAAAGAAGAATGCCCCAACTGGAAACATTTTGTGAGAACGTAGAGATGAACTCAGGAATCTCAGTACCTGTTTGATTTTTATTTTTTTCTCCAGAGCTTTTTTTCTAATCAAGATCTTGGTTCCCGCACTGTGCATCAAATACAGAGATGCCCTCCAGGACACAAACAGACGGGGTTCAGATTATACCATTTGTTGTTTGTCAGCATCTCTGTTTTCTAGTCTAATTTTATGGGCTGGATTGCAAAGGGAGTAAAGGAGAAAGAATCTGAAGTAGGAATATGGCTAAGGGGGCCTCTTTACAGGATGATAGATCCTCCCTTCTTGGAGAAGGAGGCCCCAGATGTTGAATTGTTGTGGCAGGCTCGTTGACCATGCCAGTCAGCGCTGAAATACCTTGTTAGGACGAGTTGTATCTTAAGTCACAGTGTTCCCACTTTTGAGACATGTGTAAAGAAGATGAGAAGAAATACTTAGTAGCTTTGGATTTTAATACGATTCAAAGAGTCATTGGAGAATATGTCTCCCTGGATGTTTGTGGAGCCTGTGAAGATATGTCTGCCGAGTTGTATTACATTGTGCTTATTCTTTTGAGCAGGTGCTGGGAAAGGAAATTTATAGCGGGAACTTATTTGATCAATTCTTTTTTCTAGCTTAAAGTAAGGCACACTGGCTATAACAGAATGGATGTAATGTTCTCAGAAGAGATATCTTTTTCTCCTGCCATATGGTTAGGGAAACTAAACACTGTTTTTCCAAAAATTGTGTTTCTTGGATATGAAGTAGCTTGTTTCAGCTTGTTTCTCCTATTGTTTTTTTATTTGTGCAGCTAGAGAACAAGAAAGGATGTTATTAAGATTTCAAAGATAGCGTCCTCCTGTCTCTAAATGGAATCTTCCTCACTCCAGAGAAAATTAGTCTGGGTTGGTATCTCCGAGTCTGTCACCAGGATCCACGTTTAAGTTTGGTTTCTAAGTCCTTGAAAGCCGTTGACCCCTTTGCTTTTGAGTTTCATTCACAGCTAAAAGGCCATGCATCAGGGCGGGGGAAGTGAAATTCAAAATTTGTGGGCTTGGAAAAATGCGTATTTATAATCAGCTTGAGGGCTCAGAGGATTTGTGAAATCATTTTGGATTAACAGCCATTGATTGCTAATAAAACAATCTTTAGCTTTGTCCAGAGAACAGCAATGGAAAAAGGTATGGGCACCTTGTCAACAGGGCCCATTGAGCAGGGATGACGGGCTAAGCGTGGGGGTCTCTGCGGCAGCGTGGGTGCTCGTCCTGCAAGGAGTGGTTGTCAGTTGTTCGCCGGGCCGGTGAAAGGAAGGACGCCAGAGTGTGATGGCTGGGGTGGTATTGATGTGCTTTAGCAGACTAATCAGATTGAAAAAGTCCCATGGCATTTATGTCACTCTAATTTTCATCTAACAATTGGAGACGGCAGCACTCTATTAAGGAGAGGTTGATCCAGAACTAAAGCCAAATAAATTAGGGTCTCAGTTTAATCAAATTATCCCTTTACTGGCCCTGGATTAAGCGAGAGAGACAGCGTCGGTCCAGGCACTTGTGATTGGCCAAATCTTTCCTTTATTTTTACAGAAGCCGATGGAAGAGAAAGCATTTTAACAGCGACAGCTATGATAACGCTCCCAAGCAATAGTGCTAAAACAACTGAAAAGACAAAAAGGAATTTATTCCCCTAGTCCACTCTGTAATTTCATTGTGAATAACGAACCTGTTATTGAAATCAGAGTTTGGGGAGTGGGGTTGAGGGGAAGAAATAGATGTGGAAGAGGAGCCGAGGGCTTTAGAATTTTTCTTTGTAGCTTTGGATTATTTTTCTTGGCACACGCTCAGCACATGTAAAATCTCAATTCGGAGACTGTCCCTGAAGGGAATGCCATCCCTCTCTCAGGATGAGCTGAGTCGTAAACTCAGTTTGCTTCATACTGGTGTAAAAGAGCAGCATCGTGAGTTGGAATGAGTGTGTAGGGGAGTGTGCTGTGAGGAATGAAAGTGCAAGTGTACAACACAGAAGGAGATGGTGATGACGTGTGGGGACCGACTGAAGTTTCTGTTGTCTCGAATAAGGCAGAAACGTAGCCCTGCCCTGCAGGTAGCGGATGTAGTTGGAAATGTACTCTCAGTGATGACCAAGGACAGGAGAGGCTTTTGGGGGAGGAGTGACGTTCTAGTTCTCGATCTGGGAGCTGGTTGCAGAAGATGCTCAGTTTATGAAAATTCATCGAGCTCTATATTCACGACATGTTCACCTTTACGATCTGTTTATACAAAGTTGGAAAAGTTTGCTTGGGCCTGTTGTTTTCAAACTGAAATCTCTTAGTTTCCTATTGCTGCTGTCACCAGTTGCCTCAACTTTAGTGACTTGGGACCACATGAATGTATCATCTTGCAGGTCTAGAAGTTAGAAATCTGACACAGATTTCGCTGGGATAAAATCAAGGTGTCGAGTGGGCTGTGTTCCCTTCTGGAGGCTCTGGGGAGAAATCCATTTCTGTACCTTTTCCAGCTTCTAGAGGCTGCCTGCATGCCTTGCTTCACCGTCCCCTCCCTCCATCTTCAGGGCCGGCAACAGGGGACTGAGTGCTCCTCACATTTCTCTGCTTCCTTTTTCCACCTCTAAGGACTCTTGTGACTAATTGGGCCCAGTTAGATAATACAGAATAATCTTATTTTAAGGTCAGCTGATTAGCAACCTTAATTCCACCTGCAGCCTGAATTCTCCTTTGCTGTGTAACCTAACATATTCACAGGTATGGGGGTCAGGACATGGACATCTTTGAGGGGCCATTATTCTCCACCCCCCCCCCCCCCCCAGGTTATGAATTAGTCATTGTCATTTGCTAGAGGCAGTGTGAGATAAGAAGGAAGATGGATACAATGGAGACACCACTCAGAGTCAAGAATTTGCATTCCACTCTCAGCTTTCTCTTCTTAGAAGGAAGTTCACCAGACACCGGCCCTTGTTTTCACATCTCCATGATGACGGGGTTGGACGTGATGCTTCCTGAGGTGCAAGACAAACGTCTCCTTACGAAATAAAACATGTAGGATCCAAAACTACTACAGGGAAAATTTTTAGTTAAAATAAAAAAAATCACCAGAGTAGTAATATGGTCTTCAGATTTGGAATTGTCATTATAGAAAACCTCATCATAGAGTTGTGGGTGTGTATGAAGTTCAGCTTCACTAGGCTTTAGACTCCTGTCCAGCCATGTGGAGATCGAGGATGCCAGCATCCTGGTCCTGAGAAGCCGTTACTTCATGGAATTCTGTGTTTTGGGTACCGGCATGTGACCTTCCGTTAGTTAGGCCCTGGAAGTGAGTTTCCGTTCTGTTGTTTGCACCATGCTTCCCCTTCCTCCTTTATTGCTACTTAGTTCTTCTGTTTTTTTCTAATTGGATTTGCCTTTTCTCTTCTTTCGTTGGACTTGTATTCGTTCATTCAGATATTTTTAGAGTACCTCTTGTGTGCCAGGCACACACCGATGCTGAGATATGAATTAAGAAGAAAGACCCAGCCACTGCCCTCACCAGACTGAGTCTAGACCGGGGACCCCCAAACATTCCCGATCATATACCTCTCAGTAAAACAATTTGAGGATTCACTCTTCATTAATATGTAAAGTATGATGTAAAACATATACAAAAATTGGAAATTAAATAGGCTTCGTTCTGGTAGTGCCCAGATAGTGTTCTCGGCTGTGCCTTCAGACCCTGTACGTTAAACCTGACACAAACAAAACAGAGAAAAGAGAGAGAGGGTTGTAAGCTTGTAAAGTTATTAAAAGACAGAGAAATGTGTGAGTTAAAGCAGTTTCTCAGCCTGACCTTACTGTTCCTTTTGCTCCTTGCAGATTTGTTTGGTGTCTGTGTTTCCATGTCACCGTCCTTATTTTCTCGCTGGCCTCGCTGCTAAAGCTGGTCCGTCTATCCTGAGGATCATATTTGGAGTCTTTCCCAGGGTCTATGCTTGGTTGCATTTTATTTAGATCCCCATTCCCCTGCAGGCCTCCTGGCCTGCCACCCAACCTGAATAGTAATCTTTAAGATGAACTCACAGCTTTTTGGAAATAACTCCCATCCTTTTCACCCTCAGGAAGGATTTGTTCGTGTCGATCGAGATTATGTCCTCAAGTCTGCGGAGCTGGCAAAAGCTGGAGGCTGCAAACATTTTAACTTGCTGTCCTCTAAAGGAGCTGATAAGTCGAGCAATTTTTTATATCTGCAAGTTAAGGTTTGTGCACATTTCTGTCTTTCATATATTTTGGAGAACCCTGGTTAACTGGCAATACTAAATAACGTAAAATTATAAATAATACAGAAAGGCATTAAATGCATTAGATTCATTTTTTTTTAAATAATGACAGGGACTGTTTTTTGCAGGGGTATGTTTAATAAACAGGAGTGATTGGAAAGATAATTCCCAGTGTCTTTCCCCCTGTTGAATATCTGGTAATTATGAAATAAGATGTAGCAGCTCTGGTCTTGAATATTAGCATGGAATCTTAGCATGAGAAAAGACTTCGAGGCAGTGATTCTTAAACTCTTCCTGAGTAGGTGATATTTTATTATTGGGTATGGCTCTTGCCCTCAAGGTTTCTTGTTCGGGGATCCCGAAGGCTAGCCCCCAGTTTGGCAAATTGAGAGAAGTTCTCACAGGCCTCAGCATATAGTTACACTCACAGCCACAATTTATTACAGGGAAAGCAAAGGCAGTAAACAGGGAAGGATGAACGGGGCAAAGTCCAGAGGAAATAGGCACAGGCTTCCAAGAGTCCTTTCGCAGTAGAGTCGCACAGGCTTAATATTGCCGCAGTGCGTGTTGAGAATATGAGAGAAAACTTTCTGACCCCAGGAGTTGAGAGTTTTTATGGGGTCAGTCACATTGGCACCCTGAGCCTGGAAAAAATTATAAACTTCCAGAAGGAAACCAAGTGTTCAGCATAAACCACATTGTACAGGCAGTTTAGGCGCTATAAACTACCCTACCGGTTGGGTAATGACAGGGACACTCCTGAAATCCAAGTTCCTAGACACAAGCCAAAGGTCAAGTGGGCCTTTCTAAGATAGTAGAGTCTCAGCCTGCTATCTTACCTCTTTTATGCACGCTGCAGATAGAGACAAAACATACCTTTGTAAAAACTAAGGGATTTGTCCACATAAACACTTGCATGTGAATGTTCATAGAAGCATTTTTCATAATAGCCAGAGTGTGAACAACCCAAATGCCCATCAGCTGATGAATGGATGAATAAAATGTGGTATATACAAACAAAAGAGTATTATTCAACTATAAAAAAAGGCATGACACATGCTATAACATGGGTGGACGTTGAAACTTTATGAGGGGCTGGTCACAAAAGGCCACAACTTGTATGATTCCATGTATATGAAATACCCAGAATAGACAAATCTATAGAGACAGAAAGATTAGTGGTTGGATAGAGCTTGTGGGAAGGGGATGGGAGTGAATGCTGGTTGGTGTGGGGCTTTTCTGGGGGGGAAGGTGATGAAAAAATTCTAAACTTACGTGGTGGTGAAGGTGGCAGAGCTCTGTAAATATAGTCAAAAACATTAATTTTACAAAAGTGTTTAAAACTACCCAAGATTATGTGATGCGTCAGGTTAGGTGCCGAGTGAATGGTATGAACAGGCCAAGAAAGAGGGGGAATTCATGCCACTGAATCCACATGGCCTTTAGACGTTCCCATGGCCTGAGCTCCTCTGGCATTTCTGTTCATAGAGATGTCTGGCATGAAAATTCATAGTTTGTTTAACAAATTTAATTGAAAGCCATCATGTAGATGTAATCTCACTGTCTCTTGAAATTTGATGGGATTTGTTAGGAAGACAGTAATGTAGAGGATCAGTGGGTCTTCTGACTTTACTGGAACTACCTGGAAACCAAAAAGGGTTGATGTTCATCAGCCTGCGACATTAATTCTAGACTAAGGGGAGGTTATTCATTGATGGTTGAACGCCTAACATGTTACTTACCCTCTGGATCTATTTTAAAATCAGTCACACGAGAGGCCGGGCTGACCATGCAGCCATCCTCTCATTCAGTACATCTTTTTGAAGTCTCTACTGCCTATGAAGATTAAATGATCTCTTCCTTAACTTCCCAGAATCTAAAATTCTGGATAAGGATATTTATAATTATTTGACCTCCAGAAGCAGATTATCTTCAAAACCCCAAGGTATTCCCTCTTAAGCATTATGATGCATTGGTCTTCTTGATTAAACGCTAAAATTTGGTTTTTATTAACAGGGAGAAGTGGAAGCTAGGGTTGAAGAATTACAATTCGAACGTTACTCTGTGTTTAGGCCTGGGTAAGCATTCATCCTGCCCATGAGTATGCCGCTGTTCATTCTTCCCTACAAGTTAGTTTTTCATTTGAAGAGGCTGACAACTAAGCTCTCGAAGATATGAAAGAAGCTGGCTGGAGATAGATTGCTTCTCTGAAGAACATACCTTTGGCTTTGGAGGAAAGGGCGGACACTTTGGTAGTGCCAGGTTCAGAGTAGTCTGGAATTTCCTGGGTAGCTTTTGCTGCCTTAAAAAAAAAAAAAGTCCTCTTCATTCACCAAACAAAATATCTTTTACCCATTGGATTAATCTGTTCAGGCTGCCATGACAGAATAACACCACAGACTGGGAGGCTTAAGCAACAGAGATTTATTTTCTCACAATTCTGGAGGCTAGAAGTGCAAAATCAAGGTGCCATCAGAATTAGTGTCTGGTGAGGCCTCTCTTCCTGGTTTGTAGATGGCCTGATGTGGTCTTTCCCTTGTGTGCACATGGAGAGATCTCGCTATCTCTCCCTCTTCTGTAAGGATACCAGTCCTATCAGATCAGGGTCTTACCCTTATGACCTGGTTTAACCTTAATTGCCCTCATAAGTGCACTGTTTTCAAATACAGCCACACTGGGTGTTAGAGCTTAAACATGAATTTGGGGGAGGGCATGGGCACCGTTCAGTTCATAACACCCTCTATGGTCTGAATACAATAAACCATCTCTTCCTCGGTTTTTCTTTTTCCCTTTAGAGTTCTCTTGTGTGATAGGCAAGAATCTCGTCCAGGTGAATGGTTGGTTAGGAAGTTCTTTGGCTCCTTACCAGAATCTTGGGCCCATGGGCACTCTGTGCCGGTGGCGACTGTGGTTAGGGCAATGCTGAACAACGCAGTGAACCCAAGTGGCAAGAAGAAGGAACTGCTGGATAATAACGCCATCCATGACCTGGGAAAAGCCGATGATTCTCTCAAGCCGTGACCACACTGGGGAAATGCTTCCCTCTGTAAAATGCAACACTCCCCACCTAATTGGTACTCTCGGTGTCTAAAAGAAGTCATTGTGTCTTAACTGCGGTTTCACTATTCTCAGCTGCCCAGATCCAGTAAAAAAATTATTGTGTTCTGCATCAGCAGTGCAGAGCCTGCTTGTATGTATATGTACGTCACCCAGGGAGCTTTTCAAAAGTAGATTCACAGGCTGTGCCTCAACCTCTGAATCAGAATCTTCAGGGTGTGAGCACAGCGATCTGTTGATTTGTTTTAGCTTCCCCTGGTGGTTCTGGTGCCACTGGTGGGGAGGCCTGCTTTGAAAGGCTTGTCTGCAGTCAGAGCAGCAGTACAGACCTTTCATATTTTGCAGGTGAGTTCTGTTCCAAAATTGTCCTATTTGTGTTTCTTAGTTACCCGGTGCTGACTGCTGTATTTGTGTAAAGGAACATTGTGCCTTACTACTTCTTTAGAATATGTAATAAAATTTATTACATAACTGAGCTTGTATAATCATGGGGAAATTAAACATAGGAAGGAAAATAAATGAACAAGTCCTGGGTGCCTCTTATATGGTTAGGAAATGTCCAAGTATTAGTGGAAATATGTAGCATTTTGGTCAGTTGGGTGGTATAATACTGGTTAGTATTTATCAAGTGCCAGCCTTTACATATGCTATGTGTCTTGTAACCCTCCAACAATCCTTATAATCCTTATAGGTTTGAGTATTATCCCCATATCTTAGATGGAGAAACTGAGCCTCACTGTGGTTAAGCGCCTTGCCCCAAAGTCCGAAGCTGAAGACCTGAAGCTAGGAAATGGCAGAGCCAGGATTCTAACCCAAGTCAGCCTGACTGCATAGCTTGTATTTGTAACCGCTCTATAAAAGCCTCCAGTATCTGTGTATTTCCAGGAAGTTCCATTAATTGTGACTGGATTAGTACATGCTATGGATGAATAAAATTGAAATATGTGGTTTCTTTTATAGGGTCTAGGATCCCTGTAGTAATTAACCATAAAATGTTCACATAGCCAGTAGAAGTGTATGTCAAGGTGCACACTTTAAAAACTATGGACAAAGAAAGAAAGATGCAGAAGGAAGGATCAAAGTCAAGAGGAGTACACAGTGTTAATTTCCATCCAGGAACAAAGGGTAGTGGTGAAACTTGTCTTAACTTCTGTGCTGAGGGAAACAAAGTGATTTGAGTGATTCAATTTTTACAGGGTCTAGGGGATGCCAGGTACCTTTAAAGCTTCAGTGAACACCAGAGGATAAAGGCTATCCCCTTTAATTGGGAGGGTCTATCTGTAGAATGGACTGGACATTCCCATTCTCAGTCACCTAGGAAAGAGATGTATTTTAGGATGGGGTAGGGTCTTAGGATGTGGACTTCAGAAAGGAGAGGGAACATCTTGCTCCTGCCAAGCGGGGTTCCTTTGGGGCTGGACTCTGAAGAGCCTGTGGTTTGGGTGATAACAAGCGTGGGCTCCACGAAGGGAGACATGAAATGAGGGGACCCTATGAGGATATACTGAGGCCTGTGGGAAACTAATATTTGATAGATACTGTCCTCTAGGAAAGGAATACATTCAGAAGAGTTTAGCAATACAGGGCATCATTTTCATTCAGCAAATTTAATGAGTACCTATTAGGAGTTAAACCATGTTTATGTGCCAGAGAAATGAAAGCAAAGAGACAAGGCCCTTACGTTCATACACAGTGCTGGGGGTAAGACAAAAAAACAAACAGAAAACAAAACAAGCAAATGGTAGGTGCTAAGAAAGAAACTAAGTGGGGGCTGCTGGAATGGCAGTGGAAACTTTTAGAAATGGTGGTTTGTATTTGTAGAGTATTCTTAGCAAAGGCCTCATTAGCTCTAAATCAGAGGCTGGAGGGTGGGACCCAGAGCGAAGGGTTGAGTTGAGATGGAAGTCAGGATTACGCCCAAGCCAAGGTAGTACATTTAATGGGATAAACGTGCTAGCCTCTGGGACTAGAAGCCTGCGACAATTCCCTACAGAAGTGACTGCTGTCAACTCCCACCTGACAAAGCATTCTGTGGCTTGAGTACATGCTCAGGAGGAAAAATGGCATGAGGTAGGAGAACGTTTGTGTTCCTCCCACATAGTGGCCGTAACATTACTTTATAAACGTATGGAAGAGCATCTCTCCTTCGCGTAACCGACAGGGTCAGCTGCTTCCCATTGTTCAGGACAAGTTAACACTTATGTCTAAGCACTTTACATGTATCAAGTCATTTTATTCCCACAGTAGTTCTGTGGCTAGTGAAGTCACTATCCCCGTTTTGTAGTTGAGGAAGTGGCGGCGGTGAGAGGTCTTGATCTTGCCCAAGACCACAGTAACAAAGTGACGGAAGTAGGATTCAGACTGAGTAGGTCGGCTCCGGAGTCTGTGCTCTCACTTAACCACTGCACTTTAAAGACTAAAATCCTTAAAACGGCGCCAGGCTTTGGTCCCTACGTAGGCTCTTGTACACCCACAATGCCTCCTGTAGTTCCCTCTCCCCACCCTGCTGCACCCTGCTGTACCCTGCTGTAGGAGATCAGGTAGCTCAGGAATTAGAGTGGAGGCCCAGGCTCTTGCCTGCGCTCCGCCGCCTCCGCCACCAGAGGGCGCCCCAAGCGGGCCGCTCCTCCACTAACTGCTGGTTCCTAGAATAAGGGACGCACAGAGGGCGCGGTGCCCGCTGCAAAACCGCTGTGACGTCTCTCCGCCTCTGGGCTCGGGGGCGCGAGTGAGAACCTCCCGCTAAGACCCGCCGCAGCGCGAGGAGGAGACAAAGTCACGTCAAAGCCTGCGACGTTCAATCCCCGCTTCAGCGCTTACTCTGCACGCACTACGTCAACCCGGAGGCTTCAGGAGGCGGAGCTCGGGCTCTCGCCCCGCCCACCAAACTCACGTGACCAACAACCGTGGCTTCGGGGCCGGAAGCGCTCCCGAGCCCACGCGCGCGCTCTCGCGTTTCCAGGCGACCGGGAGCCTCCCCAACTCTGGGCCCTGCCGCGCGCTGGCGCTCGTTCCCGGTTTTCCGGGCCCGGAGAGCTCGGAAGCGGCTGCGCGCACGCTGCCCAGCCCGGTCCCCGCCCCCAGGCGCGCGGGGTTCCGGGGCAATACAGCCATGTGCTCGTTAGCGTCGGGCGCTGCGGGTGGGTATTCCTGGTCCCTTAGCACCCGGTTCGCCCAGCCCGAAGGCCGCGCCGCATCGGGGCGGGAGAAAGACCCTCCTATCCCGCTGCGTCCCCTGGACGCGGGGTCGGACGGTGGGGCCTGGCAGGGAGGGTGAAGGAGGTGCGCCGGCAAGGGCCGCGGGGAGCGGGGTGGGGGCAGCACCCCCCCCGCCCCAGTGCTTCACGTGTGCCCTGCTCGCACTGGTGTCCGTCTGGGGCAGGGCTAATCGTTTGCGTGTGCTAGGCGGCCGGGGCGCTATGGAGGACGAAGACGACCTGCCAGAGCTGTCCGACAGCGGTGACGAGGCCGCCTGGGAGGATGAGGACGATGCTGATCTCCCCCACGACAAGCAGCAGACCCCCTGTCTGTTCTGTGACAGGTTCGTCCACCCCAGTGCCAGGCGTCACCCCCAGGGTGCCGGGCCCTGTGGGTACCTGTGGTCCGCAGTCGAACCCGAGCGGCCTGCCCTCAAATCCTTGAACCAGTGGAGTGATAGTTTGTTGAGAAGGCAGAAGCACAGTAGCTATAGAGGGAGAGCCATGAACTGGAAGGCAGGTTATACTAGTTCTCTTCGACAGCCTCAGTTTCCCCTTGTGTGAAATAAGAGGGTTTGGACAGAATCTATGGTTCCCAAATCTAGTTGAGCACCCTTTAAAGTCTCACCTGAGACTTTAAAAAGATACTGAACTCTGCACCACAGCGCTTCTAAATCAGTCATAGGATCTAGGAATTTCCTATTTTTATAAAGACATTTTCTGAGGTTATTCTAATAAATAACCCGTTTGGGAGTCACTAAACTAGATAATCCCTTGGGACCCTTCAAGCTTTACCATTCTATAATTCATTTATAAGTAGAGAGCTACTCAAGTTACAGCAGAGCTTCTCAAGTTACAGCATTATTTCCATTTGAACTACCCAAAGAATCATCTTTCCTAGGTAGGAGCTCCCCACCTATGGAAGAGAAAGGAATGGATGCATTTTTCACTTAGGGAAAAAGAGACTGCAGTTTCAATAACTGGTTCAAGGTCACAATGCTGTGGTTTTCTTATATCCAAATCCCTATACTTTGCACTTAAAGTTCTGCCTATTCATCTCAGTAAGCTTTGACTTTGGCCGACTTTCTGGGCAAGTGGCTTGGCATTGGCCAGTATTACTTTTGTAAACATTTGCCGGTTTCCCATAAATCTGGGCATGGTGCTGATTGGTGGTGTATTAGCTCCTCTTGATTCGTCATTGTTCTCACATGTAGCCTCATTTGCGTAGGTACAGAATGTGTACGTTTCCTTTAGTTGTCATAAAATAATATTTATTGAGCATCAGGGATGTACTTCTCTGTGATAGGCTGTATATAAGCACAGCAAGGTAAACATCGGTTGTAAACTGACTGCTGCATTTGTGCCAGGCGCTCAGAAGTATGCAGCTTCTCTGCTGTATATTTCTCTCTTAAGTGTCCTTCAGTTTTGCAGGTCACATAATAAAGAGGCCTGGTCCTCACAATGTCCGTAACACAAGTACTTTCAGAACACTATAAGATTACCTTTGAAATATGGCACTTTGGGAATATGCCAGCTGTAAAAATTACATGTTATGCTTTATTTCTAAAAGCAGCTTGAGCTGTTGCAGTTCAAAGCCTCTGGAAGCAGCACTGACAGGAGAAAAGAATCTTCTGTAGGGAATTTTCATGTCTTGAGGGAAATAGAATCTATCAAAGGGAGTTCTATTCCTTAAAAGCCTTCTGATCATCTCAGTGCTATTATTTGGCAAATAAATTAACTTTGACATTTAAAAAGGTTGTTAGGGGTGTAAAATGGGACTCAGAAGTTCTAATTCCCTGTAGTGGTGCTGGGTTCCTCTCATGTACAGGTACGTTTGGTTTTTTCTTAGAAACCACCAGAAGGGGGGTATATATTTTACATGAAATCCATATTTAGAGTTTTGAGGGGACTGTTTCATAAAGCTGTCACTTGATTTTTCAGGTTATTTACATCTGCTGAAGAAACATTTTCACATTGTAAGTCTGAGCATCAATTTAATATTGATAACATGGTCCATAAACATGGTGAGTATTTTTTAGAATAAAGGAAATTTTTGTTGTGAAATTTAAGTTCAAACTTTGTATTCTTCCAGAACTTTCCTTTCCTCTACAAGTTCAATATGGTGAAAAATATAGGAGCAGCCTATCTAATGAAGTTTTTTTGACAAGTGGCCTTTGAAGGACTAATTATAAGTCATTCTTCTAGATAAGATTCACTGTATTTAAGTTTATATTGACTTCACAACTAAAAAGGAAAAAACAACGTTGGCATGTGATTGCATTTTTATCGTATTAGAACTAGGGAGAGCAAGGACAGAAGTGGACTTTGGAAAGGGTGGTGGTCATTATGGAAAAAGCTCACCAGGTCAAAGCATAACATGAACTTCAGGGCATACAAAGTTGAGTTTGGTAAGAGTTTAGGAAAAGGAATGATGAAGTTAAGGTGGTAAGCAAAATACTTAGATGATGATTCTTTTGAAACTTGCATTTACACATGCTTTATAATTAAAGTCTTCTACTTCTTTAAATGGATGCAGAAGTGCTACACTATTCCACTAAAATTAAATACAGAATTGTTTTTTTAGTCCCTGCATTTACTATCAACTAGAAAAGACATTAAACATGTGATACGTTTATAAATCATAAATTCAGCTGCAACTGCTTTTGTAAGACATGGATGACTTATTCTCATTCGTTTTTTTATGTGCATTTTTTAATGTTTATTTATTTGAGAGAGAGAGCGTGCGCACAAGTGGGGGAGGAACAGAGAGAGAGGGAGAGAATCCCAAGCAGGCTCTGCGCTGTCAGTGCGTCCCGTTATGTGCATTTTAAAACTGAATTGGAATCATACTTTAAATATAATTTTGAGGTATGCCTGGGTGGCTCCTTTGGTTAAGCACCTGACTTCAGCTCAGGTTCGTGAGCTCAAGCCCCACATTGGGCTCTGTGCTGGCAGCTCAGACCCTGGAGCCTGCTCCGGATTCTGTGTCTCCGTCTCTCTTTCTCTGCCCCTCCCCTGCTTGTGCGTGCTCTCTCTCTCTCTCTCAAAAATAGTTACGTTTTTAAAAATAATTTTGTAATTTTTTTCATTTAATAGAGGTTTTTGTATGCTATTACGCATATAAAACATTTTCAATGCTGTTATATTTCTCATAACAACATTATTCATGACAAATAATACCCAGTTGGTTGGACATTCTATTGCTTTTCCTTGCTTTAAATCCTGCTTCATTTCCGGAAAGAAGAGAACCAGAGAACAAACCTCATTGTTTTTTAACTTACATCATTTAACTTAATATAAAAGCTATTTCACTTTGTACACTCCATGTCTGACAAAATTATAATTTGGTAGGCACCCTAAAAATAGGGGATTTAAAACTTTTGGCTGTAATATCAACTGTCAAATAGTTGTTAAAATCTACAACCAAATTTTCCTGATTTGTGTTATTTTTACAAATGAGGATTTGAATTCTAAAAATTAATTTCCTACTTTTTAGAAATGCAAGAAAAACATTAAAAATTGTCATCCATGTGGCTGTTTCTTCAGATATTCAGAAGTATTAAAGTTACTATTTCTAGTTCTTAAGAAATTCAAAATATTGTAAGTTGTAGTTTAGAGGACAGAAATATTTTATTACTTAACCTCTATAGAACAGGTCAATTAGACAAACTCCTCTCATATGAAAATAGATGAATTATCTTATTTTTCCTTTTTAGGACTGGAATTTTATGGCTACATTAAACTAATAAATTTTATTAGACTTAAGGTAAGTTGGTAGCTTAATTTATAATTTTGTTTGGAAACAAAAGAAACACCACAGTGACTAATGATGCCCTGGTTTTAGAAAAATACAAAGAACTGCTAAATGAGAAACTGTTTTAGATTTAGCAGTCATCACATTGGGGGAATCGTGGACGTTAGGAACTTATCCAACATGCGGCACCAAGTAAATGAATACACACCATGCTTAGTAATGTTTCATTTTTAACTGTGTCTAGGAGGTGAATTGCTGTTATGTCAAAAAGTAATTGAGTGTCAAATAATGGGAAATACTGATACACAATATTTCTCTAAGATCAGAAATAATTTCTAGTGTGATTCCAAGTACTGTGGTTGTCTTTTCTATTTTTCAAATACTTTGTCCTTTTTTCTCTTCTACTCAAATGAATGTTTATGTTGCCACTTCCTCCAAATCCAAACAATATTGAATCCAACATTGAAACCATATTGCATATTAATGTAAGCAGTCATCCAATCAAGTTAATGAAGTGAGAGGTGAACATAGACTCTGTAAATAGAGGTTTTACATAAGGTAGACATGGTTCCTTTTTTTTACTTAATTTTCCTAGTTTTTGCTAGGGGTGGTTTGTGATTATATACAATGGAAAAACATGCAATTAATTTTATATCCAGAATCCTACAGTTGAGTATATGAATTCCATATACAACCCAGTGCCTTGGGAGAAAGAAGAGTATTTGAAGCCAGTATTAGAAGATGACCTATTACTTCAATTTGGTAAGATGAACTTACAGTATCTACTTTAATGTAGGGTCATTTGTAATGGCAAAATGGTGGTTAAAAGTGTTCTAGGAAAATATATTACCTCCTTAATTCTCTGAAGACTTCACCAGGTGGTTGGTCTCAATAGGAAAGTTAACTTTAAGAATTGCTAGTCACACTGATCATTACCAGAGAGAAATTTAGAAGTAGGAGCTTGTTTAAACATTGTATACAAGATGTTCTGAAACATAGGGAGACTTGAGAGAATAATTTTTAATTGTAGGCTACTTTTTAGTCTACTAAAATTGACTAAAATTTTAATTTAGTTTGCTAAAATTAAACTTTTAATTTATTTTAAATTAACCATAATTTTAAAATCTACTGATTCAAAATAATTTTAAAGCAGACAATAATATTTGCTTTTGTCTGACATATTTAAGTCTGATAATTGACTTTTCTTAAGACATCCAGTTTACTGAGATTTTATTTTGATGCAGAACAGATTCCACTCATTTCCTTGGGCTTGCCTACATGCACTAACTCTACAGCCTTCCTTGGGGCAGGGCCACTCTCATCTCCTGACTGTAGCTTTCTTACTTAGTTACTTGCTCTGTGCTTTGACCATTCCTTACTGAACAGGGATCTTATGAAAATTCTGTTGGCTTCTTACAGATACTTGAATGTTCTAACTTACCAGGGTTAATGATTTATGTTTTTTCCCTTTGTTTGTATTTGCTTCTGTGTTTCTTGTGTCAGTAAGGTGAGGTAGAGGGTTTGCTCTTTTCAGAGCAAATTGGTCTGTGAGACCAATCTAAACAGACATGTACCTTCACATATAGTAATTTAACAGGGTGTATTTGAGCAGTTCTCTGAATAGTGAGAACTGTGGAAAACTACTCATTTCCTTTAGTAGTACCATCATTTGGTTGTGTGGTGGTACAGTGTAGTATTGAGGACCTTAATGTAGGAGTCAGGAACTATGTGACCCTGGACAGAGCTTTCTGCTTTTAGGTCTTCATGTATAAAATGAAGAACCCAGACCAGATTTCTGATATTCTTTCTAGTTCTAAAATTTGTTGAGTCCCAGGTTGATTCTTTCCTGTTTTTACAAATTCTCTTTAATCCAGTTTCTCCCCAGAGTGACCAAAGTGATCTCCTTAATAAATGACAAGTGCCCACTAAGTGTTCTTCATGACTTCCTAAATTCAAAGTCATTCACTGAGCACTCACAGGATGAAAGTAGTATGTTAAATGTAGTAGAAACATGAATAAGTGAATCCTTCCTATAGGGAGTCTGCAATCTTAATAAGAGTGCTTTGTTTTTAAATGTCTGTCATGTATTATAGTATAAGGTCAAATATGGTAAGTTTCATGAGAAGTAGAAAAGGTAGTACAGTTCAGAAGAGGAAGAGATTATTCAGATCAACAAATATGGAGTGTTGTATGCTGGTCACTGTGGGTACAGATCAGTATTGGATCTAACTCTCCAATGGTATAATAAAGTTAATTTCTTTCAGCCTTAACTTGTAAAAAAGGTGATAATGACCCCTACCTTACAAAATTGTTGCAAAGATAATGTGTATTAGCACAGTACCTGTCAGAGGGCAAATGCTTAATAAAGGAGAATTTATTGTTATTAGTAAATAACTAAGGCCTCCAGGAGTTTGGATGAAGTCATGACTGTGATCTGGAACACTTAAAGAGACCTAGTTAAAAAAGGAGAATTTGAACCAGGCATGCCCTTGAGTGCACTGCCTGTGTTCTCTGTCTGTGCTCCTAGCCATTGGTGGAGCAGGATGGAAGAGAAGGTTGTGTCTGTTAAGTATTAGGCTTTGAGGATGTAAAGATGCTAAATTAATAAAGATGACTAAGAAAATAAGCAATGAAAGTATAAGGGAGGAACAGTAACTTTATAAGGGATAAACCTGGCAAACACTACCATAGCCAGATAATCACATCAACGATAAACCATGTTGATAGTGTGAGCTCTTTATATGATGTCATGAGAATGGTACTTTCCCTCTGGTCTTTCTCCCCAAAACTGATAACCTCAGGGGCGTCTGGGTGGCGCAGTCGGTTAAGCATCCGACTTCAGCCAGGTCACGATCTCGCGGTCCGTGAGTTCAAGCCCCGCGTCAGGCTCTGGGCTGATGGCTCGGAGCCTGGAGCCTGTTTCCGATTCTGTGTCTCCCTCTCTCTCTGCCCCTCCCCCGTTCATGCTCTGTCTCTCTCTGTCCCAAAAATAAATTAAAAACGTTGAAAAAAAAAAATTCAAAACTGATAACCTCAGTCTGACCATGAAAAACCATCAAGACACACAAAGTAAGTGTCATTGTCCAAACTACCTGACCAGTGCTCCTCAAAACTGTCAAGGTCATCAAAAACAAGGAGCGTCTGAGAAACTGTCATTGCTGCAGACAGGCTTAAGGAGACCTGACAATTGAATATACTGAAGTATCCTGGATAGGATCTTGGACAGAAAGGGGACATTAGGGGAAAACTAATGAAATATGAGTAAATAAAATGAGTTATTTTTTTAAGTCCTGTGTAATATTTGAAACATACTCTACAAAGGGTTAATATTCTTTTATATAAAGAACTCTTAACCACTGAGAGACAAAGATCTCTTGATAGAACAATGGGGAAAATTACATGATTAGACAGTTCACCCAGAAAGGTTCAAAAATTGCCCAACAGTGAGATACCATTTCTCACCTGTCAGACTGGTAAATATTTTGAAAGTATGACATTTCTGTTGTCAGCGTTGTGGAGATACAGGCAGTCATACATTGCCAGTAGAATGCGCGTTTGGCAACACCTCACCAAACTGCATATGTACTTACTTTTTAATACAGCAGTTTCTCTGATAATAATCTGTCTTGAAGGTATACCTCAAACAGCCTGAAAAGACATATTTTCCAAATATTGGCAACAACTTAAATCCCCGTACATAGGAGAGTGATAGAGTAGGCTATGGTGTGTCCACACTATGGAGTAGTATACATCTATTAAAAACCACGGAGATCTCTGGACTGATAGAGTGATATCCAAGACATACCGTGAAACGAGAAAAGGCAGAGCTCAAAGGAGTATCTATGGTATGATACTCTGTTCATGTAAGAAAGAAAGGGATTTGAGAAAGTACATGTGTCTGTTCGTTTGTTGAAAGAAATACAGGAAGGATAAACTAGAAACTAGAGAGAGTAGTTACTTACGGGACTTAGTGGGACAGGGATGGGAAGAAAGGCATAATGGGGTTGAGGTTACAGGGATAATGAGGGAGTGACACTTCTCTGAGGGTACCTTTTTGTATAGCTCTTAGAACTGTGGGAATATTTCTCCTAGCCTTCGTGTAAAACAACAACAACAACAACAACAACAACAAAGCATCCTGGATGTGTGTGTGAGGATACTGGGGGTGCAAAATGGAATACAAACACTAACAAATGAACTTAACTATATTACAGAGGAATAATGTAATAGCTGAAGTGGGTAGGGAAGAAAAGAACTGTGTGAGTAACTGAAATCTTGACTGGATATTGTGCTGAGGCTATAGGTAAAAACTACATAAATGCTGTAATCTACTAAGTAAAGGCGCAGAGTAACTGCGCCAGATTAGCAATTCTGGCACTACTTTCTGTATGTCACAGCATGGACAAGTAAGTAAATATATTATGGATAATAAGAGCTAGGTTTTCACTGTTAGAGAAGGAGGTTTCAAATAAGGAAATAGGGAAGGATAAAATGAGTCCTATGTTGATAGATTGGAATCAGAAGTATCAGTATAAATTCCACACTTTTTAATATATATTCAGATAAATACAAAAATATAGATGTGTGTGCATGTGTGGGTTAGTATAGACACATATATTTCCTAGCTCTGTTGAAAGAGCCTAGAAAAACCCCAGTAGCAATGAGTACACTTACTGCCCAGATTTTAACACCATTATCCAGTAAAAGGAACCAAAGCTCTTTAGAGAAGTGAGTGATTCCTTGGATGGGGCAGGATGATACAGGATGAGTCTGGGAAAGCTTGTGCCACAGATTAAGGACGTACTTGAAAAGGTGGTGGCGGGGCGCCTGGATGGCTCAGTCGGTTAAGCGGCCGACTTCGGCTCAGGTCATGATCTCATGGTCCATGAGTTCAAGCCCCGCGTCGGGCTCTGTGCTGACAGCTCAGAGCCTGGAGCCTGTTTCAGTTTCTGTGTCTCCCTCTCGCTGACCCTCCCCTGTTCATGCCCTGTCTCCCTCTGTCTCAAAAATAAATAAAACGTTAAAAAAAAAAAAAAGGTGGGGGAGGAGGGGACTTAACAAAAGAATACCAGAGCCAACCTGAAGGAATCCTAATGGTCAAAACTGGAGTAATTTGAGCAACACAGAAAGTGATACTATTGGGTTTTATCCACATGGATATTAATAAATATCCATGAATCCATAATAACATAGTCAATCAAATAAATGGAGAAGGAACAGCTTGATCTTAGAGTAAAATTTTCATTAATAAATGTGGAAGAGAGAAATAGAAAATCACTGTTAGGCAAACACCACAGTAATAATTTGCAGAAAAGATCCACCAATGGATGCTAAGATTAGTGGGCAGAAATTTAAGGTGAAACAGGTTCAGAGTATCTCCCTCAAGAAATTTAAGTACAAAGGAGATGTTAACTTTTCCAGCAGACACTACCACAACCAAGTGATCAAGGTTAACATCATCATTAATGAGTCATACTGACACCAAGAAACCCCTTGGTAAAATGCACTCAGAACACAACATCATTTTTCTGCTGTTCTTGCCAAGAATGTGTAACTTTATTCCACTAATGAAAAAACATCAGACAAACCCAGGTTGACGGACAAACTACAAAATTAGTGATCGGTACTCTACGAAAAGTGTCTGATACAGTTCTTGGGTGCAGGATTCTAAAAATAATTCGTTCAAGGTGCTGATTATTTTAGTTCTCACTTTTGTATATTTTTGGATTTTTCTAATCTAATTCATCAGTTGTTGATAGAGGTGTATTTACATTTCTGTGATTGAAGGATTGTCTGTTTTTCCTTTTAATTCTATCAGTTTTTGCTTTTGTGAGATTTATACTCATTTATAATTGTTATGTCGTCTTGACAAATTGACCATCCTTTGTGGTAGTTCTCAGCTGCCAAAATGAACCTCCTAAGACAGAATGTAGGTGATTTGAACCTCCTAAGACAGAATGTAGACATGGAAATTCATCTTCCTGAATATGGTTTAAGACTTTGAATTAGACTGTTTTGATAAATTGTAGTTATGGATCTTAATGTTTACTGGATCCTTCCTCCTTTTCAACATTTAAGCTTTAGTATATGGTTGTCTATGTATTATTAGTGTTGAAAGTTTTTACTTTGCCTTTCATTGCAGCAAAAAGCAAAACAGAAACTTGCTAAAACAAAGAAATCAATTCCTTTAATCAGTTCTAATCTGTAACTTAAACTAACAGCTTGGCTGGCAAACTGTGTAGAAGTTTTTTTGGTTTTTTTTTTTTAATGTTTATTTTTGAGAGACAGAGACAGAAAGACAGAACACAGTGGGGGAGGGGGCAGAGAGAGAGACACACACACACAGAATCCAAAGCAGGCTCCGGGCTCTGGCTGTCAGCACAGAGCCCGATGAGGAGCTTGAACCCATGAACCGTGAGATCATGACCTGAGCTGAAGTCAGGCACTTAACCGTCTGAGCCACCCAGGCGCCCCTTGAAGAAGTTTGAAAATGAGATACACAGTGAAAGTTGTAGTACGAAGTAGAAAATGTGGTGCTGTCCTTAAATAGTTTGGACATACTTTGTTGCTCTCGTTAATTTTTGGTGAATTAAATAGTGAATGAATCTATAGTTTTTTAAAACAAATGACTCAGTATTCTGCCAGATGGATTAGAGTTTAGTGGTATACTGCTGTACTGTTTTTATAAGAAGTTGAACTTAGGCTCTAGTGTCTAAGTTATAATATTCTAATGTACTTGTTTCCCTTTTTTTTTTTTTTTTTAATCTTTATTTTTTGAGAGAGAGAGAGAATCCCAAGCAGGCTCCACGCTTAGCATGGAGCCCAACACAGGGCTCAATCTTACGACTCTGAGATCATGATCTGAGCTGAAATCAAGAGTCGGATGCTTAACCGGCTGAGCCACCCGGGCACCCCTCTCATGTATTTGTTAAACTTGGTTATTTTGTCCCAACTCTAAAGAAGTGTCACCGCTAACAGCTGGTGATAAGAAAAAAAGCCATATTTCTCCCAGTGCTATACTGAAGAGAAGATGTATCTTCATTGCTTTTATTGCTTTATGTTGATCTGAAAGTTAATTGGACTGGTAAATAGACATGGGATTTTATAACACTCACTAGCTCCATGTGTTAACCTCTTTTTGCAGAGTTATTAGTTCTACAATGGAAGTTAATAATTATACATAGTGAAATTAAATTTAAATCAAGAATTTTTAATTATGTTAGGAATCAGGATATTCAATATCAGCAATAAGACCTCAGTGTATAGA
Organism: Neofelis nebulosa; assembly: GCF_028018385.1. Classification (NCBI taxonomy): domain Eukaryota; kingdom Metazoa; phylum Chordata; class Mammalia; order Carnivora; family Felidae; genus Neofelis; species Neofelis nebulosa. Next base: position 75,951,880 of record NC_080791.1, read on the forward strand.
TTGCACTACCCCTTACGCAGGATGGAAAACTTACCTGAGTATATAGAATTCTTTATGTGCATACTGTCCTTAGTGAATATGTAAATGTAATACCTGTTATTCTATAGATAAAGACTCAGAGTCTGAGAAGGAACCATGTGTAGTGGCAAGAACGTGAACTAGGAGGGCAGGCATGGGTGGGAATCTTAGTTTTTTTGTGAAACGTTCAAATGACTTTGGGCTAGTCACTTAATTTCTCTGAAATTTATTTTCCCATGCCCTAAAATAGAAATATTTGTATCCTAGGTTTGTTTTGAGGAGAAATGAAATGTAATGTGTGTACTTGAAAGAAATATGGTGATAAGTACGTATTAGAGCTGTTTCCTTCCACTTTTTTGTTTCTTCTTGGGTTTGGTTCAGTATAATTAATGCCTTTTTGTTTCTTTCTGGGTTTGGTTCAGTATAATTAACACTTTTATATGTGGTTAACTTAGCTACCTAATGAAAAACTTTAATAGCATGCTCTTTAAATTTAAATGCAAACAGCTTCAGTATTAAATATTTATTTAATTAAAAGTACTTTTACAAGTTTTTCTCAGCTGGCTGCATAACAGGCCCTCAGAATATATTTATTCTGAGTTAACATGTTTGTATTTGCTTCATTGTTAGAAGATAGCTTAATAATAACGTCCATTCTTTCCTTAGATGTAGAAGATCTTTATGAACCGGTGTCACTCCCATTCTCGTACCCCAATGGACTCAGTGAAAATACATCTGTTGTTGAAAAATTGAAACATATGGAAGCCAGAGCACTGTCTGCTGAAGCTGCATTAGCTAGAGCACGTGAGGATCTGCAAAGAATGAAGTAATTTATCAGTCTTAACAGAAAATTCGTTATTTAGATTCCGAAAGTAATACGACTTCTATAATAAAGTGGAATATGGTAAAACATTTTGTATATTGGAAAGCACAATGTAGGTATCTAACGTTAAATTTATTTTAAATTAATTTTAATGATATGCAACATTTTAATATGTTATAGATATAGTTGATTAACATAAAATTCTGTGGTTTTACCTGTTCTCACATACTTCTTTATAATTACTTTTGTACTAATGGTAATTTTTCTGGGAGTGTTACCCTCTTGAGAGCTTTTGTTCTTTGAATTACTCTATATCTAATAGATTTCTTCATTTTACTTTTTCTCTCCTAGGCTTTTAAAGGGAAGTGATTAATGTTTTTTAGGTTTGGGGAAAATACAGTGTTGAAATTTTTGTTTTTAAAGAATCAAAGTATAATTAGGTAGTATTTAATTAGAAAACCACTGGGAGCCTGGGTGGCTCAGGTCATGATCTCATGGTTCTTGAGTTCGAGCCCCGCATCGGGCTCTGTGCTGACAGCTCAGAACCTGGAGTCTGCTTCGGATTCTGTGTCTCCCTCTGTCTCTCTGCCCATCGTCCCCTGCTCATGCTCTGTCTCTCTCTCTCTTTCTCAAAAATAAGTAAATATTAAAAATAATTAAAAAAAAAAAGAAAGAAACCAGATACATAGGATGATTTTCTTCAGTGGGTAAATTAGCTTTCTACTGGCACTACACAGAATTTAATGTGCATATGAATCACCTGGGAATTCGTTAAACTGTAGGTTCTGAGTCAGAGATCTGAAACAGGGCCTGAGATTCTGCATTCCTACCAAGTATAGTGTTAGCTATTGGATTTGTAAGTTGGTTGCCATTCCCTCAGTACCCATTTGATGGTTTGCTAGAATGTTCAGTAGGGAAGATAGTATAGGTGATTGTGGTTCTCTTTCCCTGTTTTTGAGGTTATATGCTGGGTAATCCAGTAACCAACAACAACTCTCCCCCATTATATACATATAGATTCTTTTTTTTTATGTTTGTTTATTTTTGAGAGAGAGTGAAAGAGCCCATGCATACTTGTGAGCGGGGGTGGGGGGGGGGCGCGGGGCAGAGAGAGAGGGAGACAGAGAATTTCAAGCAGCCTTCGTGCTAGCCCTGCAGAGCTCGATGTGGGGGCTCGAACTCAGGAACCGTGAGATTATGACCTGAACTGAAATCAAGAGTCAGATGCTCAACTGACTGGGCCACCCAGGCGCCGCATTATAGATTCTTAATGTATTGTGATCAGAGAGAGAACTGAGTTTTAGAGCTGGAGTGCATGGTGGTGGTGTATGTAAATAATTCTCCATTTGGGTCAACTTTCTGCCCTTACTACCTTTCCATGACATACATAATATGGTTTTAAAGAATATTAATAGTGTTGAAACAAACCACATTGATTCAGCTGCTACAATAAGATTTTAGAACAATAGAAATAATAAAGTTGAATAAAGACAATGTGCTTTTGTTCAGTCGAAAGCTACAAACAGCTCTAATCTGCAGTTGGCAGTGTTTTTGTGGTTTGCAGAAGGAATGTTTACATCCGGGTTTGCATATGCCATTGCTTGAGATCCAGCAGGGGGAGCTTTCAGTTGCTTAAGATAGAATGGAGTTAGAAGGCTCATCACACTGCACGCCCCACTCCCTCCCCATTCCTCTCCCCCAACCTCTAGCCTTTGCTTTTTTCACGGTCCAATAAACCTGTCTCAAGGGTCTATTTCAAATTGATTACAGACAATTTGCTCAGGATTTTGTGATGAACGCAGATGTCAGAACCTGCTCGTCATCTACTACTGCCATTGCAGACCTCCAGGAAGATGAGGATGGTGTTTATTTCGGCTCATACGGGCATTATGGGATACATGAAGAAATGCTAAAGGTTAGAGAAGAGCACGAAAGTACCAAGTCCATACTAAAGGAAAAATAGAATAAAACAAGTTCTTAATACATATGCTATAGGAGAACTGGTCATTTTTTGTTTTGTTTTGTTTTGTTTGAACTGCTTGTTAAATCTCTTTGGTGCTTAATAGCACATCTTGGGTTGAAAAGGCTACAGGAGCATCACAGTCACTGTAAATTCTATTGAAGATCATTATTAATCTTTATTAGGAAATCTTTTGCTTGAAATAGAACATCGGAAAGAAACAACTGCTGCTGATTTTTGTCTTCTCAGGAGCAACTGTTAAATAGGAACAAATAAGTTATATATTTGCCTTTTAATGTACAAAGGGAATGATTAATTTTAGTATGTTATATGGTAATATTGACCTCAGTTTGAGCAAATAATTCTTTGGTACAAAGTTAAGAAATAATTCTCACAGTTGTCATGGCATAACTTTTTTACATTTGAAATCAATTTCCTAAATTGATCAAATCAGGTTTTTAAATTTGGTTGGTTTTAATTTTTATAATGATAAAACCCATGTGAAATATAAGTAGATTTCTAGCTGTACCTGGCAATTATGCATTGTATCATGTATTATAGATTGTAAAACAGTAAGGTGTAATTTTTTAATGCATTGAAACTAAAAGTATTTATAGTAAAACAAACATTGGAATGTAAAAAACTTATTGAAAATGTTAGATGTTCATCTCTGTGCATTTTTGGAGGCCACTACCTTTTCTTAAAACCAGCCAGCAAAAAATTCATTCGTAAATCCTTCCACACAAGATTGTTTTATTTTATGGAAGCCCTAAGACCATGTTCCCCTGACAGCTATGCATTTAAAATAACCAGGGATATTTAATAACATGTATGTATTTATTGAGTCAGATTTGCAAGATCACAGAGTGGAGGGCTGCTGATTAATAGTAATTGTAACTACTTGGGGTCTTTTAAAGTAGTGTCATGGCATTTCTTTACCAATGACATGTCACGGTTGTACTTCTTGTCACTTGAGTTATGGCATAGCATTACAAATAACAGTTATCTTATAAATGATAAGTTATTTTAAGTCCAGAGTGAGTTTGTTTAAAAAAAATTGATTTGCTCTGTGTCCTTTGTTAAAATTAATTTTACCGCATCTAGAATTTTTCTTTTTAAGGAATTCACTTAAGCCCATGTTTGTCATTTTAAATCACCCCATCAATTTAAATGCCATGAACCTTTAATGGCTTTGGTATGGAAATTGTGTTGGATTTTCTGACAGATAAGATTACTGAGACTTCAAATAGGTAGTACATAAAAGTGTCCTAGGTACAGTCATCAGGGAAGTCCAGTTTGAGTACTTACTTCAAATGTCTGTCGTGGACATTTGTAGCTGTATGTCCGTAACTAGAGGATTTTCACACCTGATCGTGTATCTTTAAGTCATTTTGACATACACGTGGATTTAAGAAGTTCCGTCTTGAAGTTTCCAGTACTACTTTTTTCATTTTAGAGAATCATTTAAGAATTCCTATCAATCCAGTTTTCCATGCCTCGCTTCCTGTTAGCTGTTACACAACGTACTTACCTCTCCTTGGGGATGACCTGATTAAGTGTTCATAGGAAGTAAGTGTCTGCTCCATGCAAAGAGAATTATTTATCCATTTTATATTTTGCTAAGCTATGTGCTGTGGATGAGTAGGAAATGTTCTGTGTATCGAGTAATATTTTGTTTCTTATCAAAACATTTTTTAGCATACATAATCTATTTAATGTTGTGCTACTAGATCTCACTTGATCTTTATAAAGAACTTAGAATGGAGAAACACATGTACAACTTATCTTAATGCTCAGAACTGGCCTTGCTTTTATAGGAATAGTATTTCGATTTTTGGTTGCTTAGCCTCAGATAGTTCAATGACACTGTTTTGGCATATGCTGTGATTATAATTATAAAGAAAGGTACTTTGTGATCTTACTTTCTGGAGTTCAGATGAAGATAATGGTTTTGAATTCCAGAGATCCAGTCAGTGGAGGGATGGATTACATGAACAAAATCCTTCACCACTGTATCTTTCTGAAGTCATTGTTGACTAATGTTGTAAGTCTGAGATGCATCACTCTCTTTTTTTCCAAGAAAAATACTGTGCATCCTGGTGAACGTTTATCACAGATCATAGTACCATTAAATAACTTTTCTTTACCGCATTCTTCTCATGGTGTCTGCAGCTGACTTGTGCAGTCCCTCCCCCTTCATCAGCCTATCCATTTGAAACACACTGCTGTTTATATGTACATAAAATTTATGCTATATAACTCTTCTGTAGTCTCATTTTTAATATATTTTTTTATATTTGTAGGAATAATTCCATGGGACTTGACTAGTCTTAAAAGATTGTTTTGCTTCTTAGTAATTCTATTTTTCTTGTGTGTTTCTTAGTTTTAATAGGTTGGTGAAAACGGTAATTTTTAAAATTTCTATTTATTGCCTTATTCTGTATTGAAGTGTTAGTCTTTTCTGAGAATACATTCTTAGAAGTGGTTAGGAGTGCTAGTCTTTTATTTCTTGCATTTTCATGTTCACTGGATTTTTTTTTTCAGTTATTAAATTGAGACTCTGCTATGTCCAAGGCACTGTATTTGGTATACTTTGGATTTTATTGCAGCAGGGTGAGCATGTGAACGAAAGCACATGAATCTGTAGGATGAGCCCAGCATGGAGGAGACGAAGGACTGCAGTTGCGGGAGCAGTGGTGCACGGATATAGGACAGGAGTTGGGGTGCGAGTGATGAAGTTGGAGTAGTGGTGAGGCGGTGTGATTGGCGAGAGCTGATGGGCTGATGTTCACGCAGCAGAAAATCACCGCTTGTAGTGTATGGAGAGTATAAAAATGACCCAAAAATGTATGGAATGGTATATTTTTTTTTAAAGAGACTTTTCATTATTTAACATGTGTGAGTTTATTTAAACATTAGATTCTCTCAGTAATTCTTAAAATAACTTCAGGGAAAGGTTTAATAAACCTGATTTAAAATTTTTGTTTGTGAAGCAATTAGAATTCCAACAGAAAACACAGAATTTTAATTGTGCACCTCCCCATTTTTATATCCTGTAATTAAGTAAAAACTACATGGCTTTTAATCTGAGAACTTCTTTATATTTTTTTAATAAAAAATTTCCCGGTATTGGCTTAAAAATGTCTTTTGAAGTATATGTATTGCCGAAATTTTGATACTGTAGCACTTGGTGTAACATTTCTTTTTACCTGGTGTGAAACCCCAAACTGGAATTGCTGACCTCTTTTTATTGTGCTCATTTTATTTACTTGGCAGCAGAGCCCCTTCCTGCTTAATTCGCTGTCTTTGTAGGTCTCAACCGAAGTAATTTAAAAGGGAATCTGCTCTTTTCATGAGCGAAACTAAATGTTCACATTCGATGCCTGTCTTAGGTACAGGTCATGTGAGACTTCAGAGTGGAGAAGGCTCATAAATGTGGGCTGCAGGGCTCCAATGATTTATCTTCAGGATTACAGGCTTTTAAGCATCGTTTCCTACAACAGACATTTCTATAAACAAAACAGGGTTATAAATCAGATAGGTGCTGATCAGTGACTTTCTTAGAATAACCATACTCAGTGTAAATTCATTTTTTGTATGTAACTGTAAGTTTTACATTTATCTGTTTTGGATATTTTTCTCCCATGTTTTGATACAGCATTTTAACATTTAACATAGCAGTGTCCCTCTACTACAAGGAGTCAGCCTCTATTGAAAGGAGCAAGACATCATGTTCATCTTCTATTAGCTTTAATTATTAGTTGAAGTCTTATAATGACAATGCATGTCAAGACAAAAAATGTATACATCTTTTAAGAACTTCGATTCTGTTTGACTTTTAGTGATTTTCTGAAACATGTCCTTTGGGTGTTGCTGGTATTTCTGGTTTTTTATTGTTTCCTTTTAGGACAAAAAAATTAAGCTTGGCTTTCCATGCAAAAAATAACTATGGAAATTAGCAATTTGTGATAAAATAACAAATAGCTTCCTAAAACGTTTTATATTTTTAGTCTATCCTGTAAACAGAATGTTTTTCTCTCCCCTCTAGGACAAAGTGCGAACAGAAAGTTACCGAGATTTTATATACCAAAATCCACATATCTTCAAAGACAAGGTGAGTAGCACAGGTTACAGAATTGTAGCCACATTTCATGTGGATCTTGGGTAGTAGAAGTCCCCTCTTGGGTCATCGTTGTGATAGCAGTTGATTCAGTGCACTCTGGCTTTATTTCATGGAAGACTTACGATGCTGCTCTGTGGTGCAGGATACTGATAGCAGGCATGCTCATCGGTGCTATCATTCAGTATACTGATTTTTTAAATTGAAATTCATTAATTACAGTGATGTGGTTTTAGTTAAACTTTGCTTATCCAGATTATGTTGCTGAAACCATATTTTTGATTTACTATGATGCCTATGAATTTCCAATGTATCAGATAAGCCCCATACCAAAGCGTACTTTTAATGATTACTCTAGTTTGTGTTAATTAGTTAAAAAATAATAATTTTAGGAAGTTATTAATAAGTAGGGGCAAATATTGTAAGGTAGGACTTACGTGTTTTCTTTTCAGATCTCATTTACTCCTTTATGAGACACGTTATATCTTACCATTAGTCTTAATACTCTTTCAGGTTATGTCAAAGATGAAATTTCACACAGTGTGTGTGTGTGTCTGTTTGAAATTTGTGTCATTTATTTTTCCTCCCTGTGAATTGTGTCCATTTTTTCTTCTTCACTTCACCTCCTCCTTCCCTCCCTTTCTATGATGGCATGTTGACCTAAAAGTTCAGGTTTTCTGTTCTTCCTTATTGGAAATTAGTCCACTAATTTAGTCAGATATCATCTCTGCCGCATGTATATCTTTGGGAATTTCCTCCACTCTTTCCACATCAAGAACATGTATATTGATTACGTATCAGCTTTTCATAATTCCTTCTTCACCTTCACTTTAGAAGGTACTTCTCCAAGGCTCTTTCATAAGCTTCACATGATATTGCAGCAATGACTAACAGTTTTTATATTTTGAAAAATTTCTTTCCTTGATTCTTATATTCTTTGGAATATAATATGGATAGGCTTTTCATTTTCCATATCTATTTCCCAAGAGCAGTGTTTCACTTATGACTTAGCTGAGTTAACTGAAATTTGTTTTGTTTTTTTTTAATTTTAATGTTTATTTTGGAGATAGAGCATGAGCTGGGGAGGGGAAGAGAGAGAGGGAAACACAGAATCTGAAGCAGGCTTCAGGCTCTGAGCTGTCAGCACAGACAGCTATCAGCACAGCCCCTGACATGGGGCTCAAACCCACAAACTGCGAGATCATGACCTGAGCAGAAGTTGGAGGCTTAACCGACTGAGCTACCCAGGTGCCCTGACAGCTGAAATTTATATGGTACTCTGCTCTCTTGGCCAACAAAGCATTACCTAACATGAGAGGTTTATGATGGTATGTGTTTCTTTGTATTTGCTGATCCCCTCTATAGATAAATAGGTGATTTCATTTTTAAAATCTTAGTTTTTATCAGTTCTTTGTATTCAGCTTTTTTGTATGCTTTTTATATGTTATTACAGCAGAGACTAAGAATTTTTTTATAGTTGGCTCTTACATTTATACCCAAGTGCTGGAACATTTTATCTTACATGTCTAAAAACCCACTTTGTTTCCAGCGAAACAAATATATTACCATTAAAATTTTCACTTTATATTTATAGTTAGATTATGTCCAGATTTTTATTTTATTTTTTCATTAATATGTTGTGGAGAAATTAAGCATGTACTGGTCTGGGCATTTTTAATCCTGCTTGGCTTCTCAGGAACCAGATATATAATAATTTTAGACAAGCAGTGGATCTCTTTAGGCCTCATCTGTAAAATGAAATCATTTTAACCCCTCTGGTTCAAAACTTTTATGATTTTTTTAAATTGTAAAATCATGGTCTTTGAGCCATCTTTTCTTAATACTTTTTGATATGAATACAATATGAATTCATTAAGTAAAATTAAGTTGAAGTTTCTTTCTCAGTATGCTTCTGAATAGACTTTTGTCCTATAATATGTAAGAATATACTGAAAATGCACAAATTTTTAAAAAAAAAATTTTTTAATGTTTATTTTTGAGAGAGAGAGAGAGCACACGAGCATGAGTGGGGGAGGGGCAGAGAGAGAGGGAGACACAGAATCTGAAGACGGCTCCAGGTTATGAGCTGTCAGCACAGAGCCTGACACGGGACTCAAACTCACAGACCGCAAGATCACGACCTGAGGCAAAGTTGGACGCTTAATCGACTGAGCCACCCAGGCACCCCAAGAAAGCTCAAATATTTGTAATCAGAAGATTAATCATTGAGAAATTAAATAATTCTGAATATTTCTGTGTATATAGAATACATCTTACTAGATTTATCAATTTATATACATAGTTACTTTCTGCTTCTAGTTTTTTATTTGCAACAGTATTATAGAAATGTTACGTATAGGGGGTGTCTGGGTGGCTCAGTCAGTTAAGTATCTGACAGTTGATCTTGGCTCAGGTCATGATCTCATGGTTTGTGATTTCAAGCCCCGAGCCCTGCGTCGGGCTCTGTGCTGGCAGTGCAGACTCTGCTTGGTATTCTCTATTCTGGCTGCTCCTCCCCTGCTGTCTCATGCTGTCTCCATAAAAATAAATGAAAAATCTTAAAAAAAAAAAAGAAACGTTTTGTGTATATTTTATACATTTTCAGACAAAATACATGCCTGTGGAAAATAATGTTTCAGTTATTTTGTGTTTTACTTACTGTTCTTACTGAAGACATTAACTCTGCTAAAGTCAGGAAACAGCTAATAAATAAGTTGGGAGCACTTTTCCTTAGCACTTTGTCTAAAATGCTTTCATGTAAGTTATCTATGTGTTATTAGTTTTGCTTGGCACTTATGACTTCTCAAACATGTATTATAATGTAAAATATTATACCTATCAATTTTTAATTCCCTAAAACACTTTCAGGGTTTAATCTTCTGTAATTATTAATATTAAATAATCTAGAGCTTTCATATTTTTAGATGATGTGGGATACTGTATTATGTTATGGCTACAGAATTAGAAAATATACTACCATATATTTAAATAGCACTTGATAATTTATAGATTGCTTTCAAACATGTTGTCTCATTATTAGTATACAATAACTTGTAACTGGGCAGGGCAAATATTTATCTTCTTTTGCACATGTAGGTATTTGAGGTTAGTAGGTTAATTGACTTGCCCTAACACAGGCAACTAAAACAAAAACAACTTACTCCTTGTTGAGTGCCTTTAACCCTGTGCCACTACACTTAAAACACCATTATGTTAGAATGAGTAATTAGGGTGCGATGCATTAGTTATGCTTTAGTTCACATTATCTTTTATATATAGGTTATATGATTTCTGTGTGCCATGACAGAAAATTACTTAATTCTTTTTAAAAATTTATGAAATGACTTGTTTTCCTGAGTTTTATTATCATTGTTTTTATTTGCTTTTATTTCTCATCAGGTAGTCAAACTTCATACACTAGCTTCTATATTATATTACGTAGTGCATAGTAGAGATTTATTTTTCAAAAAAGTACTAATATTTAAAACTGTTTCTTCTGCCTTTCCTTCTCTTCTTCCTCCATCCCTCGCTTCCTGCTTCCTTTCCTTGGTTTCTTTTTTTTTTTTTTAAGTTTATTTATTTTGAGAGAGAATGTGTGTGCACACGAGCAGGGGAGGAGCAGAGAGAGGGGGATGGAGAGAAAATCCCAAGCAGGCTTTGCACTGTCAGTGCAGAGCCCGACTGCGGGGCTCGATCCAGCCAACCGTGAAATTGTGATCCACCGGAGCCAAAATCAAGAGTTGGAAGCTCAACCGACTGAGCCACCCAGGCACTGCCCCTCCTTCATTTCTTTCTGAATATGGTTTCGATTCACAAAGCTCCTGTGGAGGCCATATGGTTTCTCAGATTTAATTTAACTTTGGGTGGCATTTAACCGTGTTATCACCCACTCATAATTAATTTCTATTTGCAGTACATTGAAGAAATTCACAGTTAGGTGCCTTCTCTATGCTTTTGGTTATTATCCACAGTTAAATAGATTCACTTTCTTTTTTTCTTTCTTTCTTCCTTTTTTTTTTTTTTTTGAAGTGACTCAAATTACTTCATTATTTTATAAAATAATGCTGGTTTGTCATTTCTGCCTTCCTTTGATTCTGTTAAGTTTTAGTTTCTTACCTAATTACCTAATTTTGAGCTAGATGTAACATATCATTAATGTATAATTAAAAGTATATTTTAAATATATGCTTTAGAAGCAGATTGACCTTTGTTTGCATGCCAGCTTTACAAATTACCAGCTATATTATCTGGGACCTATTACCTTCTCTCTCTAAAGCTCTCTCACTTTCCTCATGTGCAAGATGAGGACTGAATAAGACTTTTATATATATGCATGTGTATACAAATTATATATATGTGTGTGTATGTATATATGTACATGTTACAAAAGAACATATACTCTAATTGAAGTATATGACATATATTCTTCTCTATTAGCTTTCTTACTCAGCAACTTTTCTTAGAGATGATTCCTTATCATTCTTTTAATGGCTCATTTGTCCAATGTAAGAATGTCTGTAAGTTTTAATTTTTAATATTAGAAACAATGGATATAAAAATATAAAATATTTAAAATGTTTTAAATACATGTGAGAGTCCGGTAATAAGATAAAATCCTAACAGTGGACTTCCTGGGTCAAAAAAGTAATTTATTGAGTGCATGGGTGGTTCAGTCAATTAAGCATCTGACTCTTGATTTTGGCTCAGGTCATGATCTCACAGTCCTGAGGTTGAGCCCTGTGTCAGGCTCAGTGTGCAGTGGGGCCTGCTTGGGATTTTCTCTCTTCCTCTCTCTCTCTGCCCCTCCCCCACTTGTGTGGTCTCTCTCTGAAAATAAATAAATAAATTACTTTTTAAAAAAAGGTAATTTATACCTTGGATGGAGTTAGTGCTGCCAGCTTGTCTTTCTATAAACAGTATGTGAGTGCTGATATTCCCAGTCACCTTTGCCAAATATTATAGTATCAAATATCTAAATTCCACACTGACCATTTAGGTTTAATTTTTTAATTTTGCAGATATCTTATTTCAGTGAAAGTTTCTGGAAACTTATCACTTACGATTGTGTTGTATATATTTTTCCATTTTTATTTTAGCCATATAATATTTCAAAATAATGTACCATAACCATACTGTAAGCATACATACTATCTATTACAATATTTTCTTGCTAATATGGTTAACACATTTTATTGGTAACATAACAAAATGTTTCCTTTTTGTTTGCAATGATACATAGTTTCTGTCTTAAAATTCTTAACTTTTTTTGTATGTAAAAGTACTTACCTTAAAATATGTTGACTCTCTCAGACAGGCCACATGTGCAGGAAACAAATTGTCCCTATGAAAGCATCTGGGCCTTGTCCTTCTTGAAGGGGCACAGGATAGGAGACACAATGGTAGCCTTTCAACAACTTTATTTCTTTAATAGAAATCAGGCTGTTTAATAGATTTTCTTTCTTCTGGAGTCAGTTCTGTAAATTATATTTTCAAGACATAATGGATTGAAGGACTCCACTTACAATAGTAAACAATATAGAAGATAAAACGCATAGGAACAAACTTAAATAACGTGTAGGACTTACATGAAAAAGAATTTTTTTTTTAAACCTGAAGAATATGATAGATGATTTAAACAAATTGAAAATTTTACCATCTTCTTAAATAGGAAAACTCAAAATTATCCATTTTCCCTGTATCAACTTATAACTTTAGTTCAATCCCCATAAAAATACTAAGACTTTTTAAAAAGCCTAGATAAGTTGATTCTCTTGTTCTTATGAAAAAATAAATATACAAAATTTTCCAGAAACATTGTGAAAAAAATTTTGCAGTGAGCATGGACTAGAGAGTGGACCAACCTTTTTAGATACTAAAACATTCTGTAAAGCTTCTGTAATTACAATGGTTACTGGCACATGATTATATAAATTAATGGAGCAAAATAAAAATCCAAAAGTAGACCAAAGTATGTACAGAAATTTTACTTAATGTTCAAGATCCCTGTGCATTTGGGTTGCTACAACAAAAATACCATGAACTTAGTGACTTATAATTAAAAATTTTTAAATTGATTTTTCACAGTTAAAAGTCTGGGAAATCCAGAAGAATCATGGCACTAACTGATTGTGGTGAAGATTTGTGTTGTAGTTCACCATAGGCATAGACATGCCTTCCTCCTCCAGAGAGGAATCTTCTGGGCCCCTTTTATGAGGGTACTAATTCCTTTCACGAGGGCTTTGCCCTGATGACCTAATTACCTCCCCCAAATCCTCGCTTCTAGGATGTGGAGAAATGGGAATCCTCTTGCGCTGTTGGTGGGAATGCAAACTAGTGCAACCGCTCTGGAAAACAGTGTGGAGATTCCTCAAAAAATTAAAAGTAGATCTACCCTATGACCCAGCAATAGCACTGCTAGGAATTTACCCAGGGGATACAGGAGTGCTGATGCATAGGGGCACTTGTACTTCAATGTTTACAGCAGCACTCTCAACAATAGCCAAATTGTGGAAAGAGCCTAAATTGTGGAAGAGCCTCCATCAACTGACGAATGGGTAAAGATGTGGTTTATATATACAATGGAATACTACTTGGCAATGAGAAAGAAGAAAGTCATGCCATTTGCAGCAATGTGGATGGAATTGGAGGGTATCATGCTAAAAGAAATAAGTCAGAGAAACACAGATACCATGTGTTTTTACTCATATGTGGATCTTGAGAAACTTAACAAGACCATGGGGGAAGGGAAGGGGAAAAAACAATAGTTACAGAGAGGGAAGGAGGCAAACCATAAGAGACTTAAATACAGAGAACAAACAGGGTTGATGGGGGGTGAGGGGGAGGGGAAAGTGGGTGATGGGCATTGATGAAGGCAATTGTTAGGATGAGCACTGGGTGTTGTATGTAAGCCAATTTGACAATAAATTATATTTTTAAAAAAACTGTCCCAGATGTTGGGTTTACTACCAAAGACTTTAAATCAAATATTATAAATATGTTGAAAGAACTGAAGGAACCATATCTAAGTAATTTTTTTAACCAAGCTACAATTACCATTGATAAACCTTATGTCACTATAGATTAGTTTACGAAGTGTAGGATTTTATAAATGAAATTATATAGTATGTTTTCTTTTTTATTCAGCTTAATTAAGATTAATCCATGTTATTACATGCATCAATAGTGTGTTTCTTTTTATTGCTGAGTAGCAGTTCATTGTATATACATCCAGCCTTGGCAATTCAGTTGGCCAACTTCAGCTTGTTGTTGGCCAAATCTGACCATCCCTATCTGCTTATATTATTGTTTATAGTCACTTTCATGCTACAACAGCAGAACTGAGTAGAGACTATATGGCCCAGAACACTGAAAATATGTTTTATTTGTCTCTTTACAGAAAAAGATTGTATGCCCTTGTGTACATATATAATCATTTTTTAATCCATTCACTTGTTGATGAAAATTTAAGATTTTGTTTTAGTTTTTGGGTTTTAAAAATAAAGTTGTTAATGAACATTCATGTACAAAAAAAAAAAAAGATCTTCTAATACCATCCTCAAAACTAAATAAACTAAAAAAAAAAGTATATTAATGAAACCATAAATGTACTAGAAGAGAATGTATGAGGATAAAATAGAATGAAATAGGAGAGAATATGGGGAAGGTCAGTCTAATTATAATCAAAATCCAGCAGGAAGCCATAAAAGAAATGATTAATGAGTTTCACTGTAAGTAAAGAATTTCTGCATAGCCAAAATCACTATAAGCAGAATCAAAACACAAAAATATATGCTGAGAGAAACCTTGCAGGTTATATTATAGAGGTGTCATCTTCTTCACTTACAAAGAACTGTTATTTGATAAGAAAAATTTGATTCAAAATTTCATAAGAAAAAGACAGCTCACTGGAAAAATAAAGAATATAAGTAGATACTTTACATAAAAAGAACTACAGATGGCTCTACAACATAAGGAATGATGCTAAACCTCATGATAATGGAAATGCATGTTATAACTATGCCAGTGTATCATAATTTCGTACTTGCAAGATTGGCAAAAAGCCAAAAGTTTGATTATATGGTCCATAGGCTAGTCTCACCTGTAAGGATATCAACACTTAAACATTGCTGGTTAGGGCCCTCATGAGCAGAACTGCCTTATGGAAGGTAGTTTGGTCATGTCTGGCACAATTATAAATATGCATATTGTCTCTTGACACAGTATTTTCACTTCTAGAAATGTATTCTGTAGATTTACTCATGTGTGAACGGGGTTAGATATAAAGCTATATTTACAGTAATGATTGTCATAGCAAAATTTCAAAACTACCTAAATGTCTATCACTAGAGAACTAAATCACTAGATTATGGTATAGCCATAATACAGAATCCTTTATAACCATACGAGAGAAAGAAGTTCTGTAAACTGATACGGAAAGATCCCTACATTACATTGCTAAAAAAAAAAAAGCAGTGTGTAGCAAGTGCAGTGGCATAATATGCTTCTGTTTATGTAAAAAAGGGACGGAAAAAATGTGTTACATCATCTTTACACGAAAATTCTCTTGAAGGATAAATAAGAAATACAGTTTTTGATGTTAAACTATGTGGCCTGTATTACCAAGCTGAAGAATAAAGTAATGTTGAACAGTTTGATAGATTTTTAATTCTAGTTCTGTTGTTCTTACAGTAGCTTCCCATTACTCAGAATAAAATCCAAAGGTTCTGTGTGATCTGGCCTCTGCTTAACCTTTACCTCACTATCGAGCAACCTTTTCTCACCCAGCTCAGCCACATTGGTCTTCTTGCTTTGCCTGGAATCTTGTGTTTTGCTGTTAATATCCTCCACTGCTTAGAAGAAACTCCTCCAGATCTCTACATGGCATATTCCTTTATTTCATTCAGTTCTCAGCCCACATATATCAGAGGTGTATTCACAGACCTATTTAAAATGCTTAAAGTATGTATCCCCTCTTCTCTGCTCTAACTTCTATTCCAGGGCTTGATTTTTTTTTATAACACTACTGGCTAACCTTATTTTGTATTTATTTATTCATTGTAGCTCCATTAAGACAGAAACTTGGTCTTGTTTGTTGCTGTACCCCATCACTGTGATCATGATTGCACTTAGTGATGCTCAGCAAATATTTATAGGAGAATACTGAAATAATTTCATTTTTTGAGATAAGTACATAGGAGTTTAGGCCATTGATATTGAAAGATTTAAGGCAGTGCAGATTGCAGTCATTTCACAGAAAATACTGTATCTCCGACTATTTTGCTTAATATGTTTCCTCAGTAATTTGTTTTTGTTTTTTACTTTGAATGGGGCAGGTTTCACTATACTATATTGGAAATAGTATGCAATTCTTGATTTGGAAATAATTGCTTTTTACCTGTCCCCAACATCATCTTAAACTTTGATTCTTTTTACCTTCACCATTGATAATGAGTATTATTTTTAAAAACTTATATTCTTAAATGGCTGAATTCTAGAAGCCAGTTTGTTTTTATTGTACCTGTATTATTTAAGTGAGTTGAATATTTAATTTTGGAAATGGAGGGGGTATGGCAATATTCTACATCTAGGATTCTTTTATAACCATTTTTTAGTTGTATTGGATGATGCTCTCCTGCTAAACTTAATTCTTGTCTCTCAAACTTGGAGAAATTTATTTCTGCTACAGTTTAGAACTACTAAGCCTAAATTAGAGCATGCATGCAATGGGGAAATTAAAAATAGAGAATATTACGGCGCACCTGGGTAACTCAGTCGGTTAAGTGACCGACTTCAAGTCAGGTCATGATCTCACAGTTTGTGAGCGAGCCCCACGTTGGGCTATGTGCTGACAGCTCAAAGCCTGGAGCCTGCTTCAGATTCTGTGTCTCATTCTCTCTCTGCCCCTCTCCCACTTGTGCTCTGTCTCTCTCTGTCTCTCAAAAATAAATAAATGTAAAAAAAAAGTTTGCAAAAAAAAAATAGAGAATACTTCCCTGTTAAGTCTGTAGAAATTGCTTATTTTGTGTAAAACATCTCTTAATTTACATTGTTGCATCTGATTGTAGCAGAATATGGCCAGTATGGCCAAAAAGACTGTTAGGAATTTAAAACAAGTTGGGGTGCAAACAACTTGGTGTATGTACCTGGCCAGCTCAGTCGGTAAAGCATAGGACTCTTGATCTTGGGGTCATAAGATCAAGCACCATGCTGGGCATAGAGCTTATGTTTAAAAAAAGAAGAAGAAGAATTTAAAACAACTCATTGTAGTGATATCTTCAGCTTCTTCAAATAGAAATCACTACCATAATTGATCAGTAAAATTTTAAAATACTGTGATCAATTGGGGTGTCTGGGTGGCTCAGTCAGTTAAGCTTCGGCTCAGGTCATGATCTCACAGTTCACGAGTTCGGGCCCCTTGTTGGGCTCTTTGCTGACAGCTCAGAGCCTGAAGCCTGTTTTGGATTCTGTCTCCCTGGCCCTCTGCCCCTCCCCTGCTTGCTCTCTGTCTCTCTGTCTCTCAAAAATACATAAAAAACATTTTAAAATTTTCAAAAAAATATTGTGATCAATTACTTGCCAGAAACATCATAATATGTGATTAGAACTTAAAATATTAGACCTTTTCAATAATACCTGTTTTTTTTTATTTTACCAGGTAGTTTTGGATGTTGGTTGTGGAACTGGAATTCTCTCTATGTTTGCAGCTAAAGCTGGGGCAAAGAAGGTTCTTGGAGTTGATCAATCTGAAATACTTTACCAGGCAATGGATATCATAAGGTAGATGTATTTTGAGGCTTGATTTAAGATTATTTTTAAACATGACGATTAACAGGTCTTCTTGTCTTTAATAGCTGTCTAATGCAGACTCAAGACATTTGTCTTTTAGTAAAAATTCATTCCAAAATAATAGGATTTTAGGTTATATTGAGCCAGACATGTTTAAACTATGAATAATCTCTTCACAGTTCTCGTTGATGGGAATTACTTTTATATAATTTCCTGTCTTTCCAGTTATAGCTATAAATATGCTAATTATAATAATACAGAATTAGAGGGGTGCCTGGGTGGTTTGGTCCGTTGAGCGTCCAACTCTTGTTATTGGCTCAGGTCATGATCCCAGGGTCATGGGATAGTGCTCCCCATTGAGCTCTGCACCTAGCGTGGAGCCTGCTTAAGATTCTCTCTCTTCCTCTGCCCATCTCCCCCATTCGTGCCCGCACATGATTTCTCTTCCTTTCTCTCTATCTCTCAAATTAAAAAAAAAAAAAATTAAACCAAAATAATAATACAAAATTAGAAATTACTGACATAAGCGTAGTAATTGTTAGAAGACTCTACAAAACTGAATATTTCAGTTATGTTTCCTTTAGCAAATATCAATCAGACTAAACACTAAGGGGTATCTTTTTTTATAGCACTAACCTTTGTGCCTCAAAATTAAAATAAGTAGAGTATCTCCTTCTTCTGAGGAGTTAGGTTAATCAATCAAGGATTGATTTTTATGACTGGCTTATGTCATAGTAAGAAGGCCTTTATTTGAACTACAGCTTGTAGAACTAGATATCTTTAGCTGTGTACTTAAAAGCACCTTACGTTTGGAACTTAGGAGTAATTTTCAGAGTAAATCACTAATAGGAGCTTCTCAGTAATTCTCTTTTCCCCCCGGCTTTATTGAGATATAATTGACACATAGCATTGTATTAGTTTAAGATACACATTGTGTTGCATTGATATTTTTATGTATTAGTATGATTATCACCATAGCATTAGCTATCCCTTCAATTGCATCACATAATTACCATTTCTTTTTTTCTTTTTTTTTTTTTTTGGGGTGAGAATATTTAAGAGCTATGCTCTTAGCAACCTTCAAGTATATAAATACAATATTATTAACTCTAATCACCATGCATACATTTAATGCCCAAATTCTTTTTTTTTTTTTTTTTTTTTTTTAAATTTTTTTTTTCAACATTTATTTATTTTTGGGACAGAGAGAGACAGAGCATGAACAGGGGAGGGGCAGAGAGAGAGGGAGACACAGAATCGGAAACAGGCTCCAGGCTCTGAGCCATCAACCCAGAGCCTGACGCGGGGCTCGAACCCACAGACCGCGAGATCGTGACCTGGCTGAAGTCGGACGCCCAACCGACTGCGCCACCCAGGTGCCCCTAATGCCCAAATTCTTAAGTGGTCCTCCCATTGATACTTATGTTCTGCTCTTAAAGTTGATTAATGTTTATTCTTCCTTGTTAGCATAAAATATATATAAACATCTTAAGTATAATTAAGATGTTTAAGTTTTTAGATATTACTGCATAATGTAGAAGTATAGTGTTGTGGTTAAGAGTATAAGGTTTGAGTCAGGATTGGTTTGAATCTGTACTGTCTCACTTACCAGTTACAAGTGAGATATACATATAAATATCTCTTTGGCACATTGCTTGGCACATAATAGGTATTTGAAAGTTACTATTATTATTATTAACAAGCGCCAAATTAATGTTAATGAAAAAATTACATTGATCTTGCTTAGATTTTTCATAGATCTAGGTTTGTGGTTATGATTTTCTTTTTTTTTTTAAGTTCATTTATTTGAGAGAGAGAGGGAGAGAGAGAGCAGGGGTGGAGCAGAGAGAGAGGGAGAGGGAGAGGGATAATCCTAAACAGGCTCTGCACTGTCAGCACAGAGCCTGACATGGGGCTCCATCCCACAACCCTGGGATCATGACCTGAGCCGAAATCAAGAGTTGGATGCCTAACCCACTGAACCACTCAGGCGCCTCTGTGGTTATGATTTTCATATTGGAGAATGTGCATATGTGTCGCAACTCTGTAATCTGGTAAAGTTTTTCCTAGTTCTTATGGTACCATATGGACATCTGCATCATTTTTGAGGTTCCATAAAGAGTACCTACACTTGCTTGTGCTTTGCCATATAAACAAATATGAAAAACACTAAAGAAGATATTGTCTTAGAAGAATTATCAAACATTTATTGTGGACAGTAAGATTATGGTAAGATATTTCTTTCCTTCTTTTTTTTTTTTTTTTTTTTTTTTGAGAGAGGAAGTGCAAATGGGGGAGGGGGAAAGGGAGAGAGCATCTCAAGTAGGCTCTATGCCTGGTGCAGAGCCCCACCCGGGGTTTGACCCCACAACTGTGAAATCATGACCTGAGCCGAAATCAAGAGTTGGATGTTCACCCGACTGAGCCACTCAGGCACCCTTGTAAGACATTTCTATTAGAAGCTTTATCTTGTAAAAGATCATGTCCATTTACTTGTCATTTTTCATTTCTATGAAGTGAGACTAGATGTGTTCTCATTTTAATTTCTTTATGGAAGAAAAGGAAGAGGATAGTAATAACACTCATTTTATTTTGTTTTGTTTTGTTTCATTTTATTTCACATAAAATTCCTACTGACTTTTTAGAAATATCTTTATATAGTGATTATATTCATATTCATTGTGTATAAAATGTAGTGCTGCTGTGTGTGGAACTTTTGCATAAGAGCATTTATTGAAAATAACTTAGTACTCAATTTTAGGTGCTTCATTTTAACAATAAAAATTGCTAACGTTAATTTAGTACTCTCTATTGAATTTCTTTTGCGGTAGATATAGTTACGATATATTATTATCCTTATTATAGAGATTAAGAAGTTGAGGCACAGAGATTAAGTTACTCTCCTTACTTGTAGTGGAGCCAGGATTAGCTCCCAGGCAGCCCGACTCCATCTTCATTCTCACAGTCAATTTACTGTGCTGTATCTCCCTTTAACTACTTACAGGGCATGTGTTAGTTGCAGTCAATAGTTTTCTTTACTTAGAATCTGTAGAGTTTGAGGGATACCTGGGTACCTCAGTCAGTTAAGCATCCCACTCTTGATTTCGGCTCAGGTCATGATATGTCTCATGGTTCATGAGTTTGAGTCCCATGTCAGGCTCTGTGCTGACAGCATGGAGCCTACTTGGGATTCTCTCTCTCCCTCTCTGCCCCTCCCCCACTCGTGTGTGCACTCGCTCTCTCTGTCAAAAAAATTTTAAAAAAGAATCTGTAGAGTGTGAAAATCCAACCTTTTTGCTTTAGATTAGTTCTGTTTTGGATAAGCCAACATTATACCATTTCTTCAGAGATATTATCCATTGCCTGTTTTATATTGTGAAAAAGTTCCTTCCGTAGTGTCTATAAGCATCTCTCCCTTGTCTTCCATTTAAAAATTTGAAATTTATACTTGGGTGAAATAACTTCTGTTCTTCTGTTTGTGAATGTCTCTCTAAAAGGATCTGCAGGAAGCAGTTTACTGTTAATATTCCCACAATTTCCTGGCTCATTATTCTACCAGTTGAAGAGGAGTATAGCATATTCCTCTCAGCATCTGTAATCACATGACTTGATTTCTGATTTTGGCTTTTTGATTAACTAGCTACTTGATAATGGGAAAAGTACTTAACTTCTTTAGTCTCTGGTTTCTTCATTTATAAAATGAGGTTGATGGTGATATCTATCTCCTAAGACTGTTATAAGGATTGAATCCATTTATGGTGCTTTGCAAAGTGTCTGGCATGTGACTGCTTATTAAATTTTAGCAGTGATTGTAATCATATTAGTTAGTAGTAATAGTGGTATGTTTAGCTTGGCACCAGTGCCCCAAATAATATTTTATGTTTGTTGGTTATGTTTCTAAAATAATCATTTGGGGTGCCTAGCTGGTTCAGTCAGTGGAGCACGTGGCCCTTGATCTCAGGGTTGTAGGTTTGAGCCCCACATTGGGTGTAGAGATGCTTGAAAAAATAGAATCTAAAAACATAATAATAATATTATAATAATAAATAAAAATAATCATTTATTGTAGTTGTCCCCCCCAAATATGATAGCTCTCTTTTCTACATTTTTTCAGTTGCTCACAGTCTCTACTCTTCTGTGCCATAAAACTTCCAGATTTGGCCATTTTTTTTTCTGCACGGACTCTCTTTCCTTGAAATCTACTCGCAACTTCTCTTATATTTGCCTGTGTTGTATATTGAGGCTTTCTGGAACTATCATCAGTCAGTGAAAACAGCTCTTCCAGTTAGCAGGCTGTGAGTTGTCTTTGGCTCTTCTGAGGCTTCTTTGTCAGAAATGTGTACACAGCAGAATTTCTGTAAAACTCTGTAAGCTTACATCTATAAAAAAGTACTTTAAATTCTAGAAGATAGACACTTTTATTTATTTATTTTTTCAATATATGAAATTTATTGTCCAATTGGTTTCCATACAGCACCCAGTGCTCATCCCAAAAGGTGCCCTCCTCAATACCCATCACCCACCCTCACCGCCCTCCCACCCCCATCAACCCTCAGTTTGCTCTCAGTTTTTTAAGAGTCAGAGAGACACTTGTAAATGCATTTTTCGTTACTTTTAAATATACTTAGTTTACAGTCCTTGAATTGTGTTCAAAATGATAAAATAATTTGTATCTCTCTTTTTTTTTTAATTTAAAAGAGAGACCTCATGTTTTAAAGAAATGAGTTTAGAATGGAGTAAATATTGATTTTAATGTAAACTGACATACATATTAGGGCTTATATGTAATATATAGATATATGTATATATGAGAGCTTAAGGTTAGGCTTGCAGTTTTGAGGTTGCCGACTTGAATAAAATCAAATATAGGTTTTCAGAGCTGTTACATTACAGGGGCAAATAGAACTCAAAGTGATACATGGAGGGAATGAGAAATTGTTTCTTATCTGTACTGTCATACTTGAAACTCTGCAGTGAATGATCATTTTAGAAACAAACTTACCTAAGGATAGGAAAGCTATTCAGTGGCAGACAGTCGTATGCTGTGTTCGCCCTCAGGAAGCAGGGGTAGCTTCTGGTAATACTTTTACCATTACTCTGGCTGCCTTTGGCTTCTCATTGCCTCAGCCATGGAATAGCTCATTATTCAGACGCTGAATGTTATTGCAGAGGAGCTTTCATGAGAAGGCTGACCCATCGTACAGCTGCAGTGCAATACTTTCAATCTCACTGTGACATTAAAGATGCAATCTTTTATATTGCCTGTATCTAGAATACTGTTAGAAATGAAACATTAAGAAAAGCCTAGAGAATATTTGATCTGTTGTCGTGTTTATGTAAGTGTCCTCTAGATTCTAGGATGGGAGCTATATCTTCTCAATCTTTTTATCCCTAACACCTAGCAAAATGTCTGAATCACAGTAGATGCTTAGTACAGGTCTTTGAGAAGAACAAATTTAACATAATGATTTTGAAGATAGTGGTGACCCCACTATGTCAGATTTGGAACAAGATCACAAAACGTACCAGGAAAAATTCTTGAAGTAAGGGATGTTCCTTCATATTTTGTTTCTAAATTTGATGGAAATAACATAGAAGAGTAAGTTAAAGCTGAAGAGAACTTTGAACTGCTGATGAGGCTGAAATGGTGAAAAACATATTTGCTGCTAAAAAAAAAAAAAAAAACAGAATTCTACTAAAGGTAGTGAATGTGATCAAGACACTTTACAAGGAAACTAAATTCATTTCTTCTCCCACCCCACTAAACCCTTAATTTCCTGTCCACTCAGTGCTCCTGGCTTGGGATCTCACAACTACCCACTAGTTCAGTGGTTCACTGGAAGAACAAAGCTTAATATAAAGTTGTATCCGCAGCTAAGATTTGTTACAGCAAAAGCCACAGTCCAGGGACAGCAAGAAAAAGATATCTATCAGTTATAAGTCATGTACAGGCTCCCAGGTAATCCTTTCTTTGCAAGAGTCACACAAAATGTACTTTTCTCTCTGGATGCAAAACTCAAAGACACATGTGAGATGTCTCGACCCAGGGAATTTTGCTTGAGTCTTAGAGTCTGTAGTTCTCAAAAAGAGCTGATCATATGAGCACCTGCTATGTGACCCGCCATGGTGTACATGCATGTCAGACACCAGGTGCCCATCAGGAACATTCATGTTTGTTTTAAACATGCTGTCATCCTTGTTTAGCTTGGTCCGTGGCTTTGCGCATATAGAATAGTATCATTACCCAGTAACTATGTGAATGTTCAGTTGTTTTGTTAGAGTTTGGCCGAGAATTACTGCTATGGTTACAGAGATAAGTAAGAACTAAGGGAATAGACCTGCATTGACTCTTTTCTCACACGTAAAAATTGTAAACCTAGGATTCATACTTGACCTTTGCTTCTTTTTTACCAACATACCTATTGGAAAGAGTCCTGTTGATTAAGAATCCCCAATGTAGGGGCGCCTGGGTGGCGCAGTCGGTTAAGCGTCCGACTTCAGCCAGGTCACGATCTCGCGGTCCGTGAGTTCGAGCCCCGCGTCAGGCTCTGGGCTGATGGCTCGGAGCCTGGAGCCTGTTTCCGATTCTGTGTCTCCCTCTCTCTCTGCCCCTCCCCCGTTCATGCTCTGTCTCTCTCTGTCCCAAAAATAAAAAAAAATTTAAAAAAAAAAAAAAACTTTAAAAAAAAAAAAAAAAAAGAATCCCCAATGTGTCTCGATCCATCCCTTGTCTGCCATTGAGGTTCTTAAATCTGTCTTAATTCACATTTTTACTTTTCTCACCTAAATTAATACAGCTGCATGTAACTGGCTTGGTTATTTGTACTTCCTCTTTGCCTCCCAGCAGCTGTCATCCATTGTCTCCAGGACAGCCAGACTGATTTCCCTGCTCAATTTTCCTCCCCTTTAAGTAAAAAGGAAAGGGGCAGTGGGGGAAGGATGTATTTTGTGTTGGGAACACATAAGAGAGGATAAAAAAGAAACTAAGATTACCTGTGATCCTAGTATGAGAGATCACTATCGATATTTTAGTAAGGCTTTTTAAAGCCTTAGGTCACAGGAGATGAAATACATAGAAATGGAAGCTTACCAGAGTATCAGCTCTTCAAGGTTAGACAGGAATTTTTCTCTGTTTTGTTCATTGATGTGTCCCAACCACCTGGAAGGGTAACATGACACATAATAGGTATTCAACTTAAATACTTATTTAATGAATGAATTCATAAATTCATGAACTTTCAAGACCCAGAACATTGAACATGAAAGCCAGGTAAATCATCATCAAACCTGAAAACCCATTGTCTCTGCTTGAATCCAGATGATTCTTTTCATCTTTTTTTTTCATCGTATTAGAAGTTGAGTTATTTCTCGTTTTAAACAATAAATGTTCTCAATGTTAGTAATTCCACAGCTGCACATCAGTAATCACAAATGATACATTCGGGAGGGATGCAATTCGTTGAGTAGCTTTATTTTGGCTTTGTGTCTGGGCCCTGCATTTGAAATGATCAGCCTCGTAGTGTTTATTTTTCATGAGATGTACTTAATCTGCCCTTTGTCTCATATGTTTGAGAATCCTTGTTTTTTTATTTGCATTTATGAATGGAGAATTAGGTTTTTTTAATAAAGGTAACTGGTATATGTTTTGTCTCTGATGGGATTGGAGGGGAAGCTCCCTTTCTTCCATTGATTTTTCAGGCTCTTGTTACTTCCACTTTGTATACCTCTTGACTCGAGGAGTTTGTGTTGTGAAGAATGGCTTCTACCTCCTCTCTAATTTTCTCTGATAGGTGCACTGAGCACTGGATCCGTCAGATTTACCAATGTAATTTAATCCCCCCTTTTCTCCCATGAAATTATCAGAATCTTTGCTTTTGATATCACCTTCTAAAATCTTTATGCATTTATAAATTTTTTATTGTATTTTATATTAATTTATTGTCAATTTGCTTTGGGAACTAAAGAGAAGTATTTGCCCTTGGATGTCATAGTGAAATGAAAGCAAAGTAATTTACCGTGTGTATTTTTATATGAGGGTATTCCCTCCCTGCCCTTCTCTAGTACTTATGTATTCTTCTAGAGGAACTTTATAATTATTTTGTCACAAACTTTAAATGCCACTTATTTGACTAGGTATTCATTGCATGAACTACCATACTTTATGCTGCTTACATGTCCATTTCTCTACTAGACCATGCTCTTTGGACCTAGACCAGGTCTTTGAGTCACATTTGCAGAAGTACATTACACATTTGATCCTATGTTTCCCATTTTAAAAATCCTGAAATGACTCTTTATTGTCTTGGAATAAAATTGAGACTCTTTAATATCACCTTTATCTCCCAACCCTGTCACTATATACCTTTTGTTGCTCTAATCATACTGTGAACTATTTATAGCTCTTCAAATTTGCCATTTCTCTTCCATTCACACACACACACACACACACACACACACACACACACACAGAGGCAGTTTGTGCACACAAAGATGTATGCACTTCCTTATCCCCATACCCATATACGTCTTCATGGGTGCTCTGTCTTTTCCTAGTTAAACTCAAATGTCTCTCACTTAAGGGCTTTTTATATAAGCTACTGTGGTACCCTATGCTGTTTACTGTTCTATCTCCCTTAGACCATGTTCCTAAGTGTATGGACTGTGTCTTTGATCTCTGCATGCTCAGTCTAAGAATTAATCTTGCTCATGTTCCTATATCATGAAATAAAAGTTAAATTGCTACTTTTCAGCCAGAACAACTATACTTTCCTGTCTTATTTCCTAACAAAATTTTCACTCAGAAAAATAGATGATTTCAGTGCTTATTGGATTAGTTAAGAGACATACTTAAAATACCCTTTTTATTACAATGTTATATTTCTGTAGATTAAAGCTATGCTAGTTTTTAAGCAAGTAATTCTAGAGATAGAATTCATTGGAATGCTTTTTTGCTGAAGAAAGGTTTAGTGAGTAGCCACTTGAGAAAAAGTAAGTAAAATGTATAGTTTTTTTCATGAATGGGAAATCAGGTGGTGATTAAGATGAACAGTCCCATGAAAGAGGTTATCTGTGTGAATGATATCTGTGTTGAGCTGTTTAATACAGAATTACTGGGAATTATGGCCTTTTTGTGTGTGTGTGTGTGTGTGTATTGCCTGAAATCTTAATCTTTCCTGTTATATTTATATTTGAACAAGTAATTACTGATGCAAGTAGGATTATGACTTGTAGCAGACAATAAACAGCCTGAGCAGATGGCCTCTTACAAAACACATCTTGTTTCAGCATTAGCATTCCGAAGGTATTTCTAGGCAATGGGAACATTTTGCTCTTTTAAGAAGCTCACTTTTTGTTTCCTTTGAAGTGTTTGTAATTCTTAGAGCCTTAATAAATATTTCAGTAAATAGTAAGCAACTACAGCAGTTCTATCAAGAAGAATTTTATTAACTATTTCTTTGATAAAACCTAAATATGATGGAAGCATCCTTTTCTTTTACTTTTGTGTGAAATATAACATACATATTAAAAGCTCATAAACCATAAGTGATGTTATAATATGCATAAGTATGCACAAAATAATAAGAAATAGAATATTACCTCACTTTTGAATCCCACCCACCTGTATTGCCCTTTTTTAGTCAGATGCTGCCCATCCTGATTAAGGTTACTCCTGTCCTGACTTTGATGGTAATCACTTTGTTTGCTTTACACTTTAGCCACTTATATGGCCATCCATTTAAGATAGTTTAGTTTACTAAACTTAGATTTTTAAATAAATGAAATGATATGTCAGGCATTCTTTTTGTCTAGCTTGTTTTGCTCAACATTATTTTTAGTGTTCATTCATGTTATGTCTAACCGTAGTTCATTCATGTTTATTATTGTAAAGAAAGCCACTAATGAATATATCACAATTTATCTGATCTGTTCTTGATGGACATATTTTGGGTTTTCCAATCTATTATGAACAATTCCGTTACGAACTTTTTGTACATAACCGTTCTGGTTGGCGTTGTCTTATCCTTAAAAAAATTTTCCAGGTGGTCTTATAGCACCTCATTGCAATTTAAATTTGCATTTCTGTGATTATTAATGAGGCTGAGCACCTTTTTATGTGAATATTGGCCCTTGGAGTTTCCTTTTCTGTGAAATAACCTGTTTATATCTTTATCATATTTTTGTTAAGTTGGATCTTTTTCTCATTTATCTGTAGGCGATCTTTATATAGTTAAAAGTTTTATTTATTTATAGGTTTTATGTAATGCAGATGTCTTCTTTCATTCTTGCTTGCCTTTTTACTCTTTCATAGTGTCTTGAGGTACTGATGTTCTCAGTTTTTACGTAGCAACATTCTTGTTTAAGGCCACTATTTGTGAGTTGGGTACAAAACCTTATTGAGATATTCTTTTATATCGCTTCTCGGCCTTTTGGCTAAGATCAAGTGGAGATATTCTTTTATATTCTGTTGTAAATGCTTTATAGTTGTGGGTGTTTTTGCATTTAGGCATCGTATTGGGCATTGTTTTAGTATATGGCATGAATTAGGGATCCAGTTTTATTGTTTTTTTTACAATCTTTTCATATGACTTGGTTGTCCCAGTCTTGCTTATGACAGAGACTGTTCTTTCCTTTCCACTTTGCAGTGTCATTCATCTTTGTCAGGAATCAAGCATCCATATATGAGGGCAGTATAGCCTTTATACCAAAATTCTACTGAGGCAATAGAACAGAAAATTACAGGTTACTCATTCATGAACATATATGCAAAAATCTTCATCAAAATGTTAGAAAACTAATTGAGCAATATATTGGAAGGTAAAGTTTATCCCAGGAATACAAGGTTGGTTAAGTACAAGAAAATCAACCAGAACAATCTATTGAGATCATCTCAACAGATGCAGAAAAAAAGGTTTGATAAGATTCCATGTCCACTCAGTACATCAATGTATTCAAATTCTTAGGAAACTAGAGCTAAAAATGAATGTTCTAACATGATATATAGTATCTCAAAACACACAAACAAACAAAAAGAAATCTACAGCCAATATCTTGATGAAGCTTTGAAAGCATTTGCTTTAAGTTCAGGAACAGGCCAGAGATAACTGCCATCACCTCTTCAATTTAATACTGTAAAGAAGATCCCAGTACAGCAAGGCAATAAAAAGAAAGCTCTAAGAATTGGAAATGAAGAGAGAAAACTATCCTTACTCATTAACAATATGTTTGCAAATATGAACTTCAGAAATAAACTATAAATAATTCCAATAATAAAATTATCAAGGTGCTGAATACACAATTAATACATAAAAATCAATTTTATTTCTATAAGGAACATAAAATACTTAGACATTAAAAATTAAAATATATCAAAGTATATTGTTAATATTTCTAGCCTCCCAGACAATGCAAGGACATTAAGTCACTTTTAATGGAAAATTCACCCAGGGGATGAATATCCCCCAGTAAACACTGTGCATGAGTCATGAGTCAGCTGTTTTAACTTCTTCCCCAGTCTACCTTCTGACCTTGGTCACTATCTCATTGCCTTACATTTCTGTAACATTCTGTATCTGTAACATTATAACATTTTCTGGAATAATTTCTGCTAAGAATAAGCCTGTAAAGACCCTAACAACCCTACCGTGATTTGAACCATCCTCTACAAAGTTTGTTAATAACTCCTCAGTGAAGACCTCATCTAATTCCTCCACTGTTTTTCAAAAGCCATTTAAACTACTTTTCTCAGTGAGCTGGTGTTTGTTTCTTCCATCTTTTTTTTCTCTTACTGATGCTCCCTTTCTTTTGTGTATGTCAAGAACATCAGGCAGTCCCATTCTTGGTAATTAAATAAGGTAATCAGATACTCCCTCTTGATTACATATCAAGGTTACATAAAATGGTCAAGAATGAAGAGTCACTGAGTCCCACATCTATCATCATCTCTGTCAATAGCATTCAGTTATATTGTTTTTGTAAAGCCAGTCTAAGTTTGTTTGCACTCACAGTATTCCTTCTGCTCTAGAGGACTATCTGTGCATTGGGAAGAGGGCAGAGCAGTTACCCTCTTGGAGGTAAGCACAGCTGTAGACCAGTTTTCACCCAGTTTATTTGTTGCCTGTTGTAGCACCTGTTTGTTGCCACATAGGGATAGATCTATCATCAACCCAAGTAATTATACTCTGTTGTATGTAAAATAAGTGATGCATCCTTCTGATTGTCCATGCCAATAATGATTCACCAGGCTTTTCTGGTATGTGTTTGTGAAATACCAGACAAGAAATACACTATTTCTTTCACAGAATACTCTCAGCACTCAGGCGTTCTCTGACCTTGACCTCCGCCTACCTATAGTATCTTTGGGATAACCTATAGCCTTAAGTTCATTACTTTCTTAGTGGATATTTCATCTCCCCAGAGTAGCCATATAAGCACAAGAAGGCCTTCCAGTGAGAGGAAAAACTGTTCTTATATTTTTTCTCTTGCCATTATCTCCTCCCTAAAAGGATTGGCATTTATCAAACATGCTAGTAACAGCTAGACAATAGAAGTTTTCACTATCTTCCCTTCTGCCTACTGATCCCTGTCAGGCTAGTGGCCAGTTTGTCAGAGTCTTAAGTTTTCCCATTTCAGACCAAAGATGTCTAGGTAACCATCCCAGGACTATATCCTCCTGGTTTTTTTGTTTTTTTTTGTTTTTTTTTAGTCTCCTCCTTTTTTCTGGCTTTAAAAAGTACCCTAAGCCTTTGTGATTCATGGATCTGTATGAGAGTCCTCCTAATAACATCACCCTGAGCTAACAGATTTTCCAGTCAGACTCCCACAAACCTGATTACCCAGGGATGTTACCCAGTATTAAGCTTCATTAATAATTTCAAAGATATTGGCAATCAAGAGATTCACAAGTAGGGAGCGATCTGGTACATGGAGAGGAGCCTCTTACTTAAAGACCATGTTTACTCTGGGTGACAGAGTACATGCCTGACATACAGAAGGAAAGACCCAAGCAGCTGCCTTTATCTTTAATGTCCCAGACTTCTCCCTAATTACTCTGGACCATTTAATTGCCCCTATTTTTAAAATTGTTTGTAAAGCTTGACCTTGGATAAAATCTGTGGGTTCATGTGAGTTAGATTTCACAGTCTGATCCTTTGTATCCACTCACCCATATATGTCCGTCCTCTTTTCTTATTCCTTCATATTTCACTATCTTGGATCATTTTCCTTCTTCCTGAACTAATTCTTTAACATTTTTTTCATTGTGCATTTATGGCCATAGCCAAACAACAGTGATGTTAGTTCATTCGAAAATGTATTTTGCTCTGTCTTGGAGGTGTTTTTCTCTGCATGGAGACCTTAGGTTGGTGGTGATAATGCGCTAATATGGAAGTCAATAAACTTTAGCCATGGACCAGCCATTTGTTTTGTAAATAAAGTTAGGACACAGCCATACCCTTTTGTTTACATATTGTCTATGGCTGTTCTCATCCAGCAATAGCATTTGAATAGTTGCAGCAGAAACCATATGGTCTGCAAGTCTAAAATATTTATTATTTGGCAGTTTAATAAAAAGTTTGCCCACCTTTGCTCTAGTTCATTGGTAATATCATTTCTTTGCCTTCTGGCTTCTGCTTTGGTTATTAAGAAGTCACCTGTCACAGTAATTGTTATTTTATTGGAGGTAATCTGTCTTTGTTGAAGGCTTTTTCTTTGTTTGATTTTTTTGAAGTTGTACATTATGTAATATATGGATCTAAAAAATATAGTCTTTTGGAGATTCTTTGGATTTGCCTGTGGCTTCATTCTTTTTATCAGTTCTGGAAAATTCTCATCCTTTATCTCTTCAAATATTTTTCTGTTCCTTTTATTCCTTCTCTTTCTGCAACCTCATTTAATTCTATTCTAGATGTTCTCATTATTCTTTGTCCAGCTATGCTTCTGTAGTGTTTTTTTTTCTTGAGGTTTATTTATTTTGAGAGAGGGAGGGAGAGAGCCATTGGGGGAGGGGGAGTGAAAAAGGGAGAATCTCAAGCAGGCTCCATGCTGTCAGTGCAGAGCCTATGTGGGGCTCAAATTCATGAGACCACGAGATCATGACCCAAGCCGAAACCAAGAGTCAGACACTTAACTGACTGAGCCACCCAGGTGCCCCTCTGTAGTGTTCTAAAGCAAGTGTTGGCTTGCTTTTTCTGTAAATGGCCAAATAGTAAATATTTTAAACTTTGTGGGACATCTGTGGTCTTTGTCACTTGTGCCGCTGATGCTTCCTCTTTCTTTACAGTGCTTAAGCCCGCAGACTGCACAAAAATGGTCATAGGCTAGAGAAAAAGGGCATAATTTTCCAATCCTTGTTCTAAAAATCCAGTTAAAGGAGATCATTAGACCAGATAAAAAGTAAGACCCATCTGTTTTTTGTCTTCAAAAAAATCCAGTCTAAATATAAAAATACCATAGGCTGAAAGTAAAAGAATGGAGAAAGATATGTTATGAAAACACAAAATCATTTAAAAAGTTGAAGTGAATATATAAATATCATACAAAGGAAACATTATCAGGAATAAAGAAGGATATTTCATAATTATAAAGGAATCAAATAATCAAGAATATATAATAATACTAAACCTATAATCATCTAATAAAGTCTTTAGAATACAGGAAGCAAAAACAGAAATTAAAGGGGAAATAGACAAGTTTATAATCATGCTAGGAGATATCAATACTTTTCTGTCAATAATTGGTAAAACAAGTTAGATACAAAATTAATAGCAGTATGGAAGACCTAATTGACATTTATATAACACTTTATCCAAAAATAGCACTTTTTAAGTGTACATAGAATATTCATCAAGATAGATTACTTGTAGGACAATAAAAGAAGTCTCAGTAAGTTGAAAAATATTTAAACCTTACAGGCAGAGCTTCTGAGCTTACTGAAATTAAATTATAAATCCATAACAAAGATATCTGGTATATTCCAAAATATTCAGCAAATAACATACTTCTGAGTAACCCATGGTTGAAAGAAGAAATAACAAGGGAAAGATTTTAGAAAATATTTTGAACTGAACTAAAAGCACAGTGTATCAAAATTTGTGGTAAACAGCTAATGCCATACTCAGGAGGAAATCTAAGGGTTTTTTTTAATATGAGATTTACTATCAAATTGGTTTCCATACAACACCCAGTGCTCATCCCAACAGGTGCCCTCCTCAGTGCCCATCACTGACTTTCCTCTCCCTCCCACTCCCCATCAACCCTCAGTTTATTCTCAGTTTTTAAGAGTCTCTTATGGTTTTAAATGCTTATGTTGGGAAACAAACAAACAAACATTTAAAATCCATAACCCATTGCTTGGGTGGCTCTGTTTGTTAACTGGCCGACTTCAGGTCAGGTCATGATCTAGTGGTCTGTGAGTTCGAGCCCCACGTGGGGCTCTGTGCTGACCGCTCAGAGCCTGGAGCCTGCTTCCGATTCTGTGTCTCCCTCTCTCTCTGTCGCTTCCCTGCTTCTCTCTCTCTCTCTCTCAAAAATAATAAACATGGGGCGCCTGGGTGGCGCAGTCGGTTAAGTGTCCGACTTCAGCCAGGTCACGATCTCGCGGTCCATGAGTTCGTGCCCCGCGTCAGGCTCTGGGCTGATGGCTCGGAGCCTGGAGCCTGCTTCCGATTCTGTGTCTCCCTCTCTCTCTGCCCCTCCCCCATTCATGCTCTGTCTCTCTCTGTCCCAAAAATAAATTTAAAAAAATAAATAAATAAATAAATAAACATTAAAAATATATAAATAAATAAAATCCATGACCCAAGCTTCCATCTTAAGATATGGTAGAGGAGCACCTGGGTGGCTCGGTTGAGTGTCTGACTCTTGATTTCAGTGTAGGTCATGATCCCAGGATTATGGGATCAAGCCCTGTGTCAGGGTCCGCACTGAGCATGGAGTCTGCTTAAGATTTTCTGTTCCTCTGCCTTTCTCCCCTGCTCATGCACACTCTTGTGCTCTCCCTGTCTCTCTCTCTCTAAAATAAAAAAAAACTTTCAAAATTTTTGAAAAGATATGGTAGAGAAAAAGAAAAGTTAAATGTACCCGAGAAAAAAGGTAAAGAACAGAAATCAGTGCAGTACAAAACAATAGAGAAAATTAATGAATACAAAGTTAATTTAAAAAAGAATTGATAAACTTTTAACTAGAATTAACAAGAAAAGGGAAGTTACAAATTACCAATATTAGGATTGAAGGGGAAATCTCTACAGATCCTATAGATAAAAAGAATAATAGAGGAATATTATGAACACCTTTATGCCAATAAATATGACAGTTTAAAATGGAGAAATTGTCTGAAAAATGAAAGTTATCAAAATTGATTAAAGAAAAACTAGAAATTCTGAATATCTCTAGATCTAGTAAAGAAAATGAGTTGGTAGTTATAATCCTCCCCACAAATTAAACTCCAATCTCAAATAACAAACATAACATTTAATGAAGAAGTAATACTAAACTGTTAGAAGTGGACAGAATCTTTTGCAACATATTTTATAAGGCTGGCATCACAGTGATACTAAAGCTGAACAGAGTTTCCAAGAAAAGTAAACCACAGACCAGTATGAACATAGATGGAAACATTTTTTAATTGAAAAAGCTAATATACAATATTACATTAGTTTCAGGTGGACAACTTAGTGATTTATATACGTTATAAAATAATCACATTAGACATTTATATACATTACAAAATAATCAGCATGGTAAGTCTAGGAGGTGGAAATATTTTAAATAAAAAAATTAGCAAATGGAATCTAGTAATATATAAATAGGATAATAAGCTATGACCAAGTGAAGTTAATCCTAGAAAGGCAAGATAGGCATAATATTTGAAAATTAGTATAATTTATCATATTAACAGAAAAGAAAAGAAAACTATAGAATCAACTTAATAGATGCAGAAAAACTATTTGTCAGAATTTGAAAATCATTCATAAGGAAAACTCAGCAAACTAGGAAAGAAGGGAGCTTTCTCACCTGGTAAAGATAAGTAGTGTCATATTTAATAATAGTTAATGAATGTTTTCCCCCTATAATTGGAAGCAAAACAAGGGATGTCCACTCCCACCACTTCTATTCACTGTTGTCTTAGGGAATCTAATAAGTGCGATAAACCAAGAAAGGGAAATAAAAGATGTGAAGGAAGTAAAACTGTCATTACTTCCAGATGACATGATCATGTACATGTAAAGTCCTAAGAAATCTATAAAATAAATCACTATATTGCACACCTGAAACTAATACAATACTGTGTTAACTATAAAAAGAAATGAGTAAAATATATATATTTTTTAAAGACATCTATAAAATAGCCATTAAAACTGCTAAAACTAAAACCTTTATCGCAGTCTTGGGATTTAAGGTCAAAACATGAAAATTAATTATACTTCTTTTTATTAGTAGCCACAAACAACTAGAAATTGAAACTTAAAAAATATACACTGTTTAGAATACAACCAAAATCATCAAACATGTAGGAATAAATTTAACAAAGTATGTCTAAGATATCAACACTGAAAAGCACATTACATTACCAAGAGCTGATGCTAAAATTTATATAGAAGCACAAATGACCCAGAATAGCCAAAAGAATTTTCTTAAGGAAGAATAAAGTTGAAAGATGTACACTGTCAGATTTTATTACTTATTGAAAAGCTATAGTAATCAAGAAAGTGTTGTATTGGCATAAGGATGCTTATCTAAATGGTGGGGCGGAATTGAAAGTTCAGGAATAAACCTACACATATATGGTTAATTGATTTTTGACAAGGATACCAAAATAATCCTATGGGTTAGTGATACTTTTTCTTCAAGAAAATTGAAACTATCCCTTGTGGGAGATTTCCAACACCATATCAATAGGTATTGATATGGGGAAAAAATGAAAATAATAGCATATGGAAAAATTAACTCAAATGGAAACAAAAATGTTAAAAGAAAATACAGGTGAAAAGATTTGGTGAAGGCAAAAATGAACCACAAAAGAAAAAAAAATGGTTAATTGGTCATCATCAAAATCCAAAACCAGCTCTTCAAAATATGCCATTAAAAAATGAAAAAGCCTGGGGCGTCTGGGTGGCTCAGTCAGTTAAGCGCCAACTTCGGCTCAGGTCATGATCTCCCAGTTCATGAGTTTGAGCCTCCATTGGGCTCTGTGCTAACAGCACAGAGCCTGGAGCCTGTTTCGGATCCTGTGACTCCTCTCTCGCTCTCTGCCCCTCCCCCGCTCACACGCACTCTCTCTCTCTCTCTCTCAAAAATAAAACATAAAATTTTTTTAAAAAATGAAAAAGCCACAGTATGGTAGAAATTATTCACTATGAATGTATCTCACAGAGTTTTTATCTAGAATATGTCAAGAACTCTTAAAATTCAATAATAAGAATACAGCAGATCCAATTTTTTAAATGGGCAAAAAATTGGAACAACAGGTGATGTGGGAATATGACCAATAAGCACATGAAAAAAATGCTTGGTCATTAGAAAAATGCAGTTGGTAACCATGAGATCTCATCACACAGATAAAATCTAAAAGCTTAATAATACTAAGTGCTGACAAGGATGTGACACAGTAAGAATGTACATATATATTGCTGGCGGAATTTAAAAATTTATATGTACTTTGTAAAACAGATTGACAGTTTCTTTAAAAGCTACATAGACACTTTCATTTGACGGAACAATTTTACTTGTACACAATGTTTATGGTAGCATTATTCATTATAGCCCAAAGCTGGAAATAATCCAGAGTTCCATCCACGTGTGGATAAACAAAATTGTTTTATCCATGCAGTGGAATACTACTTAGCAACAATAAAGAATGAACTACTGGTATACACAAAAGTATGCATGAATCTAAGAAGTATGTTTATTGAAAGAAACCAGACACAGAAAGGTACATTTGCTATGATTCCATTTATATGAGACTCTACAAAACACAAATCTAATATGTAGTGAAAGAAAGAAAATCAGTGGTTGCTTCTTCAGGATGATTTTCTGGGAAGGGGGTGCTAATGAATATTTTTGAGGCGATAGAAATGTTCTATATATTGATGATAGTGATCGTTCAAGTATCTATGTTTTAAAATTCAACAAAATTTACCCTTAGAATGAATGCATTTAATTTTATGTAAATATGTCAATGAGTTTGAGGAAAGACCCTATCCTTTGTTAGCAGAAAAAATCCTTTGTAATTGAGATGTACATCCTCTGAGGATTGAGAGCTTATTTATTTAACTAGATAACAACTTTGTAGTTTGCTTTTAGCTTTTTAAAATAATCTCCTTAACTCTGTTGTTTATTTCAAATTGCAAAAGGAGGATGAAAAATATATGCTAGTCTTAGATCGAGCATATAAAAATACCTAATGAATATCACTCGACAAGGTTAAATAATTTAAGATTGTAGTAGATATTCAGGTTTTATGCAGCATATATTTTGAGAAAATATGTGCTGAGGATGTATGTGCTGCTTTCACAAATCCTTGATTCTCATAATAGGCTATGAAGTAGAGCAAGTATCATCCTCTTTTACATGTGAGCACACAGGCCTAGGGAGGTTATGATATAATTTGGTGAAGATTGCCTAGTGCTTGCTTCGGCAGCACATAAACTAAAATTGGTGAAGACCACTTAGCTGACAATTACTAGAGGATCTGGAGTTCAGAGAAAGAGCTTTTGGCTCCTAGTTCTTTCTGCACTGTGACACTACTTGCCTTTAAAATATACTTTTGTCGTCTGGTTTATACGTCTCTCTCCTCCCCTCCCTTAAAAAAAACACAGTAATTTTATTGACATGTCTTCTTGATAAAATTCAAATTTCCTTTCAGGCTATAGTTTTAAATATTTGTTCAGAGTATTGCCATATTAATCAGAAACATTCTTGGACATTCATGTAGTGATCAAAAGTAATTCTAATGCCCAGGGAATAACCAAACTTTGAATATGAAACAAAGTTTGAATACGAATAGTTGCCAAGAAATTATGTAATTTGACTAGTTTTCTGAATCTATTTAATGTACTAATTTAATTCATTGTGATAATTTTCAGACTAAATAAACTTGAAGATACTGTTATACTAATTAAAGGAAAGATTGAAGAAGTTTGCCTTCCTGTAGAAAAAGTGGATGTTATTATATCTGAGTGGATGGTAAGTGTTTGCAGAAAAAACTACTTTTATTGGTTTTAAAAAAAAGAAAACAGGGAGGAAGTAGTTTTTCTGCATTAAATTCTGTTTGACAACTGGCAGAGTGGTGGGATTATTTTAAAAACAGCTACAATCTTTTTATGGTAGTTTATTCTGATACGGCACTTGTTTACTGACCATTCATAATCTTTTTAAAAAGAGAAAATTAGCTTCTTTACTTGTAAAATCATTATAAAGAATTATTGTTTTTCTACTTTCTAAATTTGTAAAGACGTGATATGTTTGCTAAAAAGCCTCTGAGGACTAGTAATAACTTGTGCTGTTTCATCAAAATTAACAAGATGTTGCCACTATTGCTGTCATACTGAATGTGCTTTCTTATGTCTGGTCATGTAATCAGTGTTCTTTATCACAAAAAATAGAACTTATTAGCATTATTAAGATAATATCAAGATACGTCATATAGCTTTAGAATTTGCTTTTGAAATTGTAAGTTAAGCACAGAATGTTTATTTTTAAAGGTATATAAAGTGAAACTAATGGTATTTAACAGATGATTTGACTTGTTGATATGCCAATTTGATGAAGACAAGTTAGTATTTATAGATAAAGATTTCCTAACCATTTGGAGAGGTTTTAAGACTTAAAAATTATATGATACATATATTTTCACTAAATCAATTTATCTAAAAATTTTGAAAAGAATTCATTTTGATTTATAATTATGTATAAATTTTGAATAAACAGTAACAATTATAGCAATATTTTAGCAGGAATTTCAGGGAGCTTTTGAAATGTGCAGATTTAATGTATTAGTAAATTTCACTCGAGTCAGTGATGGTCACTGTTGTTGATAGTTACTCTTTTGTACATGAAAAAGTATATTAATTTTTTTATCCTAGCATTGGCTTTTAATAATTCTTTTTTTTTTTTTTTTTTAACATTTATTTATTTTTGAGAGACAGAGACAGAGCATGAGCAGAGGAGGGGCAGAGAGAGAGAGAGACACAGAATCTGGAAGCGGTCTTCAGGCTCCAAGCTGTCAGCACCGAGCTGGGCTCGACACAGGGCTCAAACTCACGAATCGTGAGATCATGACCTGAGCCAAAGTCGGACACTTAACCGACTGAGCCACCTAGACGCCCCGGCTTTTAATAATTCTTAATCATAGTGTCTTATAGTAAAGGATTTGTATCAACACTGATTTTTTTTTAATGAATCTAATAAAAAGGTATGGATTTAGTTCATATAATTAAAAATCCAAGGTGTGCTAGGGCTTGGATGGCTCAGTGGGTTAAGTGTCCAACTCTTGATTTCTACTCACATCTTGATCAAGCCCTTGAAGGTGCTCTGCACTGAATGTGGAGCCTACTTAAGATCCTCTCCCTCTGCCCCTTCCCCACTTGTGCTTGCTTTCTCTCTCTCTTTCTCTCTCTCTCTCTCAAATAAATTAAATCTCAAGGTATAGAATACAAAAATATTTTAAAAAATAAATAAAAACCCAGCATCTCTTTAAGGATAACAAAAAGGTTCTTTGGAGAAAGCACATTAGAGACAGTTACACAGCAATAATTTAAAATACTGTATATTAAATGTTGGCTGATATCCTTATTTTTTCCAAGGACCGTTTTATTTTTCTTAGAAAATGCATCTCTTAAATTATTCTAAATTAGGCTATAAGCAAACTAAAAGACAGACTTTACTAAAATTCTTGTCCCCTCAGTTGAACATTTTTTATATATCTGGCTATAACTATTTGAATAATTCTTGCCCTACCTAGCAGAATTTTAGTTATAGATACTGATATTCTAGGGATTTTCATTTTAAAATCTGAAAAGATGATCTAGAAATATTAATATTCAGTTAAAATCTTAGAGCCTGTTGGCATAATAACAAAAAATTGGCTTGACTGAGTGAACTTATAAGATGGTCACATTTACAATATGAATTTTCTTGAAAAGGTATACTGGTCTTGGACTTGTTTGCCCTCAGATGCATTTTACACTCTTCTCTTGCTTGCTTCTGTACTGAATGAGGACTAACACTGCAGGCCGCAGTTTCTAGGCTTCAGGGACAGCTATCTTCCACAGGGTTTGGGAAACATGGAAGATTTCAGAAAGGGAGAAGCCAGGGCATTTCTCTGCTTCTGTTTGCCTCTAGTTATATTGCTGACAGAAGCTATTTCTCTTGTGACTTCAATTCCCACTGGACAGGTGTGTCATAATCCCAGTGTCCACTGTGTGACTCACCCTGGACTCTTGCAGTACTGCTTTTTCCTTCCATCTCTCTAGCCTAGGAGTGTTAGTTATTTCCTGGTGTCATTGATGTCCAGTTGTCTCACTTCCTTCTTGATGACTTCGTTTGTGTAACCAACTTCCTGCATTAATTTTTCTCTATTTTCATAGCCTGTGGTTTCTGCTCTCCTAGACTCTAATTGATGTAAAAGGGTACCTTTCATTTTGGAAGATTGGTCAGGTGTAATCTCTTTGTGTTTGTAACACAAATAATAGTCAATAGAACCTAAAATGTAAGCCAGTTGTTTGGGACCACTTGCTTTCAGAAGCCCTTCACTCAGGGAAGTAAATCAGTGTATTCAGGAAATGTTAATTAAGTAAGAACTTTCCTTATTCCTCTTCACAAAGGTGTAACTTGAGTTTGCATTATCGTACTGTCTACCCTCCTTTTAAGCATCAGTGGAACTGAAGTCTAGCAGATTGTGTTAATTGCATTGGGTGGAGCATTAGACACTAATTTACGGCAGTTATTCTAAGGCAATCAACTTTGGACGGCCTTATTTCTCTAGTGAGATTTGCATTAAGCTTTTTAAGTAGGCTTGTGCTGGAAAGTTTTGAGACAACTTTGTGGATTGGCAATATCATTTATAGTACCTTCTAAATCCTGTAAACTCCCTCCTAACTTGGGTACTTCTAATAGGATTTCTGAGTTGAGTAGCTGGAAAATTCCAAGTATGTAATGAAACAAGGAGCGGGTATGCTTTCTAAAATATCCAACATTTTTCACATATTCCTACTTGGGCTGAAATGAGGGGCAAATGGTAAATGGCTGACTATTTTAAATGCATTTTAAAGCCACATTTTCATGAACCAGCATTTTAAAATTAAAATATACTGCATAGAACCCTGTCTTTGATTTTTTTTTCTTACATATAGTGGTAAGGATGCAAAAATCTAGAAAAAAACACAATTTTGAGCCACAGCTTACATTTTTTTGTCCATTTTTAAAAGTATTTTCAACCAGGATGGACAAAAAAGGAATATACCCTACATAGTTGGGCACAGATGTTTAATGGACTTGTAATGCAGTATGGCACCGTAGGCATCCTGTATTGCAGAGATGTCCATCTGTTCTCTTCTCCTGTGGTCCACTAGGTATTCCACGTTAATCTAGATATGCTTTTTGTCTACAGCTATTCATGAACTTTGCCTTTATTTTGGAAGATGTTCTTAGTTAAGAATGTAATTTTAAAAGCCAGGTCATTGCTGTTGGCATATTATTTAATAAACTATCACTTGCCTCTTATGTTTATGAATTTCCAGATTTAGGCTTCCCTTGAATTTTACATTTTCATTTTTATTGAATGGGATTTCTATTTGATAAAATTATTAGTTAAATAACTGATATTAAGTAAATATCATTTAAATCAGTTTAGTCTCCACAAAATGTTAATATTTATTCCTATGAGTATCTCTTTTCATTTTTCATGGTTTACTGTACCTATAGAGCCATTCATTGTGACATCTTATTTCTGACTGCCTAATAAAACTGTTCAAAGTGGGGTGCCTGGATGGCTCACTCAGTTAAGCGTCTGACTTCAGCTCAGGTCATGATCTCACTGCTGGTGAGCTCGACCCCCACATCAGCTCTCTGCTGTCAGCATGGAGCCCGCTTTGGATCATCACTTTCCCTCTCTATCTGCCCCACCCCCACATGCTTGCTCTCTGTCTCTCTGTCTCTCAAAAATAAACTTAAAAAAAAAAAAAAAAAAAACTATTCAAAGTAAACGTCCCCAATTCTGTGCTACAAACCACTTAAGCCAGATTGACTCATTTGGTGTTGCTGTTTTCCATCTATGTTTTCATTATGACCTCCTTAGGAATACATAGATAAGATCCTCACATCATATGGTACTGTTGCCTATGATGATTCTTGTTTGCACCTTTGTTTTTTTCTGTCATCAGGATTATCAGCAGAATTACACATTAGGTGAACTTTATATTTCATTGTCATGATCATTCATGACATACATTCAAATTGTCTGAAGTCCCTTGTAATGTTTCTATCTAGGCCTGCTTTTCACAGAAGCTACCTAAAATTTCTCCTTCTTGCATTTGTCCTTGAAATTTAAAGAATTAACTTCCCTCCCTTCACCAGCATGAGTGTATCTGTGTAATATGCATTCCCAAACCTACACCCATGTGATGGGATATCTTTTATTCATATTTAATACTCTTTATAGTTGATGAATAGCGTTTCAGGATATCATTTAGAAAACATGGCTGTGATTTGGCTTATCAACAATCTTAAACTGACCATGAAGCCTGTCACAGGTCACATTTTAAACTGGTGGATGTTGAGATGTTTTTGTTGACTTCAGTCTGACAGTGAAGCCATGCTATTTCAGCCAACTGCCATGAGGATAGGTGGCCTTTCCTGATCTGTTTTTAACAACACAAATTTTCACTTATACAGGTGCACTTTTGCCTTTCTTCTTTTGGCAAGAAATATGCTTATGACCCAAATTTAAGAATTTTTAAAAACTCTTATATTTTTCTTCTTTTACATATATTACTCTGAAAACTTTAAGCTAACTAAATTTTACAAATTTAGTATGTATTGTTTACTTACTTAAAATATTTTTGGGGGGTGCCTGATATCAATATCCATTGATAAAGCATCCAGCTTCAGCTCAGGTCCTGATCTCTTGGTAAGTGGGTTAGAGCCCCCATGTCAGGCTCTGTGCTGACAGCTCAGAACCTGGAGCCTGCTTCAGATTCTGTGTCTCCCTGGCTCTCTCTCTGCCCTTCCCCTGCTCGTTCTCTGTCTCTCAAAAATAAATAAATGTTAAAAAATTTTTTTCTAAAATAATTTCAAATGTTCAGTGGTTCAAGATAAGAAATATACTTCCTCCCTAACTCTATACCACGTAAACATTTTTTTCTTGCATTTTTTTGTTCCCTTATTGTTCCATTAGAGAAAAAGACACCTTTTCACTGCAGGATTTGTGGTACTTAAAAAAAATTAATAAAAATAAAAATGAATAATAAAAATATCACCA
Organism: Neofelis nebulosa; assembly: GCF_028018385.1. NCBI lineage: Eukaryota > Metazoa > Chordata > Mammalia > Carnivora > Felidae > Neofelis > Neofelis nebulosa. The sequence continues at coordinate 75,995,060 of NC_080791.1, forward strand.
AATTAAAAAAAACAAAAATAAATGACAAAGTTACATAAAATGGACTCTTCAAAATGTTCTTTTGATGACAGAGATTATTGTTGTTTTAATGTCTTTTATTTCTCTTTCTTGTTTTTAAATGTTCATTTATTTTTGAGAGACAGAGTGCATGAGAGGGGAGGCGCAGAGAGAGAATGAGACAGATAACCTGAAGCATTCTTCACACGGGCAGTGCAAAGTGCAATGTGGGGCTCAAACCCATGAACTGTGAGATCATGACCTGAGCCAAAGTCAGACGCTCAACTGACTGAGCCCCTATTTCTATTATCGTGTTTTTGTTAGTGTATTTCTAGCAGAAATAGTTTGTCCCTTAATGGAAGATAATGATGATTAGTGAGAACAAAATATGTGTTAGCAAATTGTCTTATTTTTCTTAATGTGTTGTATCTTCCCTGTCTGGCAGACTCTTAGTAGTTCTTTTAAGACTCATCTCAGACACCACCCCCATGAGGCTTTCTGATTTGTTCTTTGATCACATATAAAATCTCTTTTCTCTCTCTTTTATACTTCATTTTAAGCTTCTATTTTCCGGTTTTCACAGGTATTGTAATTAATTGTTCATGTACCTTTTTCTATTCTCTCAAGATGGGAAGCCAGGATTTATTTGGTATGGCCAGATTTTATCACAGGGCATTGCATTAGTGAATGATGACAGAATGTACATGAGAGAACTTTCCCACATAGAAATTCACTGGCCACAGATATGATCTTATTTATAATTTTCTGTACAGCACGTGAAGGCAGGGAGGTAGCATATGACAGGGACATGGCTGAAGAACATTCTTTAGTGCTTTCCCCTTGGTTTATGAGCCCTTTGTTAAATAAAGCACATGACCCTCTGTTTTCATGGCTAGCATTTACTCCTTGACCCTGCCTATAGTTAGTGCAAAGAAGTATGAAAATAAACTGATAGATGTGGATTATTAGGGCTTGGGATACTTTTAGTATTTTCTTAATGTTAATTAAAATTATATATATGTTTCATGCAAAATTCTGTTTGTCCTAGTATACAATTTCTAGGCAATACTGACAATATGTAATATTTTAAGGAAAAGTATAAAATGCACATTTTACAGTAATTTTTTTTAGTACTATAAGTATTAACAGGGAGACAGTTACAGTTCTTGAACAATGAAAGGAAAATGTGGTTTATCAGATTTTTTTTCATAGATATGCTGACATCTGCATTGAGAATAAAATGAAAACTAAGAGAATAAAAATGTAATTAAGAATATGTCCCTTATGTATAATTATTTCAGTTTTATAATATTTACACTTATCTGAGCTCTTAACTACTCCCCAGCCTCTCCTTTATTGAATAGTAATATTTGTTTAAATTAGAATTCAGATCGCACTCTGCAGCCATTTTATTTCATACTCTCGCAAGGGGAATATTTTATAATAGTAGGACCTTGGTATCTATAGAGAGCATGTAACCCTTTGAGAAATCCTTAAAGTGGAACTCAGGCTATTTTATAGTTGCAGGTACATAGAAAAGTTTAGTAACGTACATTATTCAAATATATGCTCTTTTTTTCCTATGCTTGATACCAAATCTAAGTAAAAATATTTAGTGCTTTAAGCAAAGTCGTCTCTATTGAAACAATTATGTGTTATAGGGAAATTTTATTTTAGGTGTTTTGTATTATTTTCATCAAATTTCTGGAGATTGTCTTTGCCAAGAGATTCAGTGCATCATGTGTGATTGATTTGATCGTATTTATTTGCTTTTTTGGCCCTATGTAATTCCCTTTGCCATATTCCATTTTAGGTGCTTCTATTATGGCCTGTTACGAATTGCTTTTTTAGTAAATCTTTTTGTTCATTAAGTAAATCACCCTGATTATGAAGATAAAGAAGATAAGTTATTCAGGAATATGAGTCAGTTGCCCTTATGAACATTTCTCAAGCTAGTCGGAGAACATGAACTGTTTGTTAGTTTTGATCTCAAACTCTGAAATTATGTATCAATTTATGAATTTGTCAGTAATACTGTTTACCTCATAATGAAAGAAAGCTCCTAAAATTTACAATATGCATTTTCAGATATTTGGGCACTTAATGTAAACACAGATTTTCCTATGTAACTGAGTTCACAGTTGTAATTATGATGATTAATATGAAGTGGTTCTATTTAAAAATTATCCATGAACAAATAATTCGATTCACAAGACTTGAGTAATCCTATAAATGCTACCAATTTGTAGTAAAGAAAACTTGTTCCTGTACTTGCATCTGGATTTAGATAGCTGCCAATCATGTGTTTGAGCAGTAACAGGTTAGATATGGTGTGAAGATTTGGGAGGAAAAAGCATTATTTATATATTTTTGGAGTGGAATATAAAATTCTCACAAAATTTTATGATAAAATATTAGCCTTCATAGCTATTTGAGCCCTTGCTGTGCTGATTTTAGTAAGTCCTTCCTAGTTCCTTGGGAATTTCAGTTCATTCTCCTTTGCCTTTAGAGATACTTCAAGGGACAAGTTTAAGAAACCATGACTTATACAGTTCTTTTTGAAACTGATTCAAAAGGGCTTGATGAAGATAATTGTCCTCTTTGGTTTTCTTTGAGTATAGATCTTTCACATGTTATACTATCTATAATAGAGTCTCCAGATTGGCAAAATTTAGATGGCAGGACTATGAAGTCATTGTTTATTTAGGTTAAGTGAGAATTTTAGGGTAGGAGTTAGTTACAGTAAATGTTGATCTGTTCTTATGAATGGTTTTTCTGACCTGTTCTTGGTAGATTACTTACTTCGAGTAAATTTTTCAGTAGTGGTGATACATTGATTTGGTCTGCTCCATTTTCCATTCTCTTCCCTCTATCCTTTTTTAATACTAGAATATTTATTTGGGAATACCCAATTTAAAGTAACTTGAAGTTGAGTGAATGTGAGGCTAGCTGACCTTTCCTGGAATTCAGTCTTCAGGAAGACTTTTATTACTTACTTTTATTAATATGTGCTACTATCCAATAAAAGTACCATGACCAGAGACAAACCCAAGGCTTAATCTATTCCCTGTTATTAGGAAATAACATGTAATTTGTCTTGATCAGTTTTGCAAAGGGTTTGTCCCTTACTGCTCTTTTCAAAGAACCCAAATTGTGGCTTTGTTGATTTTTCTTTATCAACATTTGTTTTCTTTTGTATTGATTTCCACTTCAATCTTTATCATTTCCTTATTTTCTCTTAGAGTTTGATTTGCCGCTCTTTTTCTAGCTTCTTGAAATGGAAGCTTAAGGGCGTGTGGTTGGCTCAGTCAGTTAAGCATACAACTTCGGCTCAGGTTATGATCTTGTCGTTCATGAGTTTGAGCCCCACATTGGGCTGTGTACTGACAGCTCCGAGCCCGGAGCCTGCTTCGGATTCTGTTTCTCTCTCTCCCTCTCTCTGCCCCTCCTCCACTTGCCCATGCTCTCTCTCTCTCTCTCTCTCTCTCTCTCAAAAATAAAAACATTTAAAAAAAATTTTTAAAGTGGAAGCTTAGATCATTGATTTTCAGCTTTTCTTTTTCTAATATTTGGCATTTGAAGCCAATATTTCTTTTTTTATATATATACTTTTTTTCATTTTATTTATTTGAGAGAAAGTGTGAGTGTGAATGGGGGAGAGAGGCAGAGGGAGAGAGAAAGAATCCTAAGCAGGCTTAATGCTCAGTGCAGAGCCTGAGGTGCGGAGCTCTATCTCCCGATCCTGGGATCATTACTTGAGCCGAAATCAAGTCAGAAGCTCAACTGACTGAACCACCCAGGCGCCCCAAGGCCAGTATTTGTAAGTACTGATTTAACTGAATCCCACATTCAAGTGATTTCTAAAAATAGTTCTAACTATTACTTTGTTCTTGAATTATTATTCTTCAGGCTATTATTAAAGAAGAAACACCAGTACTATCATATTTGAGAGATAATTTACCATTAGAAAAACAAAGGCATTGGCACTTTTGCCCTCCACATAAGTTGACTAAGTGCTCTAAGGAATCCTTATTACAGAACCAATAAGCCCTGAAGAACAAACATTTTGTATTTTTTTTCTTATGGATATTAGTTTTGGTGTTATTTCCTCTTTCCTTGTTCAGTTCTATGTGACTACTGTGTTTTAGAAGAGAATGAACACACTTATTAAATAAGCATTAAGCGAGAATGTGATGCACATCACAGGCAATTGCTAAGAGATTGCAGAGACAGAGATCTCATCTTGTATATATCCATGAAGATACAACTAATGCATTACAGGCATGTTCCCAAGATAAAAAATAATAAATACTTTGACTATTTCAATTGCTAGTTTTTTCCATTTCATTTTGTATTCAGAGGGAAATTCTGGAGTGCAATTTTATATAAGAATTTCAGAGGGAGTACATAATTCAAATACTTAATAATGTTTAAGAACAATGTGTGCATGGCTCATTTTGGCATTTTCAGCCAATTTCTTTTGCCTGTCTTTCTCTTGGGGCTTTTTATCTTTTTATTATTTTTTGAAAGAGTTCCTTATTTATTCTAGTTGCCAGTTTGTTAGAGCTCTTCTGTCTTCTGCCTCTCCTGGTTTCTGGGCACATATTAGAATTTTACTCTATCTCCTTTGAAGTTAGATGTGGCCCTGTGAATTACTTTGGACAGTGAAAGTCGTATACAGACAGAATGTTTAACAGCCAGTACACAATTTGCCACATCCCCTTTCTATGCATCAGTGATTGTGGAAGCATTTATTAATATGAACCTTCTGTCAGCCTGACTCCTGGGTAATTATAATAAGCAATGACTCTTGTCAGCCTGTGATGTAAGAAATAAATCTTTTTTTGTTTTAAGTGATAATTTGGATATTGTTTGTGAATGTAGGGTAACCTAGCTTGTCTTGATAATTGTCTGTCACTTGTTTGTTAGCAGCATGTGGCTTGTCATTGCACTATTTTTTTGATGTGATTTGATGAATAGACATTCTTAACATTTAATGTGTTGTCAGAATTCTTTTATCATTTGAGTTTTTGTATCTTATTTAATAAATCTTTCTAGAATTGCTATCACACATTTATTAGACTTCTCTATCTTCTATACCTCTCACACGACTTTGCATTTTCTGTTGTTTTGACTTTTGGGGTTGCATTCCAGATAACTTCTTCAGTTCAGTCTACCAATTCACTAATTTTTTCTGAAACTCTTTCTAATTATCAGTTAAACTCATCTATTGAGTTTTCAAAATTTCAGTTAATCTTTTTTTTCACTTGTAGGAATTCTCTTAGGGTCTTTTAAAATTTTGCTTGCTTGTTATGATCTTCAAGCCACTTTTAATCTCATGAATCATAAACAGTAGCAGAGAGTTTGCACATCTGCTTTTGCTGATTGTTGTTTCTACTAGCCTTTATTCATGGTGCTTAGAACTTGTTTATTTGAGTGTTTAGTACTGTTTGATATTCTGCTATATATTGACCTAAGGCTTTTATTTTATCTGTGAAAAATTCTTTGATGCTTGGGTTTTACCCCAAATGATTTGTATTTGTTTTTGCTTTGTACCTGGGACATAAACATATGCAGACCACTGTTACTTACTGTTTTTGATTTTTAAAAACACTTTATTAGGGATATTTTCCAATGTGAAAAATTTAGAATGAATGTTTCAGTGAACAATTGTACCTATCACCCTGCCTCAACAATTATCAGTGTTTGTAATTTTTGTTTTATTTATCTTTGCACTATTATATATTTTTTTGCTATCTTTAACTGATAAGTACTTATAAAAGTGTGTGCTTATTATGCCTTTATTCATTATATTACTGAACCTAACAAAATTACCAATGTAGCCACAATTCCATATTATAAAAATATTCTTTAAAATTTTTTTTTAACATTTATTTATTTTTGAGAGACAGAAACAGAGTGTGAGTGGGGGAGGGGCAGAGAGAGAGGGAGAAACAGAATCCAAAGCAAGCTCCAGGCTCTGAGCTGTCAGCACAGAGCCCGATGCAGGGCTCGAACCCACAAACCATGAGATCATGACCTGAGCTGAAGTTGGATGCCTAACTAACTGAGCCACCCAGGCGCCCCTTAAAAATATTCTTAATATTCAGTCTGTTCACATTTCCCTGATTGTTGCATGAATTTTATATATATTTTTACTTTTGATTTGTTTGAATCAGGATCTGAGTTCTATATACATGTTGAATTTGATTAATTTGTTTCATAAATCTTTTTGATTAAACTTTTTATTTTGAGATAATTGTAGGTTATCACATGCAGTGGTAAGAAATAATACAGAGAGATGCCTTGTACTATTTACCCAGTTTCTCTCAATGATAACATCTTAACTATGGTGAAGCAGCACAACCAGAATATTGATTTTGATACCATTTAGATACAGAACAGTTTCATTGGTACAAGGAACCCTCCTGTTATCTTTTTATGGCCATACACACTTCCCTCTTCCCGTACCCAGCCTTGACCTCTAGCAACCACCAATCTGTTCTCAATTTCTATAATTTTGTCATTTCAAGAATGAAATGGAATCATATAGGATGTGACCTTTTTGGATTGGCTTTTTTCACTTAGCTTAATTCCCTGGAGATTCATCCAAATTATTGTACATATCAATAGTCTCCCTAGTTTCTGAGTAGTATTCCATGCTATGGATACACCGTAGTATTTTAACCACTTAACTTTTGAAGAATATCCAGTTTGGGGCTATTACAAATAAAGCTGTATGAACATTTGTGTATATAATTTTGTGTAAACATACGTTTTCATTTCTCTCATATATATGCTCAAGAGTACAATAGCTAGTCATATGGTAATTGCATATTTAATTCCATAAGAAACTGCCAAACTGTTTTCTAGAGGGGCTGTACCATTTTATATTCTTACCACCAATATGACTGTTCCAGTAGCAACATCCATCTACATTCTTGCCAACATTGTATATTGTCACTGTTTTTTGTTGAAGGCATTCTGATAGGTGTGTAGTGATATCTCATGTGATTTTAATTTGCATTTCCCTAATGGCTAATGATGTTAAACATCTTGTCATATACATATTTGCCTTCTGTATCTTTTATTCAGTAAAATATCTATTTGTGTTTTTTGGTCATTTTCTAATTGGATTGTTGATTTACTGCCAAGTTTGATAGTTCTTTTTTGTGAGTTCTCTATTCGATATGTGGTTTGCAAATATTTTTTCCAGTCTGTAGCCAGTCCCCTAACAAGGCCTTTCACAGAACAGAAATTTTTCATTTTGGTGAAGTCGGTGTTTATTCATTTGTATTTTATGGATCATGCTTTTGGTATCAAGTCTAAAATCTGTAGTCTATAGGTTCACCTCTTCTCCTTTTTTTCTTGCCGTTTTTTGAAGACACTGGGTCTGTTGTCCTGTAGAGTTTTCCATATTCTAGATTTTGATGATTGCATCCTCATGGTGTCATTTAACATGTTTTTCTATCCCTTGTATTTCTTGTAAACCATAAATACGAGGAGGTCTAGAAATGGAGGATTAACAAATTAAAGTTGTGTGTGTGTGTTTTCTAGAATACTTCATGGAGGGTGGTAGTAGTTTGTTTCTCTTGCATTGAATCAAGGGACTCTTAATGTCTCTTTCTATTATATTAAGGTTGATAAGTGGCTTTTGGAGTTGTCAGCCTAATCTATTCATTATAAACCTACCTAATGGTTTTAGAAGCCAATGAAAATGATTTCTTGGATTCATTATTTCATTAAAAGTTGCAAAATTTTGATATTTTATATGTATCATTTGTTCTCCATGTGTTAGCTGAAATTATTCCTTAAGTATATTCTCTCATCAAATATTTGGTTATGAACTATAGTTTATATAGGAAAATTAGGGTAAATTCTCAATCTTTTCTATTTATTTAACATTTTCAGCTTAATGAACTGCTTGTGTGTGTCTTTTAGTGAACAGATGTAGCTATTTTTTAATACAAAAAATATGAGTTTATACTGATTTTTCCAATTTAAGATTATAGAATTTTTACTTGAAGTTTTTAGTTTTATAGTTGTATTTTTTCCATGCAGAAAATCTTGATTCCTAAGATAATTCTAATTATTTATTTCCTTTTTATGGTTTCACAAATTTTACACCAACTTTGCTACTAAACAGTAAGGCTTCTAAATGCAGTTGAAGGTCTTTTATATTTTGTTCTAGAATACATCTCATGAGAAATGTCCAATCTAAATATTGTGTTTGAAAGTCATTTGAAGGAATTACTTTCACTAGTTATGTAACCAACTTGACATACAACCAGACTTATTTATTTCCTTTTTCTCCAATTTGGGGAATTGCTTTTTCCTTTGTTTAGTTTAATTGTTATGTTTTAATTATGAGGAAATTATGTGGTTCCATTTCTTTTGTCCCTAAGTAAATAGATAACCTTTTTAAAGCTTTTAACTTATTTTTAAAAATAGTAGCTATCTGGGGCGCCTGGGTGGCGCAGTCGGTTAAGCATCCGACTTCAGCCAGGTCACGATCTCGCACTCCGTGAGTTCGAGCCCCGCGTCAGGCTCCGGGCTGATGGCTCGGAGCCTGGAGCCTGTTTCCGATTCTGTGTCTCCCTCTCTCTCTGCCCCTCCCCCGTTCATGCTCTGTCTCTCTCTGTCCAAAAATAAATAAAAAAACGTTGAAAAAAAAAATTAAGAAAAAAAATAATAAAAATAAAAATAGTAGCTATGTATCTATTTATATTTTTACCCTTATGTCTTGTATGCAAAAGATAGCATACTTTATACATTGTTATATGTATATATATATATGTATGTACGTACATATATATATATATATACACACACACACACACACTTTAATGTAATTTTCTTTAATAAAAATGCTAGCTAATATTTTAGTTGCAATTTTTAAAGTTGACTATCCAGTTATAATTAAAGATTTTTTTCATCTGACATGGGGATTAGGAACACTTTTAAAAATCAGTATGCATTGGGGTGCCCGGCTGGCTCAGTCGGTACAGCAACTCTTGATCTCGGGGTTGTGAGTTCAAGCCCCATGTTAGGTGTAGAGATTACTTTAAAATAATTTTTTTTAATAAAAATTAATATGGATATTCTACTCTTATCCTGGGAAACCAATTCTGTAACTCTGGAGTAAGGGGGAGACCCACGTGTGCATATGGAAAGATCTTGAGATGATTCAGTTTTGCTTTTGATATACTTGCTTATTGGACCATTTGCTGCAATTTGAAGAAAAGAAGCAATTTAACTGTCAGTCTTTTGTTCATTAAATGAGAGTGCCATCTAGTAGGAGAAAGACTTTTAAACTGATAAAAAGTTTTTCAAACTTTAGAAGAGAATGCATAAAGAATTATTACAACTATACGTTGTGAGGTATGAGAAGAGGCAGGAAGTAATCCTGCAGGGGAGTAGCAAGCACATAATAGTTGCTTAATAAATGGCAGTGGGGATGGGAATGCAAGCTGGTGCAACCACTCTGGAAAGCGGTATGGAGGTTCCTCAGAAAACTAAAAACAGAACACCCTATGACCCAACAACTGCACTACTAGGCATTTATCCACGGGATACACGTGTGCTGTTTCGAAGGAACACATGCACCCCCATGTTTATAGCAGCACTATCAACAATAGCCAAAGTATGGAAAGAGCCCAAATGTCCATCAAAGGATGAATGGATAAAGAAGAAGCGGTGTGTATACACACACACACACACACACACACACACACACACACACACACACACACACATATACAATGGAGTATTACTCGGCAATCAAAAAGAATGAAATCTTGGCCATTTGCAACTACGTGGATGGAACTGGAGGGTATTATGCTAAGTGAAATTAGTCAGAGAAAGATGAAAATCATATGACTTCACTCATATGAGGACATTAAGAGACAAAACAGATGAACATAAGGGAAGGGAAACAAAAAAAGAAAAAACAGGGAGGGGGACAAAACAGAAGAGACTCATAAATATGGAGAACAAACTGAGGGTTACTGGAGGGGTTGTGGGAGGGGGGATGGGCTAAATAGATAAGGGGCACTAAGGAATCTACTCCTGAAATCATTGTTGCTCTATATGCTAACTAATTTGGATGTAAATTTTATTTTTTTTTTTATTTATTTATTTTTTAACAAATTCCTTTTTTTTTTTTTAATTTTTTTTTAACGTTTTTTATTTATTTTTGGGACAGAGAGAGACAGAGCATGAACGGGGGAGGGGCAGAGAGAGAGGGAGACACAGAATCGGAAACAGGCTCCAGGCTCCGAGCCATCAGCCCAGAGCCCGACGCGGGGCTCGAACTCACGGACCGCGAGATCGTGACCTGGCTGAAGTCGGACGCTTAACCGACTGCGCCACCCAGGCGCCCCTGGATGTAAATTTTAAAAAATAAAAAATTAAATTAAAAAATAAATGAATAAATGGTAGTGGGGAGCCTGGGTGGCTCAGTTGGTTAAGCGTCCGACTTCGACTCAGGTCATGAATGAGATCATGGGTTCGAGCCCCAGCGTCAGGCTCTGTGCTGGCAGCTCAAGCCTGGAGCCTGCTTCAGATTCTGTGTCTCTGTCTCTCTCTGCCCCTTCCCTGCTTATGCTCGCTCTCTCTCTCTCTCTCTCTCTCTCTCTCAAAAATAAACATTAAAAAAAAATTTTAAATAAATGGTAGCTACTAGAATTATTCCTCTTGTATGGAAGATAGTGATCAAGTAAAATAATGAAATAGCTGCTCTGACAAATTATTTGTTATATACATGTAAAATTTTATTACTGCTTTTTGACTAATAATACATAGAAGTTCCAAATTTCATCTTGTCTTTACCACTCAGGACCTACACAGAATCCCCCAACAAAATTTGTTACCAGTTTCTAGTGTATCCTTCCTGAGACATTATAATAAGTTATAAAATGTGTATTTCTACTCCTTGGCACACTCATTCCGTGAACAAATATTGTGTGGCTTCTAGGTGCCCGGCACTGTTCTAGGTAGGATAAAACAGTGAACAAAATACCTGACAAACCCCACCCTTAAATTTAGGGTAGGGTAAGCATATTTTGCATATTGTTCTACACTTTGCTTTTTTCATCTCTTAAATAAATTTCCCATTATGACCATTGTAGCTTTATCCCATGATTTTTTTTATTCAACTCAAAATATTACCCCGGGATCTCTGCTTTGATCAATGAATTATTTCGAAGTATGTTGTGTAATTTCTAAGTGTTTGGCAGTTTTTTTTTAGGTATTTTTCTTTTACTGGTTTATGATTTAATTTGGTTGATATCAAAGGACATACTGTGTATTTTATCATTCCATTAAATTTGTTCAGACTTGCTTTATGGCCCAGAATATGGTCTATTTTGTTGAATGTTCCACATTAATTTGAGTGAATGTGGATTCTGCTGTCATTGAATGGACTGTTACATAATTGTCAATTGGATCAAGTTGGTTGATAGTATGATTCACGTCTTTTAAATGCTTACTATTTTAAGTCTACTTGTTCTGTTAACTATTAAAAGAATAATACAGTTTTTACCTGTACTTCAGGAGTTGTTTCTCTTTTCACTTCTGTCAGTTTTTGCTTCAGATATTTTTATGTGGTTTTGGGGTGCATATACATTAGAATTGTTATGTATTGTTGATAAGGTTTGGCTTGTTTATACTTATGAAGTATTGTTCTTTGTCCCTGATAATATTCTTGGTCCTTTAATTTACTTTAGCATTTTTCTAATTAATTGTGTACTATTCCAGATGTGTTCTAAGCATTTATAAGCAGATTTGAGTATGTGTTCCTTTTGCTTTCTCCAAGACTATTGCATGTTATATAACTAGGCATGTAAATCTTTCTTTTAATAAGTTGTGAAATATAACATACACAGAAGATTCACTAAGCTTACAGTGTAAGAAATAGTTATGTAATAGAAAGCAGCTGCCAAGTGTCGTTTTACCTTTCTTTAGATATCTTTATATTCTAATTTCATCTTCAAATGTCTTTCTTATATATTTTTTCAAATGTCTTTTCAGTATCTTTTTATCTTTTAATTATATCTGTTACAACTTCTTTCCTACCCCAGAGAGGTTACCACTCACCTGACCTCTGTGGTGATCATTTCCTTGCTTTTCTTTACATTTTTGCCACTTTCATCAATATTGCCGGTATGCATCATTTGTTCATTTTCATTTCTATATATTCTCCTGTGTGAATATACAGCAGTGTGTTTATTATTCTGAAGTTGGTGGGTACTGGATAATTTCCATTTCTTTTACAATGACGAATAATAATGTTATAGTATACTTGTACATGTATGATATTACAGTCGAGTGTGCTTTTTTAGAAGTATTTTTAGAAGTAGAATTGCTAGGGGCACCTGGGTGGCTCAGTTGGTTAAACGTCCGACTTTGGCTCAGGTCATGATCTCACGGTTCGTGGGTTCGAGCTCCATGTCAGGGTCTGTGCTGACAGCTCAGTGCCTGGAGCCTGCTTCCAATTCTCTGTCTCCCTCTCTTTCTACCCCTCCCCACTTGTGCTCTGTCTGTCTCTGCCTCTCAAAAATTAATAAACTTTAAAAAAAATTTTTTTAAGTAGAATTGCTAGATAACAGGGTGCACTGCTCTTCTGCATTATTAGATAATGCCAAACTTTTCCAAAGTAGTAAAATTTTTCTTTATTACTCCATATACCTGTCAACACTGAACATTGTATGGCTTCATAATTCTTGCTGCTCTGTTATCAGTAGTAGTTTCTCACTGTGTTTGAATTACTAATGAAGTTCATCATTACCATATGTACCATCTCTACGTATGATTATTGACTATTTGGGCTGCCTATTTTGTGAAGAAATTGTGTATAATTCTTTTGTCCATTTTCCTTTGAATTGCCTGTGTTTTTCTTAATGATTCGTTTTCTTTGTGGCAGGTAAAGGGGTTGTGTGTGTGTGTGTGTGTGTGTGTGTGTGTGTGTGATATCTTTTCAAACTCAGATTTGCCTTTTAATTCTTTTTATGTTTTTTGATGAACACAGGTTCTGAATTTTAATCTAGTCAAACTTATTGGTCTTTTTCTTTATAGTTAGTTCTCTCCCCCACCCCACTCCAGAATATGAAAATATTGCCTACAAACTTTATCTCTTTTTTATCCACATATAAGTCTTTAATTCAGTTACACAGTTGTGAGGATAAAAATTGTCAGTCTTTCTGGAGGCAGCTTGATGATACGGATCAAAATCTTTTTTTTTTTTTTTTTTAACGTTTATTTTTGAGAGAAAGAAAGAGAGAGTGGGGGAGGGGTAGAGAGAGAAGGAGACAGAGGATCTGAAGTGGGCTCTGAGCTGACAGCAGAGAGCCCGACGCAGAGTTTGAAGTGAGATCATGACCTGAGCTGGAGTCAAATGTTTAACCAGCTGAGCCACCCAGGCACCCTGATACAGATCAGAACCTAAATGTGCCTGCCCTTTAATCCAGAAATTCTGCTTTAAGAAATTTCTTAGCTAGACACATAAAACATCGAGAAGATATCTGTGTGTGTGTGCGCTCATGTGCGCATACATGTGCAAACATTATTTTTCCTACCCATTCTATAGTAACTTAATGTAAAGGATACAGATATTCTTGTTGCTTAATATCAACAGCTACCTTGCATTTGCCAAGTGTGTAGGCATAATATCTCTCTCAGTGATTTTAGAGCTGTCAGTAAGGAAAGTACCTTACCCAAAATGATTTTATACATAATTTTTAAATCTCATATAATTTCATTATCACATTTGTGATAAGTTCATTAGCATTAGCACATTTTAAATTAAAAGAGTCAAGGGATAGACTGGGGAATCATTGAAAAAACTTCACAGTTCAGGTATCCAGTGTGTAAGACTATTATGAATGTGACAGTGAAATAAATAGAAGTTGCATCATATCTTGTAAAAACTTAAGTTTGGCACATTTTTAGCAGAGAGCACTGTAGATTAGGAGAAAATACTTATCTAATTACTTTTTTTGATATTTCTAGAGCAATGGTTCTCAGTGGTGAGGGGTGTCCAGTTTTACCCACCTGGGGATATTTTGGCAATGAGAAATGTCTGGAAACATCTTAAGTTTTTACAACGGGAGGTTTGGGAGGGAGAGAGACAGGAGGGGCGTGCCGGTGGTTTTGGTAGGTAGGAGCCAGGGGTACTGCTAAACGTCATACAATGGACAGGCTTGCATCTACAATAAAGTATTACCTGGTCCCAAATCTGTCAACAGTGCCAAGGTTGAGAACCCTTGCCTTACAGTTCTCATTTCTATGCATTGATAATAACTCAATCTCTAAACGACACTATATTATAAAGCCCACCTGACCTAGTATGGGACATAAGAGAAAATTTTCCTTAAAAGGTGGCATCATTAAGAATACATTTTGTCACATGAATATACAATAGACACTTCTTTACCAGCCTGTGTTTAGTTCATCAAATTAATGATGTTCTGAATTCTTTTTTTGTATAAGGTGCTAAATTCCATGCCTAACTGAACACTTAAAGCTGATAAATTACCTTTTATTGTGCTGCTCTTGTTTTGCTCCTATTAGTTGTATTACATGTTTACCAAGAGCTTATTGTGTTTGTTTCCCTGCTTTTTTATGTAATATCAGTTAATATTAACTATATCAGTTAATATAAGCTTTTGAACAAGATTTTTAAAAATATTCCTGTTGAATAAAGTAGTAACAAATCAGTTGTGAAAGACTAGAAGCAGGAAGGTGGGAGTCACTGTATTCAGAGATTCTCCACTTGCCAAGTACCCTTAGATTATTTTTTCTATTTTAAAATAGCCAAAACTGGAGATTACTTACAATCCATTATGAATATGGTTTATGTAAGGAAGATTGTGAAGATTCTAATTCATAGATTCACCCTCAAAGAGTATTAATAAACAAAACTATATGTGTATTTGTATTTTTTTTCTTAAAAGTACTGTTTTCAATTAACAACAAACTAATAGTCCCAGTACCATTGGATAACAACTCTGTCTACAGTAAACTTAATAGAATTGAGAGTAGTATTGGAAAAAGATGTCATAAATATTTATTATGCTTCAGAAATATACTAAAAATTGGGGTTTAGATTTGATAGCCATACTTACTTGTTAGAAGTAATCTTGTACTTTTATCTTTAGATAAATTCAATTATTGAGTATTTGTCACTTGACTTCCTAGATTAACTCTTCATTTTATTTGTGATCTCTCCTGCCTCTGTTTTTTTTAATAAGTTAATTCTGCCTAGGAGTATATCTGTAATTCAGTTATTTACATGAAAAAAAAAATTAGAGAAGACCTTAGACTGAAGGTATCACGTTTCTTTTACCATTAATTTATCCAAGATATGAGCAAGCATTTTAAAAATAAGATTCCCATTTCAATGAACAGTGTTAATATCTTAGTCCCAGATTTAATCCTGTGTGTTCCTTTTGTAGTAATTAATTTTTGAAGTGTAAATGCAAATTTTAATTTTAAAAAGTAAATGTCAGTTTGGAAAGAAGAGTGCCCCATGAGCATCATGGGAGAAAATATTGGGTATAATTCTCTTCCAGATGGCACCCCTACAGGTGAGGCAGCAGCCTGTGAAATTACAGTCTGAATTACACTGCAGATGAGCCGGGCATTTGGAGCAGCGCCTTCTGATATCAGTAATAAATGACTTGGTTCAGAACCAAGGACAGTTCCCAGGAAATTAAAGGCTATTCTATCACATAGGGAGCCTATAGTAGAATGAAGTTTAGCAAAGTGGAAAGTTGAGGGAAAAGTCAACAGTTAGCAATACATATATGAATCTTTTCATCTGCTAATATTTTAAGCTAAATGTATTTTTCTCATAGACATCATGTATTGGTTTTACATATATTCTAATGTTTGCATTGATTTTCCACACATAATTTTCATAATGGACAGTGGCTAAGAGCCAGTTGCCAACCAATTATCACTTTGAAATATTATAAATCATATATCTATTATAAATTCTAATCTTGTTTAATATGCTCTATGGGAAATTTTTCATTTCAAAACACTTGAGTCCTTGTAAATACTAAATCTTATTTTCAATTAGGTAAATCAATTTAAGAAGCAACATAGAATAGTTATACAGAACATACTCTGCAGTTAGACCAAGGTTCAAATTCTGGCTCATTCAGATGTTTCTGTAACTATTAACTTTTTTTTTCAAGTTACTCAACATTGTAAGCCTTATCAGTTAAATGGAAATAACAATAAAATGTGCTTTAGGGAAGAATTAAATAAGTTAATCCTTATAAAGATACTTAATACAATACTAATCACTAATAACTATCACTACTATTACTATTTGAGAAATTTAATTTGAAAGCAAAACAGCATTTTAAAATAACCAGTTTTATTTTGCAGGAGAAAAATAGCAAAAAGCAGATAGTTTCATTTTAACAAATATAATGATGTATGATATTAGTAACTCTGATTCTTTTATTCATTCAGAAATTCCTTACTGAGTTACTTCTGTCTACCAGCCACATTTGTAGCCTTAGTAATATAACTTCAAACAATATAGATAGAGGCGCCTGGGTGGCTCAGTTGGTTAAGCGTCCGACTTCGGCTCAGGTCATGTTCTCACAGTTCATGGGTTCGAGCCCTGCATTGGGCTCTATGCTGACAGCTGGAGCCTGGAGCCTGCTTCAGATTCTGTGCCTCCTTCTCTCTCCCTGCCCTGCTCACTCTCGATTTCTCTCTCTCAAAAATAAAACAGATATCTAGATAGATAGATAGATAGATAGATAGATAGATAGATAGATAGATAGAGTTCTTGCACCTCTTGGAGCTTACATTTTAATTTTAGTCAGAAGTTAAACACAAAAATACGCAACATTTTAATTCATGAGTGCCACAATGAAATACCAAGTAGGGTAAAGAGATAGAGCTCAGAGGAGGAAAAAGATGATATTTTACGTGGAGATATCAGGAAAAACCTTTCTGAGGAGGTAATACTTGAGCAGAAATCTGACTACTAAGTGAAATGAATGGCCAGTAAAATGGCCAGTCTCCATTGAGTAGCATATTTAGGAGGTACGTTAAATATGAAGAAATGTATAATCTATTGTTGGTTCGAAGGAATACTTTTCTGTTAATTTACTAGTTCAGCTGTTCTTTAACTTAAGGTTTATAAGCTATTTAGACAGAATAGAAGCCTCATCATATACTTACATAAGCAATACCTTGATGCTGAAGTGAAAAACATATCAGAAATAGATTCAGAATACCATTTTTAATTGTATACCAATGAAGAGAGAAAAAGATAAAAATGGGAACAATGAAAGAAGAAAGACTTGGTTTAGCCTTCTGCTTCTAGCCATTTTAGCCCAGTTCTACCACATGGTAGCTGACTCCACATAGTGCCTTCTGCCAAACTAAAGAATCATGTGATACATCCTTTTATAGGTTTTATGTGTTAACCCTTTGCCAAACACTGTGCTAAATCCTTTACCTGTATCAACAAAAGCGTTTCATCATCTGCTTTCAGAAATTCTCGGACCTAATAATGATGACTGTCTGAAAAAATGGGAAGGAAAAGCATGGCTTCTAAAAAAGGATATTTTTACTGCCAAGAATGATTGTCTTGTTTCTTTTGTTTGTTTGCGCTTGAGTTTAGCAACAGTAGGAATTGAATCTTAAAGCCAGTGTTTTATAAGGGGAGCTAAAATTTGAATGGTATTATTCATCTGATCATATGACTTAAATCGTTTAACCTGTCTAGTACTGATTTCTATAATGTGAAAATTAGGTTATTTGAATAGTTAGAACTTTTGAAACTATCTCTTACTGTTTGATCAGAATTTTAAGCTTAGCTAAGGTAATCATTACAGGGTATGTGGAAAAATGCTTATTGATGTTTGTTATTTTATTTATTTATTTTTTTACTGTTTATTTATTTTTGAGAGAGAGAGACAGAGACAGAGCACAAGCAGGGGAGGGGGAGGGAGAGAGGGAGACAAAGAACCCAAAGCAGGCTCCAGGCTCTGAGCTGTCAGCACAGAGCCTGACACAGGGCTAAAACCCAGCCGAAGTCAAACAGTTAACCAACTGAGCCACCCAGGCACCCCATATTATTATTATTTTTAATGTTTATTTATTTTGAGAGACAGAAGCGGGGGGAGGGGAAGCAGAGAGGGAATCCCAAGCAGGCTCTGTGCTGTCAGTGCAGAGTCCAACTCAGGCTCAATCTCATGAACTGTGAGATCATGACCTGAGCCGGAATCAAGAGTTGGATACTTAACTGACTAAGCCACCCGGGCGCCCCTAATGTTTGTTATTTTCAATAGAAGAAGACATATGGGAGAGTCATAAGTATAAATACCAAAGTTTGAAGTATTAAATAAAACTGTTTTGTTTTTGTTTTTGTTTTTGCCTAGGGGAAAAAAAATCCCTGTGATTATCTTTGTGAGAAGAATCTTAAAGTAGGAATTCCATGGCACTAATTTGGTGAATGTGGCCAAATTATTTTTATTGGGTTTTAAAATTCTGTTTCTTAATTGTATAGAAATTTAGAGCATTTTTTTTTTTTTTTTGTATGTGCACAGATATGCATAGTCTAGCCTGGTCTGAGAAAAGAAATGATACAAGATCTCTGAAATGATTCATAGATCCCTGAAAAAGCAAAGACAGGAATTTCAGTTCTGACTCATGGATAGTAATATAGGACCATTGAATAAACATATGATTCTGAGCAGACTGATAAGCCTTTATTCTCTAATTTATTAAACATAATTTTAGGGGCGCTGGGTGTCTCAGTCTGTTGTGTGTCCGACTCTTGGTTTTAGTTCAGGTCATGATCTCATAGTTTGTGAGGTCAAGCCCCACGTCGGGCTCTGCACTGACAGCACGGAACCTGTTTGGAATTCTCTGTCTCCCTCTCTTTCTGCCCCTCCCCTGCGCGCACACGCTCTCTCTGTCTGGCTCAAAAATAAATTTTAAAAAACCCATAATTTAAAAAAATTGATTAGCTTTTACAAATATATTCTTAAATAGCTCTTAATTTTTTAGCTAAATAAATAAGATTTATTTTTCCAACCTTTTACATGTATTAACATTTAATCCCCACAGGAGCCAATGTAAAGTAGAATACCATAGTTGTCACTTTACAGATGAAGAAACTGAGACACAATGATGTTAATTTAACTTGTCCAAGGTCACATGGAGAAAAGAATTTCTCTGGGATTTAAATCCTGAGGTGTACCCTCTTTGCCACTACATTATTGGTATTGACTGCAGCACCAGTATAAAATATGCTGCAATTTAATCTCTGGTGGATGGCTAATAATAACTTTGTCATAAATGCAGTAAATAAGCATGTTGTTAGAAGGAGCTACTTTCAGTTACTGATGGAGAAGACTTTTGGTTTGTTTGTAGTACATGGAATTAAGACAGAGTTTGGACATAGGGAAGTAAAGTACTTAGATTTTGCCAACCAGTTCGAAAGTAAATACTAGAAACGGTTTGACACACTGCCAAATCAATGACAAACTAATTTTTTTTGCCCCCTTCCAAAAAAGACTAGACTATAATGAATAATTTTTGCCAATATGTGAATTTATTTTATTTATTTTAATGTTTTAATATGCAATAATCTTACAAATACGGACAATTTTTCACCTAACCTATTAACATGTTTTACCAGCTGATCTTTTTCCCATAAGGTAAATAGAAGACTTCTTTTTTAATAATTCCTTGGCATAAATTATAATTTGCTTTAATCAACAGTTGAGTGCTTATTTATAAGCATTTGTGTGCATTGATCTGCATGAATTATGTTAGATTGATAAAGATTTCTTAGTTGACTTCCAAAAGTTCCCTGTTCTTTGAGTACACAGATGATATTAATAGGGAACTAACTTGTAACAGTCAGACGTATTACTGAAATACTCTAGCCAGAAGAACAGTTTTCACCAAGTCCTTAATTTTCCTAACGTTAACACATTAATAAAAGAGCTTTGTTGCTTAGTCTTTTTTTTGTAGGCAAGCATTTTCTTCTCAGTGAATTGGTGTGTTGCTGGGAGTGGGTAAACATCAATGTAGAGTTGCTGGTGTCAGTTTAATTAGGTTGTTTTAAGTGATTCAGGCTTGAGAGCTATATTTTCTATAGGTTTAAATGTGCTGTTTATTAATCTTTTGTGAAGATTATCCATCCCAGGTGTGCAGGTTTTTCTTGTTCTCGAGACCCCTTTAAAAAGTCTTTGCTCATGTGGTTAAAGAATATTGTATTTATCCTGTCAGTTATTTGTGCACAGAACAAATGAAGTAAGAGCAGTTTTGATTTAGAATGCTGTCATTAGGGCAGAATTCTGTTGTTTCACTCTAAGCAGTAATAAAGTGTTTTATGTGCTAAGCACTGTGCTGAGCCCTTGACTGTCCCTGCTGCCCCGGGGTAGTGGGGGGGGGGGGGTGGGGGGGCGGTGGCCTCTAGAAGGAGAAGGACTGACTCAAGCTGACATCTGCCCTTCACTCATGATACCAGTAGTGGTAAATTTTCTTTTCACCTGTACTGAAATTGTCCTTTCATAGCAGAGGCATTACTGGTCTCTAAAATCTGGAGTACTCCAGAGCTGTAGTCCATGAACATAGAACAACACTAGTTGTGCAAGGTGTTGATAGGTGTAATACGTGAAAAAAAAAAAGAGGTTTGTAGTCAAAAAGTGGGTAACACATGGTTAAGGTATGTTCAACAAATTTCTTTAACAGTTTCCAGAACTATTGAAGCATCTGTGTTTCTTAAAGATTCCCTCCCTTCCTTTTTTTTTTTTTTTAAACAAAAGAGAAAGTCACTGGACAGGAAGCTCTTTGGAAAATGGTGTTTTAGACTAGGATTTCTTAACCTTAGCCCTATCGACTTTTGGGGTTGGACAGTGTGTTGTGAGGTCTTCCTGTGCATGTTGTAGCCTGTTTGTCAGCATCTCTTGGCTTTACCTATTAGATGCCAGTAGCATCCTACCTTCCCCCGACCCCGCCAAGTTGTGACAATCAAAAATGGCACTAGACGTTGCCAGATGTCCTGCAGGGGGGGTGGGGGGGGGGGAGACGGGGACAAAATTTAGTTGAGAATCACTGTCTAGATTATTAATATTGCAATACTCCAAGGGGAGTTAGAGGGTATTTTAACAATTTCTGTCTCAGACTTTCCTTTTAATGAGGAAGAAATAGTCTAGAAAGTAGAAGCACAGATAAAGAAGGTTCAGTACATTCAACCATAATAAACTTTCTGTGTCCACGTTATAATTACTTGGAGAATTTAATGCAAAAAGTAATTTCAAACTTTGCAGAAAAGTATATGGCAGAGGCAAAAAAACATGCCTTTTATAAAAAGAGTAGCCCAGATATTTAAAATGTTCTACATATGAAGATATTGATTGTGCATTAATAAAATCCTTTTTTGTTTTTCATGTTTTTTATGCAGGGCTATTTTCTTCTTTTTGAGTCTATGTTAGATTCTGTCCTTTATGCAAAGAACAAATACTTGGCAAAAGGAGGATCGGGTGAGTATAAAATTCTAGTTTTAATAATGTAATTTTAGTCTGGCAGAACCAAGTGAGCCTTTGGATTTCAAATAAACTATGCATGACGGAGAAAGTTCCCAATAGAAATGAAAGATGTTTCAATTAGCTGAAGCTTGAAGACAGTCGTTTACTGTTGATAGTAGAACATTATAGAAGATATGCAGGACTCTAAGTTAATGGTATTCTCAAGAATGCTTTTTCAAAAAATACTAAGGACTAGACTTAGAAGCTATTTGATAATTGAAATCAAAATCTAACAAACTCCTTTTGATTCTTAATCCTTATGACATTTAGTTGTTGTTTTTTTTCCAATAGAGTATTTCATACTAGGTTGGAAATTACACACTTTACTGGCAAATTTTCCATGACTTCACTAAATATATAAACCTTTCATCTCTGTGTTTTAATGAGAACATTTAAAAACCGACTGGTTTCTAAGTTTTTAAAGTGTAGCATATCCAAACAGTATTTTTATACTGTATATATTAGATTTTTTATCAGTATTTTTATTGGATCCCAATAAATTTGGAAAGCTTTCTTATATTAATTCTGTATACACAAAGTGAAATTGTGTTTTTATAAGCCTTCTGCTATGAACAGTTATATACAAACAGTCCCTTTCAGAGCAGGGATTATGTTTTGTTCATATTTGATTCTTCAACGAGCTCCACAGCTCCTGGAACGTAGATGGAGCATCATGTAAGTTTATTGAATCAAATCATTAAAACTGAATTGAATAGCATCTGTCTCCCTTTATTCACCTCTCCCTGCACCTTCACTTTCTCCAAAGTGTCAATATCATCAAATGGTTTCCACAGTCAGAGTACAGTTGATAAAATTGTTATATAAAAGTAGATGAGGGGCGCCTGGGTGGCGCATTCGGTTAAGCGTCCGACTTCAGCCAGGTCACGATCTCGCGGTCTGTGAGTTCGAGCCCCGCGTCAGGCTCTGGGCTGATGGCTCGGAGCCTGGAGCCTGTTTCCGATTCTGTGTCTCCCTCTCTCTCTGCCCCTCCCCCATTCATGCTCTGTCTCTCTCTGTCCCAAAAATAAATAAAAAAAATAAATAAAAGTAGATGAAAATGAGACATTTTGAACTAGTGACATAAAGCACTTAATCATACTTATGCCTCCTGCCCATCCATATTCTATGAAGTCACTTTGGCGATTATGATATAGTAAAAATCAGTGAGACCAAAACATAAAGCACAGAAAATTCTCCAGCACAATAGAATTCTTTTATAATAGCTTTTAAATGGATTGCCTTTCTTTTTCAAAATGCTCTCATTTATTTTATCACTATATTTTCTGCAAGCATTTCAAGATGTGTTCCTGATCTCTGCCATGAATCTGTCTAGAATTTTTAGATATACTTTACCCTACAAAAATTAGCTATATCTGATATATTCTATAATTTCAGTGGCTTTTTTAAAAATGACTATTATACCTAATGACTGAAACTAATATTATCTACCATTTGTGGATTGTCTACCAGCTGCCAAATACTATACTTTTTTTTATATTATTACACATGTAATCCTCACAACAGCCAAAAGTGTCCTAGAGGATACATACTAAGTGGTCAAGCCTTGACTTTTTTTTTTAAATCGCGATCTGTCAATTCCAATATTCATGTTCTTTTCAGCATCCCTTTTTATTTCCCTGTTAAAATGCACTTTATTAAATCTGATTCTCGTTTTGATGTTCTAGGGAAGATTCAGTTTCCATACCTCCCTGAATGGTATTCATTGATCTTGCTGAAGGACTGACAGCAATTTAATACATTTAAATTGACTTCTTGGTGAAATTCATTAAGAACTTACAGCATGAATATAATGAGGTTATAGTTGAGGAAACAATAGCAGAGTATTTCCCACCATCAGGAATGAAGTGAAGGCTCCTAACTCTAGTTCTTTTTGTATTTTTATATAGCTAATATTAACATTGAGGTAATCTGGAGGCATATTGAAGACAGATCAGCATTCAACTGCCTAGGCAGTGCTAGTGAATGTTGCTTGTTAACAGAATTAAGAGAAAAGAAGGAAAAGTCAGAAATGAGTAACATGAGGTAGCCTTTTTAGCGTGTTTTGTGTTTGAGTGTGCCTTCCTGAATATCACCAGTCATGTATTGTGCTTGTTCTTCTGTTGCAAGGAAAGTTTTCTTTATGTTTTTCTGAAGGAACGATTTACTAAGCAATTAGTAGTGCAAAGACTTTGGAAAGAGTTATTGAATTATGAGAGAGGGAAAATATTAAAATTTCATATAAGCATAAAGGATCCACGGTTTATTTTTACATGACTTTAGGTTCAGTGTATGTCTCACTATATATATAATGGTATGGAGTATAAAACACAGTCAGCCAGTAGTGAGTATTTATTCTCCCTGTTATTGCCATTGACAAGCAAATTCTGTAGTACTTTGGAGGTATTCATTTACTGCTATTGCTATTAATAAAAATAGTTTTATAAAGTTAATGAAAATGGGTTTACTAAAGACTACTTCTGTTTTTAGCTAAGATTTGGTAAGCACGAGTTGTATGTCAGAAATTGTAGTGTTTTACATTCAACCAACTTATAGATGAAGAGGAAAACTTAAAAAGATGATTTATTATCAGAGGGAAGGAAGATACATTAAATAGGTAACGGGTATTAAGGAGGACATTTGTGATGAGCACCAGGTGTTTTATATAAGTGGTGAATCACCAAATTCTATACCTGAAACTAATATTGCATTGTATGTTAACTAGCTGGAATTTAAATAAAAACTTGGGGGGGGGGAGAAAAAGATTTGCTGTGACCAATGCATATTTTTACAATTAGAATTAAGACAAAAACAAATGTGTGTTTTAGGATAACTACAAAGACTGTAAATATTTTATACTCTAACAATGTCAAATGCTGCATCTTACAAAAATTGGAAAGAGAATGCAGAAGGCAGGTGGGAGGAAGTGTACATACTTGAGTTGCTTTATCTCTGATAGGAATTCATTGAATCTCATTTAAAGCTGACAAATCAAGTAATAGAATTATAAGCATATTTAGCACTACAAAGTTAATGTTAAAATAATGCTATTGATTAAAATTTACCATTGAGGTTTGTGACCATAGATTCTGTCTATATCTTGATTGTGGTGGTGACTGTATTTATCAAATCACGTAGAACTATACACCAAAAATGCCAAAAAAGAGTGAGTTTTATTACTGCATGTGAATTATACCTTAATAAAAGTGATGTTTAACAAGAAAAAAGTGAAGTGGCATTTCCCACCTTCAGGTCAATTGAATTATGACATGTTTTGATTTCTAACTTTTCAAAAAAACGTATTAAAGCTGTGTACTAACTCTGTGCCCAACTCTGTATTTGCTGTTAGTATTATCAATACATCTCTCTTTTAATTAAAAAAAAAATTTATAATGAAAAACAAGGAAGGGGAGGAATAAAGAAATATACTAATTTTATGATTACTCATGATAGGAGATTAAATAGTGTTGAAAATAGAGAACAAAATGTATTTTATAATGTAATTACAAAGTTAGCTACTACTAAAACAAAAACACAGAAGTTCTTAAATAGAAGAACTAATACTTAGGAAGAAGTCAAAAAGACCATGTAGTCAACTACTTAAAAACAAAACAAAACAAAAACTAAAGATACAGAAAAGATAACATAAAATGGTGGAGTATGAACAACAACAACAAAAAATGTCCTATCAATAAATGTAAATTAGGGTTAAACTGACCTATTCAAAGAAAAAAAACTTCAGATTGGATCACCAGAAAAACAAACAAACAAACAAACAAAAAAAACCCTAATTCTGTATGCTTTGTAGAGTCACACTTAAAACAAGATCATTTGGAAAAGTTAAAAGGATGAAAAAAGATATTCAGTGAGCAAATCCCTCCAAAATGAAAGTAGCAGTCACGGTATTGATACCAGACAACAGGAACTGGAACAAAATATTATATAATCAATCATATGAATAAAGCTTAGAGCTAAGGCATAAAATCATGCCCCTATTCATAGATACTAAAAAGGTTTTTGACAAAATACAGTTTACGTTCTTGTCTTTTTTATGAGAAAATAAGAATAGTTGGACCCTAGCTTACATGATAAAGTAGATTGTTTCAACTGAAAGCCTGCATCATGTTTAATGGGGAGATACTAAAAACATTTGCCCTATAGTCAAAACAAGATTTGGATGGCCACTATTATACCATTTACTTAATATTATACCATTACTTAGTATTTTATCAGAGGTACTAGTCGGTGCTATTAGAAAAGAGAAAGAACATAGAAGATAAATAAAAAGGGAGATAAAACTAACATTATTTGTAGATTCTATGATTCAAAGTAGGCACCTCAAGTGAATCAACTGAAAAATGATAGCAATAAAAATTTAGTACATTATTGAGTTACAAAATAACAATTAGAAATAAGCAAAATTTATATGCAAACAGCATTACTACTAAAGGACAGAAAGAAGATAAATAAATGGAAAGATAGACCATATTCTTGGAAGGAGAGAACAAGTGCCATAAAGATATCAGTTTTCCCAAAACTAATTTAAAAGTGTAATCCAAAAACATTGACATTTGTTGAAGACAGATAATAAGTACATGAGAGTTAATTATGCTTTTTCTATTTTGTCTGTATTCGATATTTTTTATAGGATAAATTTTATAAAATGGTAATTCCAACATACAGGGTTTTTTTTCTTTTTTAATTAGGCTTTTTAAACTTTTTAATGGCAAGAAAACTGAGATAGAAGGGTACCAGACTAGCAGACTAGTGCTACCAAATATAAAACATATTACAAAGCCTCAATAATTAAAACAATGTTTATTTCATTCTTTTTTTTTTAATGTTTATTTTTGAGACAGAGAGAGACAGAGCATGAATGGGGGAGGGGCAGAGAGAGAGGGAGACACAGAATCGGAAGCAGGCTCCAGGCTCTGAGCCATCAGCCCAGAGCCTGACGCGGGGCTCGAACTCACGAACCGTGAGATCATGACCTGAGCTGAAGTCGGACGCTCAACTGACTGAGCCACCCAGGCGCCCCTTATTTCATTCTTGAATGGACAGATAAGTTGAACAGAATTGAGAATCCTGGTATAAATCCAGCAATATATGGCATCTCATATAATTAAGGAAATAGTTTACTGTAGTAAATTATGTTGAGAGAGTTGGGTAGCCCTCTGTGTTAAAAAAAAAAAAATAAGAAAAAATGAAAAAGTAATGTTTAATCCACACAATTAATTATAAAGTAATAAATCTACACAAAAAGTCACACACTGTAAATATTAAATGAGTCAAGGTTAAGTGCAAAAAAGAAAGGATAAAAATACTAGGAGACATAGGCATATTATTTCTTTATAAACTTGGGGAGAGAGGCTTTCTAAATAAGAACTTCACTCAGATGCGTGTATTGAAAGAGAAATTGATAAATTTGGCTATATCTAAATAAATAAATTTCTAAGTGGCAGCATATGCCATATGGAAAGTTACAAAAGAAGGTACAAACTGAAAAAATTGGTCTGACCACAGACTGGATAGAAAGTTGGGCAGGGACACATGGGTGGCTCATTTGGTTAAGCATCCAACTTTGGCTCAGGTCATGATCTTGCGGTTCGTGGGTTCAAGAAGCTCAGAGCCTGGAGCGTGCTTTGGATTCTGTTTCTTCCTCTCTCTGCCCCTCTCCCGCTCATGCTCTGTCTCTGTCTCTGTCTCTCAAAACATGAATAAACATTAAAAAAAAAAAGTTGGGCAAAGAATTGAATGGCAGCTCCCAGAAAAGGAAATACAGTTGACTCCTTTAAACATGTGCTCAGTCTCTTGTCATATTAAGAAAAATATCCAATATAAGAAATCTTTGTCTTTTTGCATAGAATATTCCTGTGTTTTTCTTGAAGTTACAACTTTTCACGTTTAGGTCTATGATTCATTTCAAAATAATCTTTCTGTATGGTACACAGTAAGGATGGATGTTAATATTTTCTAGTCATTTCTTTGTTGAAATGACTATCCTTTCCCATAAGTTGCTTAGCATCTTTGTAGAAAATTAATTGGCCATATATATGTGGATATGTTTTTGTATTCTTTTCATTTAATCTTAAGTCTCTCTTTCCACCAATTAGCATGCTGTCTTAATTACTGTAATTTGTTTTGGCAATGTGGTAGAGTGTGTGTGTGTGTGTGTGTGTGTGTGTGTGTGTGTGTGTGTGTGTTTAAAAAATTTTATTTTATTTTTAATATATATTTTTAGAGTTTTTATTTATTTTGAGAGAGAGACAGACAGACAGAGACAGAGAGAGCGAGCTGGGGAAGGGCAGAGAGAGAGGGAGAGAGAGAATCCCAGGAAGGCTCCATGCTGTCAGCACAGAGCCTAACACAGGGCTCAAGCTCACAAACCATGAGTGAGATCATGACCTGAACTGAAACTAAGTGTCGGACGCTTAACCAACTGCACCACTGCACCACCCAGGCTCCCCTAAAACTAAATTTTAGAATCTTATCAATTTGAATCTGTCAGTCTGTCAATTTTAAAGAGATTGCTAGCATTGTGGTAGGATTGGCTTAAATGAATAGATCAACTTGAGAATAATCAGCATCTTAACAGTGTTGAATCTTTGAAACCATAAACACAATATACCTTTTGTTTCTTCTAAGTCTTTAATTTCTCTTGGCAATATTTTCTAATTTGCAATATAGAGATCTTGCACATCTTCTGTTAAGTTTATTCTTAGGTATTTAAAATTTTTTGTCATTCTTACAAGTGGAAATTTTTAAAATTTCATTTTTCAGTTGGCTACCGCAAGTATAAAAATACAATTGACTTTCGTTTATTAACCTTGTATCCTATGACCTTGCTAAGTTTACATGATAGTTCTAGTAGTTGTTTAATAAATTCCTTAAGTTTTTCTATGTGACCATTCATGTTGTTTGCAAGTAGAGACAGTTTTTTACTTCTACCATTCCATACTTTCTACCTTAAATTTGGGGGGCAGGGTGGGGTGCCATAACTCTTTGAATAAAATAGGAAACAAGTTTATTGAGATATAAATAAATAAATAATCTGAAAGTTTGATTAAGATTGGAATATTTACCTATTTTCAAAGAACCTCCCCACACAGTATCTACTAATTACAAAAAGCGTAAATTTCAGCCCAGAAGCCTACCAGTCTCCACCTTCACCATTAATCAGGGTTGACATTCTCAGGAATGGGTCAGACTAAAATTGTGGTCTGATAGGAGCACATAGAAATAATTCATTTCTTTGAAACTTCCTCAAAACTGGTAATAGTTTTGTAAAATCATAATTGTTGCATAGAAATGTTAGGGGCTCATCAAAGGAGATATCTTCTTCCATATTACTAGAAAAAATGTTTTCATTTCCTTTTATTACAAGCAAAATGAAAGATTTTTCCCCCTCACAGGACTAAATTCACATTTCTTATGGGGTTCTTCAGAATATACATCTTTGAGTTGTAATTATCAACATTAGGGAGTTGAGGATTGCACAGTACAATGCACAATTACTAAGGCAGCCAGTTCCAAACTCACTGTTTTCTCTTCTTGACAGACCATCACCGTCACTGGGGTCTTTTTGTTAAAAATATGGATGTTCAGGCCCCACATCCAGATGCTTTTGAACCAAAAAGTAGGAGGAAAGTCTTGTTTTAAAAATTTATTTAAAATATACATTTTCCTTTCTATCAATCAAAGGTATTGTTGGAAGAAATAGAAATCTACCCTGGCTATTCAACAGAGAAGGAAGGACTTTATTAAAAGGATAGGTAGGGTAGGTTACTAAGTTTTTATGAGAACTAGAAAACCAGGCTGGAAGGTTATGCAGCCAGGAGTAATGTCCAAAATTATGTTACAGGACTGGTTTAGAAGTGATACCACTACCCTGATACTGGGCACTAGCTGAAATATTACATTGCTGATCTTACCAACAGAAGGCATTGCTGCCTCTGAAAAGTAGCCAGAACTTTAGGTGCTTATCATTAGTGGACGTAGGTCATGTGTGCATGCCTAACCTGCAAGGGAGAGAGGGAAAGCAAGCTTCTGTCGTTTTCAGCTTCTGTAGGGTAAAGCTGGCCCTGCCCTGTAATAGAGAATTTCACAAATAGTTTACAAGGGGGCAGCAAAATAGAGTGGCAGATACATAAATATATATTGGTCCACAATAGATCTGTCTTGAAGGTTTTGCATTGGAATTTGCATTGGAAACCTAACCTATGCTAATAAGAAATTAAGAAATTGCTTCTGTTACAAAGTCCGGATTTGCTGCTTTATCTTCCTTATATTTCCTTCTGTATGTGGAAAGCTGAACTGTACAGCTTATTCATTGTTCCCTCATTTCTACTTGTTTGCTTTCCTTTTTAGTGTTTCTTTTTGCCCCATGATCTCCTTCCTTAACTCAGCTCGAATAAGTAAAGCTGAACGTTTCCGTTTTCTTCACTTTGCCCTGAAATTTTATTAATCTCCAATCTTTCTCAACTCCTTTCTCCTTCCTCTTTCCCTTCCAACTAGTACCCATTTACCTAAGGAAAATAGGGTTCCTCTTTCCCTTTCTTCCATTTGAAAAGCATAAAATGTAGCATCATGCATAATGGAAAGCATATAGATCTTGCAGTTAGACCATAAATTGACCCACCTTTGTCAGATGACTTGTTATCTAGCTGATTAAGACCAGTAATTTTGGCAAATTACTTTACCCCTTGGAACTTTACTTTTCTTATCTGTAAAATGAAGATTATGATCTAGCTTTAAAGAATCAGACAAAAGTCTAAATGAGATGCTTCAAATGAAGTAGTTGCTCAATAAAGGTGAATTCTCCTGAGTTACATCTGGTAAACTGTAGATTTATAGTAAAATGAGCTATAGCTAGTAAAATGAAGTTAGTGTTAGGTTTATACCTTATAAAAGTTTCAAAATGAATTTGGGCATCATACTATTGAGACTTGATTTTCACATAGCTTATCTCAGCATAATCAGCCACTGACCATGGTTCATAGTGTTTGGAGGTTTCCTTTAGTATTTCCATAATACACTACTTCCTCCTCTTCAGATCTGTGTTTTTCACATTTGTTACTTTTCTTTTGTCCAGTGATACTACAGTAGTACCGTTTTCTACTTTTTTCAGTACATAATTTTTCAATGCATATTGCAGCTACATTTTAGCCTAGCTAAGCTAGGATGTAGATATCCATATTATATAAATTAGAAATTTATTTCTAAGCTTATTCAACTCCAGGATATTTGGTCATTTAGTAACTTAGTAGTATACGTCCCTTGATGGATATCAATCATTTTGTCATTGACCATTAGTTTACTAAAATCTTTCTCCATGTTGTTGATGTATATTGTGAAAAGAATAGTTTATTTTTGACTTATTATTCTTCTAAACCTTTTTACTCTCTGGTTTTAATATATATGCAGTGATGCCAGTGCTTACTAGGAATTGTTTCTTTACGCATCTCAGTCTTATCCTTTAGTGTCCCAAAGTTTTTGAGGCATTTCTAAGGGATAAAGGATTTCCTATCTTTATCTGTTCACCATGTGAGCTGTTCTAGTGACAAATGAATTCTGGGCAGTGAATCGAGAAGGACACAGATGTCAAAGCCATGAATTTATAAATGGTCTGGTAAGAGGGTGCTTTGTCCAATCAGCACTTTGTTAATTTCACCTACAAGAAGGAGTAATTATTCAATTATGCTTCTATCTGACAAAAATCAAATGACAAATGGGTCAGGATGTGAAGGTAAAGGGTTAGTCAGGATTCTGGCAGGTGGCCCAAAATTTTAGACAGCTGTGAGGAGGTGGATATGGAACTAGATTGACCTATAACATTGATTACAGGTCCTTTATGAATATTCATAGCTCTTACTAACAAAGATTAAAAATAATTTCATTTCCAAATGCTAACAAATACAAAAAACATTTTTTCTGTACCTTTGTGAAATATAATTAGCTTGAAAAATATACCTCAATACTAGAAAAAGTAAAATCATATTTCTCTTTACTTCTTCTTAGTACCAAAATATTTTGTAAACATTTGGAAGTTTATTGGGGTAAATTCTAGTTTTTCCTTATGAAAAAGTTATCCTTACTTCTGAGTAGTATTGCTAGTATATCCTATTGCTTGATACAGAGCCTGAGGTCAGCAAACTTTTCTACAAAAGGCCAGATAATATATTTTCAGCTTTGTAAGCCATACAGTCACTGTCTCAACTACTCAACTTTGCTACTAGAACACAGTGTAGCCATAGACCATAGGGCATTAAATGAGGGTGGCACTATTCCATTAAACTGTTTACAAAAACAGCCAAGGGGTTGAATTTGACCCATGAGCCACAATTTGCCAGCCTTGATATAGAGACTTACGATATTTTAAATTTTTTCACTAAGATTTTAATAATATCTGAAATAGAAGAACTCTGTGGGCTGTAGTAAGTAATTTGAATGTCTGTGCACTGCACGACTCCAAAGGCTATTCAGTTTCCCATAGACTATAGTGTGAATGACACTCCCTGAAGGTTTACAATATGGTGGCCCTGATAATGACCTCCCTCATCCATTTCTCCCACGTCTATATCAGTGGTATCCATATCTGGCCTGCTGCCTGTTTTTGTAGATAAAGTTTTATTGGAACATAGCCAAGCTCGTTTATTTACATATTATCTGGGGCTGCTTTCACAGTATAGCAGTAGAGATGAATAGTTTCAACAAAGACCATATGGCCCACAGAACCTGAAATAGTTACTTTATAGAAAATGTTTGCTGATCCCTGATCTGTGCCCTTATTATATTCCTCTTTAAGTATAAAATTACAGGGCAAAATGTGGGAAACTTGTATGACTGTCATATTGAGTCCACCACAGGACATCTAAAGAAGTTGCCAAATATCTAAAGTTGCTGTAAAATTTGAACTCTTCATTGTTTCTCATATAAGGACCTGGTTTGAGAAAGTAAACATACTTCACGTAGCTGATAGTCTTACTGGGTCAGCATATTCAACAAAAAGTCAGATTCTTTGAAGAATTTGTATTATCAGGAATTTAAACCCAGTCAAGAGGCTCACCATGTCTGTGAAGGAGGAGAGTAGAAGTAACTCACCTTACATGGCAGTCAGCTCGAGCCCAGTCAGCTGTCACATCTAACTCCCATGCCCCCTTGCGGATGACTTGAGAAACTTCGCAGTGACATAGCACCAAGTATTTTGTCTGGATGTCTCACGTCAGGCTTGAAAGGAGCAGTTGCTTTGATGCCAACAGATCTTATCATGGGCTTTATTTGGAAGATAATTTAATGCTGCTGTCATTGAATAATAAATTCCTAAGTCTGTGGATAGAAACAAAATTTAGGGGAAGGGAAGGGTTATTTCTCTGCTGTTTAAATCCGAAGGCTGGTTAATAATCATGAAATTATTTTTGTGCATTTCTTTGGTACATACGTACTTGCTTTCAGTTTATTGATATAAGAAAATTTGATTTATATTTTAATTCATGAATCCCCTGAATCTTACTTGAAGGACAAAGTTAACTTTGTTATTTACTTACCAGAGAAAAAATCAAATCAATATTATTTTTTAAATTTGGTGTTATACAGACTTTTTAACTCTTGGAATAGAGTTTCTTCCTGAATTACTCTCTTCCCTCCCCTCTCTTAACACTTACTCTCTTGGTTTTCTTCCTACTTCAGTGGCCCCAGCTTCTCAGCTGTTTATTACCAGTCTCCTTTGCTTCTATACGTACCTTAAATTCTGGTATGTATTATGTACTCTCCCTAGATGACCTCATGAGCTCGCATAACTTACACTTCGCTTTATATGATGATGGTCCCAAATTTATATCTTGAACCCAGATCATCTCTTGAATTTCAGGCCCATCTATTCAATTGCTTATTGGATACTTTTACCCATTTGTCCCATAGCGTTGGACTTTCATATTCCTCTTGAATCTGACCTTATTTATTCACTAATGTAATGGTTACTACTACAATCTGCCCAGCTGCTAAAACTAAAAACCTGTGAGCTCTTCTTCCTAAATATCCCTTGAATATGCAATTGATCCCTTGAACAATGTTGGAGTGAGGGGCATTAACTGCCCCACCCCCTGTGTAGTCAAAAATCTGTGTAACTTTTGACTCCCCCAGAACTTAACTATTCATAGCCTACTGTTGATGGAAGCCTTGCCAATAATATAGTCGATTAACATGTGTTTTGTGTGATATGTGTATTATATACTGTATTCTTACAATAAAATAAGCTAGAGAAAAGAAAATGTTATTAATAAAATCATAAGAAAGAGAAAACACATTTACACTACAATACTGTATTTATCAAAAAAAAACAGATCCACTGTGGAAGTGGATCCACGCAGTTCAAACCCTTGTTGTTCAAGGGTCAGCTCTATGTATCTACCCCTTTCCATTCCCACAGTTGTCACTCTACTTCAGATCGCCTGGGCTATTACAACTATCTCTTATTCTGTCTCTGTCTTAATCTTGCACCTCCATTCATTCCCCACATTATATTCCATCTGGCTTTTCCAAAACCAACATCTGCTCAAGTTGCTACCCTATGTAAAATTTTTCACAGGCTTGTCATTATTCTTAGGATAAAATCCATTTTACTAACAAGGTTTATCCAGCCATGTTTTCTTTGCTCCCTTGTTATCTTTGTAGCCTTATATCTCTTTCTCTTAAACTAGAGCATATATTAATTGTGACCCTATATGCACACTGCTTGCTCTACCTAGAACACTGCTTCCCACCCCCACTCCTAACTTATGTGGTTTTCAGTTCTTATTTTACATAATATCCCTGCACCCCTGCGATAGCCAAATATGAATTAACTATTTTTGCTGTGAGCTTCCCAGTACCTTATATTTCCCCTTTCTTAGTATTTATTACATCATGAATAATTGTCCATTTATTTATCAAAATTGTCTAAATATAAGTTTCTTGATAGTAGGGACATGGACATGGATCCACAGTCTATAAATTAGAATAACTTATCTGGCACATTCTTGATGCTCATAAATATTTCCTTTTTTAATAAATAAGAGAGGTTAATATAAACTGGTCTTCTGTACAACTGTCAAATTCCATCATAATGTTTTTTACATGTCCCATATATTTTTAAATGATGTCTCTGTATGTTTCAGAGTAATGTATAAAGATTTAGTATCTTTTTAAAGTAGGCATATTGTAAGTTTAATGTTAATAAATTTGTTCTTTTCATGTTTATTTAATTCTGCCATCTTGTTTTAATTATTGTAATAGGAACCTTATTTTAATTTTGCCATTACCATAACAGAATTTTTTTTTTTAGAGATTACAAGATGGAACTTGGTTCTTTTCCCTGATCTACACCTATGTT
The DNA here is from genome assembly GCF_028018385.1 of Neofelis nebulosa. Classification (NCBI taxonomy): domain Eukaryota; kingdom Metazoa; phylum Chordata; class Mammalia; order Carnivora; family Felidae; genus Neofelis; species Neofelis nebulosa. Next base: position 76,029,992 of record NC_080791.1, read on the forward strand.
AGTACCCCACCGCTAGTAATCAATTGCTAATAATTCATACTGATGATTTTGGTGTTTATACTTAGCCTTTTAAAGTATATCTTGCCATAAAGGGAGATAATGGTAAATTGTTGGGTATTTTATCTGTTACAGTGTACCCTGATATTTGCACTATTAGCCTTGTGGCAGTAAGTGATATGAATAAACATGCTGACAGAATTGCTTTCTGGGATAATGTTTATGGCTTCAACATGTCCTGTATGAAGAAAGCAGTTATTCCAGAAGCTGTCGTGGAAGTTTTAGATCCAATGACTATTATTTCCGATGCTTGTAGTATTAAGGTAGGTGTTTTTACCAATTTTATTTTAACAGACTTGCCGTTTTTATTAGTTTCCATTTATGAGTTCAGTATTCGAAATTAATATATTGATATTATGTTTGGACCTTAAAAACTATGATTATTCTTCCTATATTAATCAGTCTAATGTACCTTGAGGTTATAATATTTACCAGTTGATTATATCAGCCTTTGGCATCACTTCTATTTGTATTGAAATTCCTTATACTGAGGGGCTTACAGACAAAAAGTCATTTCTGCTTCATTACCACCTCCCTGGCCTTATTCTGGTTTCTCATTTACAGCCAGATTATTCATTCATATCATATATTCTATACAGTTTTAACTTCCCACATTCACGTTTCTTCCACTTTTTCAGATTAAGTAATAACAGTGAATTTGCCTATGAAACTAAAGTCCAACTGTCTTCAGATTTCTCGGTTAATTCCTTTTCTGTTTTAAAATCTTATTATTCACAGTGTCAGTCTCTAGTTTTATTGTGAATTTTGCTGTGTCAAATTTACATGGGTTAAACAGTAAATTTTCAGTGAAAAGTCATATTGCTTCAATTAGATATAAATGAATATAGTTCAGTTTTAGGTTCAGAACATTGTCTGCTTTTCATAGTCACACTGTTACTTTCATAGCATCAATAATTGTTCTCTGCATAAAATGGATATTCAGTAAATATTTGTTAATTTTCTTAATAGGTAAAATATTTAAAGTTGGCATAGAGTAATAACCATGTAAAGTTTCTCAACAAGAGCAAGCTGATTAAAATTGCTTTCAGCTTTTAAGAAAAAAAAACTATAGCCTGGCTAATGATTATAGGATTGTTCAATGCTGTGATACGCTGATAGTAAGAGATTTATTTGGATTTTTTGGTTCAGGGTAGGAGTGTACAGTTATAGCCAACTCAGCCTCAAGGCTAAGCAGCAAAAAGGAGAGTTGTTAGGGGGAGGGGCTAATTTTTGTCTCCAGTGATCTCTCTGTTTAATGCCAAAGACTACTATGAATAAATAGTTGAAATACAAGTTTTTAGACTGAAAACAAAGGTGTTTAAAAGGTACACATACCCTTTCTCTTTGTTTTTTAAACATCAATCATTTATTTGTTTAGGTAAATATATTTTGTTCCCTGTTCCACAGTCCTCTACAAGTAACAGGCAACCAAACTGTAACATCTTTTAAATTTTCTGAAGCTCTCTTAAAGAGGGTAATGCCTCAAGTATATAGTCCTGTGCATGGTGTATGCTGTGTCATAATCTGCTCATGGCAAGTCAGGCCTCCACAGCATCCCTTCTGGTTTCACTGCCCTGGCTTGTCTCCGTCCGCTCCCCATAGTCAAGTGAAGAAGGGCTTGAACTAGGGCAGAACAGGAACATGAGGCTCTTTGGCCATTTTTTTCCTGAGTGGAACCTTCATAATTGGTTTGGCTCGTTGGTTATAACTGTTACCATTTTTCCTAATATCTAACAAACTTCAAATCCAATTACAAAATAGAATTCTAAAACACCTTATCCTTTTCATTACCATATGTTTTCAAGTTGGCATTTCCTGTGAAAATGTTGACTCTTATCATGCATAATTTATAGCAAATGTGTACCACTGGTTGTATACAAAATGATTTTAGTTGGAGCACAGGAAAAAATTTGTATTTGAAAGTATTTGAATGTATCTTAGAAAAACTATCAGAGCCATGATTTGATATATAGTATTCTTACAAGAAGTCTAACTAAAAATACTAATTTGGTTTAAATAAAAATTAACTAAATGATAGTGCTAGTAGCCCTTAAATTTGCAAACAATCCCAGAAGTGAGGTTTGAATGATTAAACCTTGCAAAACATCTGTTTACAGTAATTCTTTTTGCATAAAAAAGAAGTAATATTTACCTGTTTGTTTTTGGTTTTGTTTTCACGATTTTAGTAAATTCTTCCCTCTACTCTTTTTTAACGGGTAGCAAATAGATTGCCATACAACCTCTGTCTCAGCTTTGGAGTTTTCTTCGGATTTTACCCTGAAAATTACAAAGACATCCATGTGCACGGTAAGCTATTTCATTCTACTCTCACAAATTTCACTAGCAGTACAGTTGATTGTCAGGCTAATGAATTAATTACCAGACTTGTGATAAATGGAAAAGACTATTGCCTTTGACAGTCTATCTTTGCCTTTGTTAGGCTATTGAACAGATCTGTTTTGATAGGTCAGTAGACTTCAAAAAAGTTAGTTTAGTTCAGAGGAGAAAGTCATGTTTGCATAATGATTTTTTTATAGACTCTTCTTTATTGCCTCTCATGTAACTAATTGAGAACACGCATCTTTATCTTCATAGACAGAAGTTCATGTCATACAACTCTTAATAACTCTTAACACTCAATGTAGATGGAAGTAAAATACGTTTATTTGGTATAATATTTTATATTCCTGTGTGAGACAATAAACTGATGATTTACCTTTCCTTAAAGAAGCATCATGGTGTAACAGAACAAGTATGGGCATTAGAAAAGTTAGACGAATATGGATGCACATTTGGTTCTGCCACTCACTAGTTTGTTACTTTATTTAAATTACCTAAGTAATCTATACCTAAGACTAATCAACTGCTTTAAGAAAAATGGTAATAATTTCTATCTTAAAAACTAATTAAACAGATTAATGAGTTAATCTATGTAGAAGCACCTAAAAAGTAGCCAGAAGGGTTATTAAAATATATAAATATTTTTCTTAAATAATTTGTAAATGTATATTAATACTAAGATAACAGTATTTGTTTTTTCCAGGAGACTCAGAATATTCATAAAATGTGGGCCTTTACTTAAAAAAGTATGAATTCACATAGGCGATATTGATATATTATTTAAAAAATTGTATAGGTTTTGAAATATTAATCATACCTATACAAAATTAAAATTTTGGGGGCGCCTGTGGGACTTAGTCAGTTAAGCATCCAACTTCAGCTCAGATCATGACCTCACGGCTTGTGAGTTCGAGCCCCACATTGGGCTCTCTGCTGTCAGTGCAGAGCCTGCTTTGGATCCTCTGTCTCCCTCTTTGTCTGCCACTCCCCCACTCGTTCTCTGTCTGTCAAAACAAAAATTCACTGAAAACTGTATAGTTAGGAACTGTGTGAAACAGATTATAGTTATGTTGTTAATTTTGACTCTTAAACCTGATTTTTTGAAACATTGACACATAAAATATTTTACGGCTTTTTAAAAATTGTCTCAGTTTATTTTGATCCAATAATTATTTTACATCCAAATGAGTTTAACAGTGTGCTTTGATGTTTTGAGGAATTCTTTTTGTTAAAGTTGGTTTTACAATTTTAAAAGGTAAATATCTAGATTACAGATTTATGATTTGGGGCAATCATTATATTCATTTAACTGATAAAAACAAAATTTCATTCTTCTCATTCATTTCTCTCAGATTTTCTAATTGTCCGTTTTAGTAACTAAAATGATTTGGTCAATTGAAATTATAGGCTAAAGGCTTTAACTCTTAGATTTACCCTGTGTTTTGATGTTAGTGATCCGTGAGAGTTAAAAAAAAAAAAAAAAAAAAGACCTCTAGATTAATGACATTTGATCTATCTGTAAAGGAATTCTTAGATAGAAAATGCCATATTACCAATATTATTAAATAATATTATTTCAAATCTACTTTCAGTGTCCTTTGCATGAATCAAAGTAGAGCAAGTGTAAAACTGTAGTGAAGACCTCAAAAGCTGTTTTCAGTTGTGCATATTTTTTAACATTATGTAGACAGATGAGTTTATTGAGTTTTTTTTTTTTTTTTTTTTTATTTATTTTTTAATATATGAAATTTACTGTCAAATTGGTTTCCATACAACACCCAGTGCTCATCCCAAAAGGTGCCCTCCTCAATACCCATCACCCACCCTGCCCTCCCTCCCACCCCCCATCAACCCTCAGTTTGTTCTCAGTTTTTAACAGTCTCTTATGCTTTGGCTCTCTCCCACTCTAACCTCTTTTTTTTTTTTTTTTCCCTTCCCCTCCCCCATGGGTTTCTGTTAAGTTTCTCAGGATCCACATAAGAGTGAAACCATATGGTATCTGTCTTTCTCTGTATGGCTTATTTCACTTAGCATCACACTCTCCAGTTCCATCCACGTTGCTACAAAAGGCCATATTTCATTTTTTCTCATTGCCACGTAGTATTCCATTGTGTATATAAACCACAATTTCTTTATCCATTCATCAGTTGATGGACATTTAGGCTCTTTCCATAATTTGGCTATTGTTGAGAGTGCTGCTATAAACATTGGGGTACAAGTGCCCCTATGCATCAGTACTCCTGTATCCCTTGGATAAATTCCTAGCAGTGCTATTGCTGGGTCATAGGGTAGGTCTATTTTTAATTTTCTGAGGAACCTCCACACTGCTTTCCAGAGTGGCTGCACCAATTTGCATTCCCACCAACAGTGCAAGAGGGTTCCCGTCTCTCCACATCCTCTCCAGCATCTATAGTCTCCTGATTTCTTCATTTTGGCCACTCTGACTGGCGTGAGGTGGTATCTGAGTGTGGTTTTGATTTGTATTTCCCTGATGAGGAGCGACGTCGAACATCTTTTCATGTGCCTGTTGGCCATCCGGATGTCTTCTTTAGAGAAGTGTCTATTCATGTTTTCTGCCCATTTCTTCACTGGGTTATTTGTTTTTCGGGTGTGGAGTTTGATGAGCTCTTTGTAGATTTTGGATACTAGCCCTTTGTCCGATATGTCATTTGCAAATATCTTTTCCCATTCCGTTGGTTGCCTTTTAGTTTTGTTGGTTGTTTCCTTTGCTGTGCAGAAGCTTTTTATCTTCATAAGGTCCCAGTAATTCACTTTTGCTTTTAATTCCCTTGCCTTTGGGGATGTGCCGAGTAAGAGATTGCTACGGCTGAGGTCAGAGAGGTCTTTTCCTGCTTTCTCCTCTAAGGTTTTGATGGTTTCCTGTCTCACATTCAGGTCCTTGATCCATTTTGAGTTTATTTTTGTGAATGGTGTGAGAAAGTGGTCTAGTTTCAACCTTCTGCATGTTGCTGTCCAGTTCTCCCAGCACCATTTGTTAAAGAGACTGTCTTTTTTCCATTGGATGTTCTTTCCTGCTTTGTCAAAAATGAGTTGGCCATACGTTTGTGGGTCTAGTTCTGGGGTTTCTATTCGATTCCATTGGTCTATGTGTCTGTTTTTATGCCAATACCATGCTGTCTTGATGATGACAGCTTTGTAGTAGAGGCTAAAGTCTGCTTTGGTCTTCTTCTTCAAAATTACTTTGGCTATTCGGGGCCTTTTGTGGTTCCATATGAATTTTAGGATTGCTTGTTCTAGTTTCAAGAAGAATGCTGGTGCAATTTTGATTGGGATTGCATTGAATGTGTAGATAGCTTTGGGTAGTATTGACATTTTGACAATATTTATTCTTCCAATCCATGAGCAGGGAATGTCTTTCCATTTCTTTATATCTTCTTCAATTACCTGCATAAGCTTTCTATAGTTTTCAGCATACAGATCTTTTACATCTTTGGTTAGATTTATTCCTAGGTATTTTATGCTTCTTGGTGCTATTGTGAATGGGATCAGTTTCTTTATTTGTCTTTCTGTTGCTTCATTGTTAGTGTATAAGAATGCAACTGATTTCTGTACATTGATTTTGTATCCTGCAACTTTGCTGAATTCATGTATCAGTTCTAGCAGACTTTTGGTGGAGTCTATCGGATTTTCCATGTATAATATCATGTCATCTGCAAAAAGCGAAAGCTTGACTTCATCTTTGCCAATTTGGATGCCTTTGATTTCCTTTTGTTGTCTGATTGCTGATGCTAGAACTTCCAGCACTATATTAAACAGCAGCGGTGAGAGTGGGCATCCCTGTCGTGTTCCTGATCTCAGGGAAAAAGCTCTCAGTTTTTCCCCATTGAGGATGATGTTAGCTGTGGGCTTTTCATAAATGGCTTTTATGATCTTTAAGTATGTTCCTTCTATCCCGACTTTCTCAAGGGTTTTTATTAAGAAAGGGTGCTGGATTTTGTCAAAGGCCTTTTCTGCATCGATTGACAGGATCATATGGTTCTTCTCTTTTTTTTTGTTAATGTGATGTATCACGTTGATCGATTTGCGAATGTTGAACCAGCCCTGCATCCCAGGAATGAATCCCACTTGATCATGGTGAATAATTCTTTTTATATGCTGTTGAATTCGATTTGCTAGTATCTTATTGAGAATTTTTGCATCCATATTCATCAGGGATATTGGCCTGTAGTTCTCTTTTTTTACTGGGTCTCTGTCTGGTTTAGGAATCAAAGTAATACTGGCTTCATAGAATGAGTCTGGAAGTTTTCCTTCCCTTTCTATTTCTTGGAATAGCTTGAGAAGGATAGGTATTATCTCTGCTTTAAACGTCTGGTAGAACTCCCCTGGGAAGCCATCTGGTCCTGGACTCTTATTTGTTGGGAGATTTTTGATAACTGATTCAATTTCTTCGCCGGTTATGGGTCTGTTCAAGCTTTCTATTTCCTCCTGATTGAGTTTTGGAAGAGTGTGGGTGTTTAGGAATTTGTCCATTTCTTCCAGGTTGTCCAATTTGTTGGCATATAATTTTTCATAGTATTCCCTGATAATTGTTTGTATCTCTGAGGGATTGGTTGTAATATTTCCATTTTCATTCATGATTTTATCTATTTGGGTCATCTCCCTTTTCTTTTTGAGAAGCCTGGCTAGAGGTTTGTCAATTTTGTTTATTTTTTCAAAAAACCAACTCTTGGTTTCGTTGATCTGCTCTACAGTTTTTTTAGATTCTATATTGTTTATTTCTGCTCTGATCTTTATGATTTCTCTTCTTCTGCTGGGTTTAGGCTGCCTTTGCTGTTTTGCTTCTATTTCCTTTAGGTGTGCTGTTAGATTTTGTATTTGGGATTTTTCTTGTTTCTTGAGATAGGCCTGGATTGCAATGTATTTTCCTCTCAGGACTGCCTTCGCTGCGTCCCAAAGCGTTTGGATTGTTGTATTTTCATTTTCGTTTGTTTCCATATATTTTTTAATTTCTTCTCTAATTGCCTGGTTGACCCACTCATTCGTTAGTAGGGTGTTCTTTAACCTCCACGCTTTTGGAGGTTTTCCAGACTTTTTCCTGTGGTTGATTTCAAGCTTCATAGCATTGTGGTCTGAAAGTATGCATGGTATAATTTCAATTCCTGTAAACTTATGAAGGGCTGTTTTGTGACCCAGTATATGATCTATCTTGGAGAATGTTCCATGTGCACTCGAGAAGAAAGTATATTCTGTTGCTTTGGGATGCAGAGTTCTAAATATATCTGTCAAGTCCATCTGATCCAATGTATCATTCAGGGCCCTTGTTTCTTTATTGACTGTGTGTCTAGATGATCTATCCATTTCTGTAAGTGGGGTGTTAAAGTCCCCTGCAATGACCACATTCTTATCAATAAGGTTGCTTATGTTTATGAGTAACTGTTTTATATATCTGGGGGCTCCAGTATTTGGCGCATAGACATTTATAATTGTTAGCTCTTCCTGATGGATAGACCCTGTAATTATTATATAATGCCCTTCTTCATCTCTTGTTACAGCCTTTAATTTAAAGTCTAGTTTGTCTGATATAAGTATGGCTACTCCAGCTTTCTTTTGGCTTCCAGTAGCATGATAAATAGTTCTCCATCCCCTCACTCTCAATCTAAAGGTGTCCTCAGATCTCAAATGAGTCTCTTGTAGACAGCAAATAGATGGGTCTTGTTTTTTTATCCATTCTGATACCCTATGTCTTTTGGTTGGCGCATTTAATCCATTTACATTCAGTGTTATTATAGAAAGATACGGGTTTAGAGTCATTGTGATGTCTGTATGTTTTATGCTTGTAGTGATGTCTCTGGTACTTTGTCTCACAGGATCCCCCTTAGGATCTCTTGTAGGGCTGGTTTCGTGGTGACAAATTCCTTCAGTTTTTGTTTGTTTGGGAAGACCTTTATCTCTCCTTCTATTCTAAATGACAGACTTGCTGGATAAAGGATTCTCGGCTGCATATTTTTTCTGTTTAGCACACTGAAGATATCGTGCCAAGCCTTTCTGGCCTGCCAAGTTTCAAAGGAGAGATCAGTCACGAGTCTTATAGGTCTCCCTTTATATGTGAGGGCACGTTTATCCCTTGCTGCTTTCAGAATTTTCTCTTTATCCTTGTATTTTGCCAGTTTCACTATGATATGTCATGCAGAAGATCGATTCAAGTTACGTCTGAAGGGAGTTCTCTGTGCCTCTTGGATTTCAATGCCTTTTTCCTTCCCCAGTTCAGGGAAGTTCTCAGCTATAATTTCTTCAAGTACCCCTTCAGCACCTTTCCCTCTCTCTTCCTCCTCTGGGATACCAATTATGCGTATATTATTTCTTTTTAGTGTATCACTTAGTTCTCTAATTTTCCCCTCATACTCCTGGATTTTTTTATCTCTCTTTCTTTCAGCTTCCTCCTTCTCCATAACTTTATCTTCTAGTTCACCTAGTCTCTCCTCTGCCTCTTCAATCCGAGCCGTCGTGGTTTCCATTTTGTTTTGCATTTCGTTTAAAGCGTTTTTCAGCTCCTCGTGACTGTTCCTTAGTCCCTTGATCTCTGTAGCAAGAGATTCTCTGCTGTCCTGTATACTGTTTTCAAGCCCAGCGATTAATTTTATGACTATTATTCTAAATTCACTTTCTGTTATATTATTTAAATCCTTTTTGATCAGTTCATTAGCTGTTGTTATTTCCTGGAGATTCTTCTGAGGGGAATTCTTCCGTTTGGTCATTTTGGATAGTCCCTGGAGCGGTGAGGACCTGCAGGGCACTTCCCCTGTGCTGTGGTGTATAACTGGAGTTGGTGGGCAGGGCCACAGTCCGACCTGATGTCTGCCCCCAGCCCACCGCTGGGGCCACAGTCAGACTGGTGAGTGCCTTCTCTTCCCCTCTCCTAGGGGCGGGATTCACTGTGGGGTGGCGTGGCCCGTCTGGACTACTTGCACACTGCCAGGCTTGTGGTGCTGGGGATCTGGCGTATTAGCTGGGGTGGGTAGGCAAGGTGCACGGGGGCAGGAGGGGCAGGCTTAGCTCGCTTCTCCTTAGGTGATCCACTTCAGGAGGGGCCCTGTGGCAGCGGGAGGGAGTCAGATCCGCTGCCGGAGGTTTGGCTCCGCAGAAGCACAGAGTTGGGTGTTTGCGCGGAGCGAGCAAGTTCCCTGGCAGGAACTGGTTCTCTTTGGGATTTTGGCTGGGGGATGGGCGGGGGAGATGGCGCTGGCGAGCGCCTTTGTTCCCCGCCAAGCTGAGCTCTGCCGTACGTCCGGGGGCTCAGCAGCTCTCCCTCCCTTTGTCCTCCAGCCTTCCCGCTTTCTGAGCAGAGCTGTTAACTTCTGACCTCCCAGACGCTAAGTCGCGCTTGCTGTCGGAACACACTCCGTCTGGCCCCTCCGCTTTTGCCAGCCCGACTCGGGGGCTCTGCTTGGCTGGCGAGCCGCCCCTCCGCCCCGGCTCCCTCCCGCCAGTCCGTGGAGCGCGCACCGCCTCCCCGCCCTTCCTACCCTCTTCCGTGGGCCTCTCGTCGGCGCTTGGCTCCGGAGACTCCGTTCTGCTAATCCTCTGGCAGTTTTCTGGGTTCTTTAGGCAGGTGTAGGTGGAATCTAAGTGATCAGCAGGACGCGCGGTGAGCCCAGCGTCCTCCTACGCCGCCATCTTCCGGAACTCCCCGAGTTTATTGAGTTTTTTAAAATGTTCTCTATTTTTTGGGTTATTGGTCAGGGTTCTTAGTTTCAGACAACAAAGTCCAAATCACTCGTTAAAGCAGAAGGGGATTTACTAAAGAGCTAAATAACATCATTCCCAGACACATTGGAAGAGGTAAAGGAATAGACTGTGTTTTGAACTTCTAGAAAATACTCTTTTTTTATGTTTATTTATTTATTTTGAGAGACAGAGAGAGAGAGCGCGTGCACATGCACAAGCAGGGCAAGAGAGGGAGATCTTGCAAATCCTAAGTAGGCTCCAGAGCAGGGCTCGTTACAGGGGCTTGAACTCCTGAACCACTGTAAGATCATGACCTGAGCCAAAACCAAGAGCCAGATGCTTAACCGACTGAGCCACCCAGGTGCCTCAGTAGAAAATACTCTGAAACCACATCTGAGAATTAGCCTGCTACAAAGCTGCCCCCGCCACTTTAGGCCCTGGAAGCCCTAGTGCCCCTGGCCCACTCAGTAAGTGGTAGCCACCACTGTCAATCCCAGGTGAATAAAACTCTTCACTATCATCCTGTTCCTGTGCCCCCGGCCCAACTCATGCTGTCCAGTTCCTCCTTACAGATCTTCAGTCAACATATCTGTTTGGCTACACATAGGTCATGTTGTACCCTAGCAATTAAAAAGCCTTAGAAAGTAGTTTTAGCTGCAGTAGTGTTAATGCTACAGAAAGAGTTTCACAATGCATATATAGAATTATTTTCTATTCCTATTATTTGCCATAGAGTACAAGAAACTTTATGTTGGAAGAACTTGTATGTATCTGTTAATTATCTTTGTTTTATTCTGTATATTTAAAAGAGTAAAATAGAAATAAAACATGGAAAAAAGCTGGTAAAGTCTGTTTAACACAAAGATTGTAATCAAAACTTTTGTATTAAGGAATATATCAAATAAGTATTTGCTGCATTTGTTCCTGTACAGTGTTCCATAAGAAAAATGAATAAAAAATAAACTGTTCTCTTATATCTGTAAAGAACCTTTTAGATTTATATTTTTATTTCCAACTTGCCTGAATGATTTTAATGTAAAAGTCTGGAAATGAGAAAGTGGCAGAAGATTGGAGTGGACTTGTATATGTCTGATCACTGCTGAAAACACAGTTTGTAATTCACCTTGAGAGGAATGTGTAGTTTCAAATGATATGTATTAGATGCATGCCAGGTACCAAACATATAAATTCTAGTACTTAGTGTTAACCCTGCTGAGAGTATTCTGTCAAATAATTAGTCAATATAAACTGTCTTGGTGATAATGTCTAAGTCCTTGAACACTCGCATGTCAGGCAATGTGCTAATCACTTTAAAAACATTATTTCAGGGGCGCCTGGGTGGCGCAGTCGGTTAAGCGGCCGACTTCAGCCAGGTCACGATCTCGCGGTCCGTGAGTTCGAGCGCCGCGTCGGGCTCTGGGCTGACGGCTCGGAGCCTGGAGCCTGTTTCGGATTCTGTGTCTCCCTCTCTCTCTGCCCCTCCCCCGTTCATGCTCTGTCTCTCTCTGTCCCAAAAATAAATAAAAAACGTTGAAAAAAAAAATTAAAAAAAAAAACATTATTTCATTTGGTCTTCTTAATAACCATTTGAGGTGGGTACTAATATTCCTATTTTATGGATGGAGAAAAATAAATCACTATGTTTTGCTTTTGAAATATCTTGACCCCAGAAGACCACCTTGGTGGGATTGTACAAACTATTAAAGAACATAAAGAAACTTAGGAATGAGATATTCCAGATGTGGAAGCATTCCAGGTAGCATATTGCATTTGAAACAGATCTGTAAAATCTGAACCATGTTGCATATAAAACAGATATGAAAAATGTGATTCTCGGCCTGTAGTCTAGCAGTTCTTTGAAGGGAGAGAGAAGGAGAGTGTGATCAAAATGCACTCTTCCTCAGAGATAGGGCTGACAGATTTATATGATAAAATAAGTCACATATCCCATCGTCCTCTTTGCTGCAGAGAAAAAGTAGATCTTCGGAAATTTTTTCTTCACTCTTTCAGAATAAATGTATCGTTATTTGGTCAAGCATCTACATTTCTTGGGAACTTTCCTGCCTTCCCAGCATGCTTATCCTAACACGAGCCTGGCACAAGTAAGGTTTTGTGGCCTGTGGTGCCTTTATTACGTTTTCATTATTTGTAGAGTCCCAACTATCCATCCATATCTATTCCAACTATCTTCTGTTCTTTGAGGTGGTGCCAGCTCCTTATACTCTTTTGCTCCCAACCATCTGGAGCTATTATGCAAGCTTAGTCTCTAAGGCTACTTTTGAATAGATAGATTATTCGCCTGGTTACTTGGGAATAATCCATAACAAAGGTATTAAAAAGGATGCGTGCCTAATTGGAACTTTGTTTCTCCTTTATATTATAAGAAGAGTTAGTGAAAATACTAAAGAAAAGCGATGCCTGGCAAAAAAGATGGAAAGAGTTACTTTGGGGAGGGAAGAGGTGTGGCTTTTTTAGATAGAATGAAGAAAAATTTATCTGGTTTTATACTGCTAAGTACAAACCTTCAAACGTAATACATACTTCTTTTCTTGGGCTTAAAACTTGAATGCATAGCTAGAAAGTAAGATCGATGATCTCTCCGAGTAGTTAAGCCCATTTTAAATAAATGCATAACCATGTATTTCTAATGAGATTCCAAAATTGTAGCCTAATTAAAATATTAGAGGAAATTGGATTTTTCAAACTAACAAGATGCTAAGAACACCCCCTTTACATTTAATTTCAAAAGCATGTGTGCTGTAGACTGATAGTGTTTTTAGATGGCTTTCTCAAGTTTCTTAGAACCCTTAATAGAAAACATCTTTTCTTTGTGGTCTTCACCACCAACACACACAGGCACATACACATACGACAGAAGAAATTTGATAGCAGTTTTAATGTAGTGTTTTGCATTAAGAAACCGGTTTCTGTGTTTTGGGGGGAATTTAACATGATACGATATTCATATGTCAATGTCTTGGGTCTTGGTTACAGGATAATTTTCCACTGAATGCTAGTAGCACATACATAGCAATTTTCTGAGCATTTTTTATGTATCATGATATTATTGACAGTTTAGGTCACATTGCCTTTGCTTTTATGATGGGATATAAACTTTAGTTAGCAACTGACTTTCTGTCATAGCAGCCTGCCTAACCTTGTAGTAAATAAACAATAAGGCCCATAATTTTATGGAAAGTTTGTAAGTGTTCAAAAGCAAATGGTTTAAGGCCATACAATTTAGAACTAATATGGTTTATGTTGTAAGTTCTAGTTTATTTTTAATGTCATTTTTGTAATTGTGTAATATTCTCTCCCTCGTATCCCAGCAGCATTTATATTGGCATCTGTCTTTATAAGCTCCTTAAAGTTACAGCCAAGCATCCTTTTTCATAACCCTAGTTATACATTAAATGACTTTTCATCCTGCCTTTTGTGTACAAATGAGTTGTTTACTTTAAAAATGAAAAATTTAGGATGATTTTTTCAGGTTACGTACTCACATAAATCTTTGACATGTAAAGATTGATATGTTGCTATTGATATTTGATACAGTTGATATGTTTCCTTCACATACTTATAATCATTCTTTTAAGGTCCATTTGCTACTTCCCTGAGCCAACTGTGATTCTACTTCTGTGGCTTTTTTTTCTTTTGATTATGGGTCACATTTTGCTGTTTCTTCTTATATTTCATAATTTTATATTTTGTGGTAGCCACTATAGGAAAGGACAATACAGACTAAGATAGGTAATATTTTCTTCTAGAAGGTCTTCCACTTCTCTCTGTCTGGCAGCTAGGATTGTTGGGTGGGGCTGATCCTTTCATCTAATCTGGAATTGAGCTTGGTTAGGGCTGGGTATCACTGCAGTTAATTTCCAAAGTCTTGGGCACAGGATCACGCCCCTTCCTCTCTCGAACTTCCTGGGAAGGCCATCGAAATACAGCTGAGTTTAGGGAGGAAGACAAAGTCAGGATATTTATAAGGTTTGAGAAATCTGATTTGCAGTGGATCTCTCAATGCAGAGCAAGGGTTTACCAGGGAGAGGAAAGGTCCTGACATGGATTTGGCATGGCTCATGGCCTTGCTAAGAATTGGTAGACCCAGTGAGAGGTGAGTTTCAAAGTGAATCTTGAAGAATAAAGTCTAGTTGAGCCTCCTCTTCCTAAGAAGAGGGTATTTGCTCTCAGGAGTAGTTGAAAGGTCTGTTGTTCATATAAACAGGTTTTCTTGAGGGGCCTGAAACAACCTCGTGTTCCTGGGCAAGAGTTTCTGGAATAGCAGAGAGTTGAATGGTAATATCATGTTAATGGTGACAGTGAATTGTGTGGTTGCACATGATTTTGGCTTTGTGATCCAGGCATTGCAAGAAAACCTCTGCCAGCTTTGCAGCACCACCACCAGCTTCATCCACCTTCTTGGTTTGCTAGCTCTGCCTTTCAGGCTTCCAGTTTCTAGTGCACCATGCTAGCTCAGACCCGCCCATTAAAATTGCTTGGGTTCCCCTTGTGCCAGCTAAGTTGCTGTGCCTCTGGTATTTTTGCTCCTTTTCCCACCCAGGGCCTAGCATTGGGTAAATGCCATTAGGTATGAAAGCCACTGCTTCTCTCTCCTCAGCTAGGAGGGAGAGCTGGCTCATTCCTCTCTGAAAATAGTTTACCTAGACTTCTTTGCATCCACGGCTCTTCGATGGTTAATGAAAATATGATGATTTAGCTTTGCCAATGCATTTTTTTTGTGATTGTTATGTCATAGTGAGGATCTTTTGCAAACCTCTAAATCCTAAGTAGAAACAAAAGTATGTGTTGTTTTTAAAAGCCGTCTGGAAAATCTGGGCCTACATATTGAAGAGTTTTGAAAGTTAAGAAAAGAAAATGAACATAAACAAATTCATAAACTAAAAATAAATCGTGCGTTGCTTCCCAATTCTCATTTTGGTTTTTTCCCTTTTTTTTTTTAAATGAAGTACTTGATAAATGGTAGAAAGATATATTTAAGAGGCACTGATATTTAGCTTTCAATGGAGTCAAAACAAGTCTTTGGGTTAAAGGTGGTTTTTTTTGTTGTTTTTTTTTTTAGGATACAAATTGTATTTATTTATTTATTTATTTACTTTTTTTTTCCAATATATGAAATTTATTGTCAAATTGGTTTCCATACAACACCCAGTGCTCATCCCAAAAGGTGCCCTCCTCAATACCCATCACCCACCCTCCCCTCCCTCCCACCCCCCATCAACCCTCAGTTTGTTCTCAGTTTTTAACAGTCTCTTATGCTTTGGCTCTCTCCCGCTCTAACCTCTTTTTTTTTTTTTTTTTTCCTTCCCCTCCCCCATGGGTTTCTGTTAAGTTTCTCCGGATCCACATAAGAGTGAAAACATGGTATCTGTCTTTCTCTGTATGGCTTATTTCACTTAGCATCACACTCTCCAGTTCCATCCACGTTGCTACAAAGGGCCATATTTCGTTCTTTCTCATTGCCATGTAGTACTCCATTGTGTATATAAACCACAATTTCTTTATCCATTCATCAGTTGATGGACATTTAGGCTCTTTCCATAATTTGGCTATTGTTGAGAGTGCTGCTATAAACATTGGGGTACAAGTGCCCCTATGCATCAGTACTCCTGAATCCCTTGGGTAAATTCCTAGCAGTGCTATTACTGGGTCATAGGGTAGGTCTATTTTTAATTTTCTGAGGAACCTCCACACTTTTCCAGAGTGGCTGCACCAATTTGCATTCCACCAACAGTGCAAGAGGGTTCCCGTTTCTCCGCATCCTCTCCAGCATCTATAGTCTCCTGATTTGTTCATTTTGGCCACTCTGACTGGCATGAGGTGATATCTGAGTGTGGTTTTGATTTGTATTTCCCTGATAAGGAGCGACATTGAGCATCTTTTCATGTGCCTGTTGGCCATCCGGATGTCTTCTTTAGAGAAGTGTCTATTCGTGTTTTCTGCCCATTTCTTCACTGGGTTATTTGCTTCTCGGGTGTGGAGTTTGGTGAGCTCTTTATAGATTTTGGATACTAGCCCTTTGTCCAATATGTCATTTGCAAATATCTTTTCCCATTCCGTTGGTTGCCTTTTAGTTTTGTTGGTTGTTTCCTTTGCTGTGCAGAAGCTTTTTATCTTCATAAGGTCCCAGTAATTCATTTTTGCTTTTAATTCCTTTGCCTTTGGGGATGTGTCGAGTAAGAGATTGCTGCGGCTGAGGTCAGAGAGGTCTTTTCCTGCTTTCTTCTCTGGGTTAAAGGTTTTTAAGGCTAATGCAAGTGTTATTTTTAAAAACTTTTTAAAATTTAATTTAATTTAATTTTATTATTTTATTTTGATAAAGAGTGAGTGAGCAAACAGGGGAGAGAGACTGAGGGAGAAAGAGAATCTTAAGCAGGCTCCATGCTCAATGTGGAACCCAATGTGGGGCTCAAGCCCACAACTCTGGGTTCATGACCTGAGTCAAAACCAAGAGTCAGACACTTAACCAACTAAGCCACCCAGGCACCCCTATCAATGCAAGTGTTATTAAATAAAACTTTAAAATGTTTAAAATTCAAACTTTAGTGATTCCTTACTGAATAGTACTCTTTTGTTATTTCACTTTTTAATTAAGCTTTAAATTTTTCTAATAGCTTACAGAAAAACTTTAGATGAACCTATTTCTTTGTAATTGTGTATTTAAATCTTCTTTCAAGGCTCTTGAAAAATCTCTGACAGTAGAAACCTGCTAATTCCAAACTCATTCTTGGGTTTTAAATCAGTTCTTAGTACTTTTAGGTGTAAATTGACCTAATTTTGACCTTGCAAAGCTAATCAGCTAGAGAAACTAATTATTAAAACACATCTGTGCTGCTTAGAAATAGTAAGATTTGTTTTGAACTTGCATCATAGATTCGAGTGGGACATCTGGTGTATATTTTAATAGGCTTCATTAAGTAAATTTTATGTGCAGGGGGAGAACATTTGTAATTATGTGATTCCATCTCTACAGTCAGTTTTAGGTTTCTCCTGATATAAATGACCATATGATCTAAGGCATGGTCCTGAACTTGGTACTCTTCTCTGAAACCTGAACCTTTGTAGTTAGTTTTAGATGGTGGTGAGGATACTTAAATCTCTTCACGTAGTCCCAGAAACTATTTTTGAGTAGTATTATGTGCTAAGAGCTACAAGGCATTGGGAATATAATAATCCAAAACAGTTTACGAAGCATAAATGAGGGAAACATATTTAAATTCACCTTATGTTACGTGTAATAAGGGCATTCTAGTTATATAAGAAATGTCCATATTTTTCAGAGATATAAACTGAAGTACATATGTAAGGGAGAAATGACTTATCAGGCATTTGTTTCAAAAACAGCTCAGCAAAAAAGGAGGTAGAGGAAGAATAGATGAAGTAAATGTGCCAAATACTGGTAGCTTGAATATAGAGGATAGGTACTCAGAGGTTCTACAATTGTATATATGCTTGAAAATTTTCATACATGGATGTTTTTAAAGAATCACACTAGGGGCGCCTGGGTGGCTCAGTCGGTTAAGCATCCGACTTCGGCTCAGGTCATGATCTCACAGTTCGTGAGATCAGGCCCCGCATTGGGCTCTGTGCTGACAGCTCAGAGCCCGGAGCTTGCTTCCAATTCTGTATCTCCCTGTCTCTCTGCCCCTCCCCCCCATGCACTCAGTCTCTCTCTGCCTCTCAAAAATAAAGAAAACTAATAAAAAAAAATTAAAAAGAAAGAAAGAAAGAAAGAATCACACTAATGACTGCATTCTAAGAAATGCATAAGAGTGATGAGGCAAAGGCACTGTGCTCAATTGTTTCCATACATCTCAGCTCCTTGCTACAGCTATCAAAGCTGAACAGGTGCTTGTTCTATGGCTTAACCATTTCACTCTTAGGTCTTCACTCTTAGAGATGTGTTCATATGTTTACCAAAAGACATGTACACAAGTGTCCATTGCAGTATATGTACTTCATTATAATACCAAACTGAAAACAAGCTAAACATTGTCAGTAGTAAAATGGATAAATAAATGTGGTATATTTGTGGAGTAGTATACATCAATGAAAAAAGATGATCTTGACTATACATTACAACATGGATGAATTTTTCATGAAAGAAAAAGCCAGATACAGAAAAGTTTCAATATTTAAATTTGTAAAACAAGCTAAACTAATAATGTAGTGATAAAAATGTAGGGAGTACTTAATCATTGGAAAGAGGATGATAAAGGTCTGGGGTATCTTTTTTTTCCTTTAAAAAATTTTTTTACTGTTTAGTTATTTTTGAGAGAGAAAGAGAGACTGTGCACAAGTAGGGAAGGGTCAGAGAGAGACAGAGACACAGAATCCGAAGCAGGCTCCAGGCTCTGAGCTGCCAGCACAGAACCCAACATGGGGCTCAGACTCACAAACGGTGAGATCATGACCTGAACTGACGTCGGACACTTAACCAACTGAGCCACCCAGGCGCCCCCTGGGGTCTATATTTTGGTCTGAGTAGTGGTTGAGTATACTCACTTTGTATAAGCCTACTGAGCTAAATCACAATGATTTGCTCACTTTTATACATGTGTGTTGTGTATTTTATACTTGTATACTTCAGTAAAACTTTTTTTCAGAATAGAAAATAATTCTTACATTAGCTTTAAATGTCTGTATCTTTTGCATGTATGTGATATTTAAATTAAAAAGTTTATAAAAAAGAAACCAAAAGAAGGGCATGTAGTGTCAGAAGCATAATGAATGAAAGGGCTGGTGAAAGAAGCCCAGGCTGGAACGTGGAGACCATGGTATTTAGGGAGGGTGGAGAGCTGTCTGGGTCATTAGCACCTTGTGCTATTGGGCCTTTTCCTTAGACTAGTGGGAAATAATCAAAGCTTTTTAGCAGAGAGTGATGTATCTGAAGGGCACTTGGGAAAGATCATGGCTGGAACGTAGAGAACAAATGGAGATCAAGATGGATGTGAGACACCTGTGGGTAGGCTGTTATGGTAGCTCAGGCAAGAAATGGCAGTGCTTTACAAAAGGCAATTTTAGTGGAGATGAAGAAAAGTAGACTTATTCGAGAGTGATCTGGAAGGTGAAATTGACAGGACTTGAGAATGGAATAGATAATGGAGGATGAGGAAAGGAGATGACAGTGATAACTCCAAGGTTTCTTCCTTTTACATTTTGAAGAGTGATGGTACTCTCTTTTAAGACAAAGAAAACTGGAAGAACAGGGTTAGAGGTTGAGGATCGGAGCTCAATTATTATATGTTGAATTTGAAATATCTTTAAGATATCCAAGTAGTGATATCCAGTAGAGAATTGGGATACTCATTTATGGCTTGTCTTGTCAGGTCTGACCTATGGCACACTTGGTCCAGATATGATGGATGAGAATAGAACCAAAGGATGTTTTGTGGGAAGATGTTTTGAAAATATCCCTCAAATATAATGACACTGTTTAACAAAGCATTGAAAAGCAATTATGAAATTACATAAATTGCTCTTGAACTTAGGATGTATTTTTTAACTTGTGCAACTTCATGAAGTTAATGGGCTCTAAAATGTTTTTTAGTTTGTTTGTTTAGCAAATCCAGTGGAGTAGCAGCTTGTGTAAATATAACTTGATCCAAATAAACTATTAAGGTTAAAAAAAGAGAGAGAGAGAGAGCCCAAGAGAGAAATAATGGTCTAAATGGCGCAGATGATTCTACCTTCCATTTTATTTAGTGAACATGTACCCCCAAATGAGGACAGTGTGGAAAACACATCTGCCATTTCTTCGGTTATTATCAGCTTCCAAGTCTTTCTCTAGTATGAGCATCTTGGTGGAGTGTATGTGATTCTTACCTCTAAAAGTATTTGTTTTAATACAGCATGGCACTCTATTACAAGCCATCTACTTCCTCTGGAGCCCAGCCAAAGAAATGGTGATTTGTGCCATTGCCAGGAGAACTGCTTGTATTGAACTTACTGAGGGTTGATTTATACGTGAGTCTCTAGTATAAAACTTTATTAAGCATTTTCCAAAGTAATTTAAATTACCTGAGATTTTCCCATTATGTGACTAATTCTGTACGTAACGTAGGACTGTCCTATAAAAGGAAGTGTTGTATCATATTCTATCTAGTTCTAATATTGTTTAGATTTGATATAAGTCCAGGTATACCCTATGCATTGCCTATAAAATTTTGGATACTTTCACTTGATTCTGCTCCCCTGCCCTTATCTTTCATCTTTCCCAACCACAGAGTCTAGGCTTCTGAATTGGACCCCAGAGGATTTTAGCCTTTTTAAAATCTGGATTTCTTCAACTCATTTTCCGTGTTTAGTTGCTTTTCTATCTATTTCTGTACTCTCTCCTTGAAAACATAAGAAAAGAAAAATTTTTTTTGTTTTTTTGAGAGAGAGAGTGAGCACACATGAACAAGGGAGAGGCAGAGGAGAGAGAGGGAGAATATCATAAGCAGGCTCCACACCCAGCACGGAGCTATGTGCTGGGCTCGAACTCACGACCGTGAGACCATGACCTGAGCCGAAATCAAGAGTTGGACACTTAACCGACTGAGCCACCCAGGTGCAAGAAAACGTAATTTTTTAAAAGGACATGTTTCCCACTTCTTATTAACTTTGAGGTGTATGTTCATTGAGTAGAGGAAACACCTCTACTCAGTATTAAAACATTATTTAAACCTACTCAAAGAGGATGCCAAAGTCCACAAATTAAAAAACTCTGAAGTTGAGTAAAATAACTTGTCCTTAGAGTGGATAGAAATTCCTCTGCTTGGGGCGCCTGGGTGGCGCAGTCGGTTAAGCGTCCGACTTCAGCCAGGTCACGATCTCGCGGTCCGTGAGTTCGAGCCCCGCGTCAGGCTCTGGGCTGATGGCTCGGAGCCTGGAGCCTGTTTCCGATTCTGTGTCTCCCTCTCTCTCTGCCCCTCCCCCGTTCATGCTCTGTCTCTCTCTGTCCCAAAAATAAATAAAAAACGTTGAAAAAAAAAAAAATTTAAAAAAAAAGAAATTCCTCTGCTTGATCCTCCTTTGAAAGCCATGGAATAAATAGTGCCTCTGAGTTGGCATTTTAAAAAATTCATTAACGGTGATTTTAAATCTACCAGTTGAGTTATATTATAAAAGGATTAGCACATCATATTGTTCTAAAATATAATTTGAGTAGAGTGTTAATTCTTAAGCTGTATTACAATCATAATTTAATTCTAGATGGGAATAGGGTCATGCTTGAAATCATTAATGCCAAGAGGCAGAATAAATCTGAGAGAAATAATCACACTCAAGCAGGACTGAAATAGTTATCTCAAGCACAGCAATAAGCATAAAAATGGTTTATTTATCAAATAATCAATAATAGTGGACTCTTGATTAGACATGTCAGGGGAGTTCTCCTTGGACTTATCTTAGAGGCTGCCAATTAGCATTATTAGACTGTGATAGTAAATGGGTTTGACCAGGTATTTTCCTCTTTGATTCAGGCAGTTATCCCTGGAGTAATAACCTACAAGGAAGTAATCTTTCTCAGTTCAGATTTCCTTTGACTTGTGCTCTGGCAGAAGCCATCGTGAATATTGGCATTCAGAAATTCTAAAAATCCTAAAGCACCTAATGCTTTGGGATACTTAACTGACTGAGCCACCCAGGTGCCCCTATTTTTAACATCCATTTGGTAAGGGGGATTTCAGATTGTGAGAATTGATAGATGGAATTTACTTTTTCCATCAGGATTGAGTAAGCATGATTAATCTGGCTAGAAGTACCACCTCACTAAGACTGGTTTCTTTACAGGCAAAGGTAATGCAATGAAAACTCTTTAATCTGTCCATATACCAGAATGGCTAAGGTATTGGAGAAATGAGACCTTTCTTCAGAATGCTTCATTTATGCATATCAGCTGCTTCTCAAATCAGAATCTCTTCTACCTGCAGTTTTACAAAGAGTGACATTTTAAATTTCTAGATCACAAAGACAGTGACATAACTATTACAGAATACCCTTTGCTTTATTTAATAAGTGATATGTCCTGGCTGTCCCCAAAGGCTGTACCATCATGTTCCATCTGATTTCTTTTTCTCTTTTCCTCCTCATCCTTTCATTCACCATCCAACCCCATGGATATAGGATGGGCCAGAGTGAGTCCTGGGGCCCCAGAGATGTATGTCATTGTCTCACCCAGCAGTGTGCAGAGGTAGCAGTCAAAACAAACAAACAAACAAACAAAACCCACTGAAATTACAAATATAAAGGCAGAACTTAAGACAACTGGTATAATTACCTTCTTTGAAAAACTGTAGCCTCAAAGGACACACATAAATGAATGCTACCAGGTTTTTAGATCTCACTTCAGATGCTGGATACTTTTTTTAGTAAGGCTCACATGATGAAGTGGAAACCGTCTTTTTACCTCAACGTTTCAAAAGAGAAAATATCTTGTTCGTTTCTGGAAAGTAAAGTGTATCACATCTTCTGCCTACCCCTTTACACTTTCTGTCAGAATTTCTTTCAGTGTTCCGTCCCTTCATTCGTAAAACAAAAGGCTTGTAAAGACAAGTAGCATTTGGTAGAACTTGATCACCTAGCCACAAAAGTGAATTCATATTTTTCAGTTTTAAAACTCTTCAGCTGTCCTTAAAACTAGTATCCTTTTTCTTCTGCATTGATTTTCAAATTCAATATATTTTCTATTTTGTTCTTAAAATGTATAACATTTACTTACCTCTGGTAGTATTTTCTGCCATTTGAGGAATTAGGAATGGGCCATAGAGCCTTTTGGCGATGGTTTCTAGGGAAAGCATGCTGCCTTTTAATAGAATATAAGGAAATTTCAAAGGAATATAAGGAAATAATAAGCACTGATATAAAATAGTGAGAAACTGATGATATATCAGGAAACAGGTAACAGAAATCTAGAGAAGTAATGGGCTGCAGGAGTTTTTAAGTGGCAAGCACACACACACAAAATACTTCCCAAGACAGCTTTTCATTTAAGCAGACTTGTGTGTTAGGCACTGTGAATATAACACAGAATATAATCTCTGACCCCGAAGACCTTTGTTTAGTAGGAGAGGCCAACATATAAATAGATCATTGTAATACGGGATTCTATGAGAGAATTTAATAATAGAGGCATGTAAAAGATGCCCTTGGCCTGGTGTACTCCTACCTACTTTTCCTCAATAATCCTACTCATATTTAAGATTATACTTTAGGTGTGGCTTCTTTCAAGAAGCCTTCCTAATGCTGTAGCACTAGATTAGTAGAGAGTAATTGTTGGTACAGACATCAAGGGTTGTTTCTCAAAAGTAGTTGACATCTAATACCACTTTAGAATTTTAAAAAATAGTAAGTTATAAGAGGTAAAGCATCATGATTTTCTTTTCCCAAAGGTTGATAGGAGTTGAGCATATTATGTCGTTTCATCATTTATTTTTTGGTTCACTCAATTAGTGAATCGTTATTAATTTCCTATAGTCCCTGCACATCCCACACTCTTTCATGCCTTTGTAACTGCACAGTTGTCTTCACTGTTGAGGTAGAATGTCCAGGCATTGTGCTTGGGCAGTGAGGACACGGAAGTGAGCACAGACATAGTGAGACTGCCCTTAAGGGCCTATTAGGGTCTGTAATTAAACAAAAAGCATTATCAGCATGGGAAGTGTTATTACAGGTAGTGCAGAAACATCTATTCTGTGGGATTGGGGAAGACTGCCCAGAGGAAGTAACATTTAAATGGAGACATAGTAAGTGAGAAGAAGCTAGTTTAGGGAATGGGGGAGAGTGTTACAGGCCAGGAGCCTTAGGTAGGAAGAAATAATGCAATAATAAATCTGCCTACTGTAATGGTGGACTACACAAAATGGAGTGACCCTTTTGCGAGAACAACTACAGAAGCTAAAGAAAATACATAAAACACTGTCTGTTTGAAGGCATCACAAAGATAAGTTAGTAAAGCATTACCAAGCTAAGACTCAGAAAAGAAGAAAATCCAAAGAAATGAGACTGACATTTGGGACTGCTTTTGCCTCATAGGCATTTACTAATTCAGAAGAAGCAGTTAAAAGACTTATGTAGCCCTTTGATAGCCTCACATGGATCAGAATATAAAAATAGGGCCTTTACGATTTCTCAGTGTTTGCAACGTGACCCTGAAAGACGGCACCGAAGAATAGAGTAAAATTAGAGATAAATAAACCTTTGCATGGACTGCAGCCTAGCTTCAAATCATCTGGGTGGCCCAGGAAATTCTCAAACCCCATTATTAGATTTAAGATCTCAGTGTTTGCTAGCACTCCTAGATTCCTTGCACAAACTAATTCTTTTTAGAAGATTATTATAATAGGTCTTAAATTATTTCTACAGTGCTTCAGACATAATGTTCAGAGCATAATCAAAGGTAATCAGTCACCCAAGGCCACAAGACAACCAGCTGAAATAGTAAGCAATGAAAACAGAGCTCCAGGTATCAGGTTTGGACTTTAAAGATAACTATGTGGGGTGCCTGGCTAGCTCAGTCAGTAGAGCATTCAGCTCTTAATCTTAGGGTCATGAGTTCAAGCCCCATGTTGGGCATGGAACCTACTTAAAAAAAACGAACAATAAAAATAACTGTGCATACTAAGTTGAAGGACAAAAGAAAGTGCAAATTTCAAGCAAAGAGTTAGAAACATTTAAAAAGCAGTATAGCAGATTTGAAAAAGTCAAACAGATATTCTGAAACTGAACTTAACATGAATTTAGCAGCAGATCTTAACACACTGGTGTAGAGAGGTTTATTTAACTGGATTTTAAGTCAGAAAGAAATATCCAAAAGGAAGCATGATGAAGGTTTGGGAGGGGCAAGAGATACAGAGCATACAAGAAAAGGTCTAATATAAGTTTAAATGGGAGTACCAAAGGAAAGGAGGTGAGAATATTTCAAATAGTATTTCAAGAGATAATGGCTGAGGATTTTCTAAAACAGATGACAGGCAATGAGCTACAACTCAAGGAGCACAACATGAATAAGATTCTTTTTTTCCCAATTTTGTTTTTATTTAAGTATGATTAACATACAGTGTTACATTAGTTTCATGTGTACAGTATAGTGATTCGGCAGTTCTGTACATTACTCAGTGCTCATCAAGATCAGTGTACTCGTAATCCCTTTTATTTCACCCAACTTCCCCCCACCTTCACCTCCCCTCTGACAACCACCAGTTTGTTCTCTGTATTTAGGAGTCTGGCTTTTTTGGTCTCTTTTTGTCTTTGTTTTGTTTTTTAACTTCAACATATTAATGAAATCCTATGGTATTTGTCTTTCTCTGACTTATTTCACTTGACATTATACCCTCTAGATCCATCCATATTGTTGCAAATGTCAAGATTTCATTCCTTTTTATGGCTGAGTAATATTCCATTATATATGTAAACCACGTCTTCTTTATCCATTCATCTATGGATGGACACTTGAGCTGTTACCGTATCTTGCCTATTGTATATAATGCTGCAGTGAACATAGGGGTCCGTGTATATTTTCAAATTAGTGTTTTCATATTCTTTGGGTAAATACCCAGTAGTAGAGTTACTAGATAATATGGAAATTCTATTTTTAATTTTTTGAGGAGCCTCCATACTGTTTTCCACAGTGGCTGCACTGTGGGGAGTTTGCATCCCCAACAGTGCACAAGTGTTCCTTTTTCTCCACATCCTCACCAGCACTTGCTATTTCTTGTATTTTTATTTTAGCCATTGTGACAGATAGAAAGTGATATCTCATTATGGTTTTAGTTTATTTTTCCCTGATGATTAGTGATGTTGCATATCTTTTCATGTGTTTGTTGGCTGTCTGTATGTCATCTTTGGAAAGATGTCTGTTCAGGTCCTCTGCCCATTTTTCATCAGATTATTTGGGGTGGGGGAGGGGGTTGGTATTCAGTTGCATTAGTTCTTTACATATTTTGGATATGAAGCCCTTATCAGATATATCATTTGTAAATATCTTCTCCCATTCAGCAGGTTGTCTTTTTGTTTTGTTGATGGTTTCCTTTACTGTGCAAAAGCTTTTTATGTTGGTGTAGTCCCAATAGTTTAATTCTGCTTTTGTTTTCTTTGCCAGAGGAGACATAGAAACAAAAATGTTTATACAGCTGATTCAAAGAAATTACTGCCTATGTTTTCTTCTAAAAATTTTATGGTTTCAGGTCTCACATTTAGGTCTTTAATCCATTTTGTGTTTATGAATAAGACTGATTTTTTCACTTCTAGGTATATACCCAAGAGAAATGAAAACATATGTCCACACAAACGCTTATACATCAATGCTTATCGCAGCATTATTCATAATAGCTAAAAAGTGGAAACAAACCAGATGTCCATCCCCTGAAGAATGAATAAACAAAATGTGCTATATCCATACAGTGAAGTAATATCTGGCCATAAAACAAAATAGGTTCTAGTACATAATACAACACAGATGAGGCTTGAAAACGGTATGTTAAGTACAAGTGCTAACTACAGAAGGATTCCATTTATGTTAAATGTTCAGAATAGGCAAATCTGTAGAGAGGGCTGGGATTAGAAGGGGATACAGGATATCTTTTGGGGGTAATAAAAATGTTCTAAAATTAGATTGTTGTACAAGTCTGACTGTTCTTTATAAACTGAATTATACAGCTTACTTAAATAGAATTTTATGATATGTGAATTGTATCAGAAAGAGGAAGAAGAAAACCTACACTTAGGACATCCTAGTAACAGTATAGAATTCAAGGAGAAAAAAAATTTTCTTTTTAATGTTTATTTATTTTTGAGACAGAGCGCACGCACAGGGGAGGGGCAAAGAGCAAGAGAGACAGAGGATCCAGGCAAGCTCTGCCCTGTCACTGCAGAGCCCCATGAGGGGCTCAAATTCACGAACTGTGAGATCACAACCTTTGCTGAAGTCAGGTGCTTAACCAGCTGAGCCACCAGATGCCCCAAGGAGAAAATCTTAAAAGCAGTCAGTGGGGCTATGAGTAGAGTGCTGGTATTATCTTCAAGGGAGCAGTAAATAGACCAATAAATTTTATCTTAACAGAAACAACAGAATTAAAAAGATAATACAGTGATGATACCCTCAGTGTACTAAAAGAAAATAGCTGCCAACCCTGAATTTTACACAACTAAAATATCTTTTAGAATGAATATGGGGCACCTGTGTGGCTCATTTGGTTGAGCGTCCAACTTCAGGTCAGGTCATGATCCCACGGTTTGTGAGTTTAGGCCCCACATTGGGCTTGCTGCTGTCACCTCAGAGTCTGCGTTGGATCCTCTGTCCCCCTCTCTTTGTCCCTCCCCCACTTGCGTGCTCGCTCTCTCAAAAATAAATAAATATTTTTCAAAAAGATAAAAGGGGTGCCTGGGTGGCTCAGCTGGTTAAGCATCCGACTTTAACTCAGGTCATGATCTGGTGGTTTGTGGGCTCGAGCTCCACGGTGGGCAGGCTGGAGCCTGCTTCGGATTCTGTGTCTCCCTCTCTCTCTCTCTCAAAAATAAACATTAAAAAAAAAAGATTTAAAAAAAGAATGAATCTGAAATTTAAAAAATTTCAGATGAACAGATAAAAAGAGGGAAAGACAGTTTGTCCCAGACAACCTGTACTAACCTATACTATACTCAGGAGATACGAATAGGTATTCAGGCAAACAGAGAACGACCCCAGTGGAATGCCAGTATATAGGAAAAAATAAAGATTAACAAAAATGGTAAATACGCACATACCAGTAGTTCCACTGTTAGGTGTATACCCAACAACAGTTAATACATATGTTCGCCAAAAGACAGTCATAAGAGAATGTTCATAGCACTACTCATAAAAGCCCCGACTTAAAATTACTTAGTGCCTGTCAATCGTAGACTGGATAAATAAACTGTATAGTCACATATGCCTTACAGCCATATAACAGTTTAAGTAATACACAACAGTATAAATGAATCTAAAAAAGCAACAAGGAAAGTAGCCAGTGACAAGCACTACCTGATGTATGATTCCATTTATGCTGAAGTATATTATCAGGAAAATGAATCTGTGTTCTTAAAAATCAGTATAGTAGTGAGGTAACAAGTGTTGGTGAGGTTGTAGAGAAAAGGAAACCCTTGTGCACTTTTGGTGGAAATGTAAATTAGTATAGCCACTATGGAAAACAGTTATGGAGGTACCTCAGAAAATTAAAAATAGAACTAACAGGCACCTGTGTGTCTTAATTAAGCATCTGACTCTTGATTTTGGCTCAGGTCATGATCTTAAATTCAGGTTCATTGGTTAAGGTGCTGGCAGCGCAGAGCCTGCTTGGCATTCTGTCTGTCTCCCTCTCTCTTTGCCCCTCCACTGCTTGCTCTCTATTTCTTTCTCAAAATGAATAAAAAACAAAAACTTTAAAAGAAAATAGAACGAGCATATGATCCAGCAATCCCACTTCTGAATATCTGTCCAAAGGAAATGAAAATAGGATCTCAAGGAGATAGATGCACTACCATATATTTTGCAGTGTTACTCACACCAGCCAAACTATGGGAGCAACCTAAGTGTCCATCAATAGATGAATGGATAAAAAAGATATGGGGGGGGGGTGTCCACACATAATGGACTATATTATTCAGCCTTAAAATGAAGGAAATCTTGCCATTTTCAACAACATGGATACTCCTTGAGGGAACTACACTAAGTGAAAGAAGTCAGACAAAGACAAGCTGCATGTTATCATTTATATGTGCAATCTAAAAAAACCTAAACGCATAGGGGACGCTTGGGTGGCTCAGCCGGTTAAGCGTCTGACTTGGGCTCAGGTCATGATCTCGTGGTTCGTGGGTTCGAGCGCCCCACCAGTCTTTGTGCTGACAGCTCAGAGCCTGGAACCTGCTTGGGATTCTGTGTCTCCCTGTCTCTCTCCCCCTTCCCTGCTCGTTCTCTCTTTTCTCCCTCTCTTCCTCTCTCTCTCAAAAATAAACATTAAAAAAGTAAGACAAAAGATTTTAAAAATGAAAATGTTAATGTCAGTGAGTTTCGAGTGTACAAAACAGTATCTTGTGTTTATAGCTAGGAAGAAATGTAGAGCAGTTAGGATATGTCAAATATCAATTTATGAAATGTCAGAGGGAAAGTACTTTTATTTTAGGCTCTAAAGAGGTGATCCCTTTTGCCCCCTAAAATCACTTTAATAAGCAAGTTTGAAATTACAAGGGAAGCAGACTAAGTAAATTTAAAAGAAATTTCAGTTATAATCTGGGACTATTTTATGTAGATCAAAAATTAATTACATTAAGGTTTTCAGTAAAGGTACCTTTTTAAAAATATTTTTAGACCTATCGTCTGTTTTGCTACTTCCCATATTGCTTGGTCTATTTCTAAACGCTACTCAATTTGGCAGTATCCCTTGAGAGTTATATGGCACTTAATGTGTATTGTTCCCTAGAGGAATCATGAAAGAAAAGAAAGATGCAAATTTTCTCTTGGGATAAAATAGAAAATTAATTGAAGAAGAAAGAGTCCATAACTTAAGCTATAGTTAATATTGTGATAAAATCATAATGTATAATTTTCGTATTGATTGATTACATCTTCTTAGTTTAATTACCAGTTATTACTAGCAGTGTTTGTAGTCTTTATGCAGCAGCTTGCACGGTTTATGTTTGTATTTTCATCTCGTTTGTATACACTAATGTAAGCTGTGTAATCATTCTTAGGCATTATCTTCTTACTCTTTCTTGTTTCAGACTCATCATCAGTAGGCTTTTGAGTTCTGTATTAAGATTTTGAAAGAAATACTCCAACAAAAAATGAATTGTATTTTTGTCATAGTGATTCTGCTGCATGGATTACAAACACTCTATCTCCATGCTTGGATAAACTCCATCAAAAGCACATTATCCTCCTACTTCTGTGGCCAGCTGCCTAATTGTATCTGCTGTAACCACACGCTGTTGGAACATGATACCAATGAAGAACAGAAATGATAAATTACTCCCTGCAGGTGATAGTGATAATGATAATTTTTAATTTCCTTCTTCCTCATAAGGTCTAGTCTGGTCTTATTTCATTGGCTGCCATCCTGTTACATACACACGATACGTTTTCTTTAAAGAAATACTCACTACACGAAAATATATGAGAAAATAATTTATTTTTATTCCAAGTCATTGTTCTTCAAACGAGCATGTGTAAAATGAACTGCATCTACCTTTGTGTATATAGGATAAACAAACAAAATGTGGCTTAAAACAGATTTTTAAATATTCAGTTTACAAATATTGTCAGTTCTTTTCTTCCTTTTTGTGAAACCCACAAAGAAGAACAAAGAACTCATTTTGAAAAACCGTATTCTAATGCTTAGGAATGTTTAAGATGCACAACAAAGCTATCTGCCTGAATTATTTTCGTGTATATACTTCAAATGAATTGTGGAGGATTCGCACCAAATTACAAATACGATCAAACTGCCCAGAAGTTTACCGTATGTGCATGTATTTTCCTTTTATTCTGTTTACTTCTATTATAATCCTTCTTGTTGTTAATTAGCACAGATTCTCCTGTCTCTCAGTCTAAGGACATTTTAACTAAAATTTTTCTGACAGTGGTACAATTCAGTGAAATTTTATTTATTTAACTGTGACCTTGTCTCCGAGGATTAACCCAACTCCTACAGATATTTTATTTTAATGCTTATTTTTCCCCTCAGCAGCTCCCTTTGCTCCTGACAAGATATACATGTGGAACAAAAGAGAAATTTATTCTGTGCTCAGGCCTTATAACCTATCTGATCTTTTTCAAGCACGTGTCAAGCTGTGCTCCAGTTATTTATTACCATTGCCTATTAGTCATCATTTTCAATTTCCTGTGGTTGTTGTTTATTCTTACATTTGAATGACTTTAACAGAGAGAGTGTAAGTTCATTGAAATTAACATTTGAAAAACCTAGAGATAGTCTGTCAAAGTGCTGGTAACAAGGTGGTGAAACTAATTGAAAAATAGTGTGGCATGTTTACGTTCTGCAGCAAAATAAATAA
Source organism: Neofelis nebulosa (assembly GCF_028018385.1). Taxonomy (NCBI): domain Eukaryota; kingdom Metazoa; phylum Chordata; class Mammalia; order Carnivora; family Felidae; genus Neofelis; species Neofelis nebulosa. The sequence goes on from NC_080791.1 coordinate 76,061,099, forward strand.
CTTTGTCTCCAAGTCAGCTCACGTATTTGATTGGTTATAATGGCTTTGCAGAAATAAAAACACTAATCATGGTTCAGTTGGGTTTTAGGACTGTGATTCAAGTTTAAGATTTTTTCCTCTTTTTTCTAATACCTATTTTAATTATTAAGGAGCACTTATACAGTGGCGGGGGTGGGGGTGGGGGGACATGGTGGTAGAGGGAGCCCTTTCCCTTTATTTAAGTGGCATTCTATTTGAGGGTTAACACCCATTTTAAAACCAGAAATTCCCTTTGGTTTTTTCAGAGCAAGAATTTTCTACTTGCTCAGTTAGGGGGATGTTCAAAGCCTGATGAGTAGATAGATTATTTGCACATAATTTTTTATCATAGGCGAATTTCTTCCTAACTTCCCATGGTTCTGCTTAATGTATGCTATGGAACTGATTTTAATACTACCCTCCACCAGACATCATTAGGAAGGTAAATCTGCTTGAGGAGTTGAAGAAACTCCATTTCAAAGGGAACTGTAAGCTAGATGTGATTTCAGATCTATCTTTGTCATAGATCCCTGCCAAATTCTCAAAACCAAAATGAATTTATGCTTTTCATTTTTATTTATTCATCTTGAGACATAAAACCTGTTTTCTTGTTACCCCAAACTATGTAGTATCTCTTTCACTGTACTTTTGGGGGGTTAGGGGAAAGTTAGTTTCTTTTTTGATTTTGAACTAAATTTGATAGGTAGTGCAGTTTGGGGATTGGAAGACAGTTCTAAAATATCTTTGTATTCACAAATATTTTGACTTTTTAATTTCACTGTAAAGTCATGCATCAACCTCTTCTCTTTGTTATGACCTTCTCTTTGTTATAGTGTATTGTAATTGCAGTTGTTCTACCATGATAATATTGCCAGTCAGTCTTTTACCAGAGTTAAGTATAGGATGTTTTACTTTGTGTGTTTTATACATTTCAGACTTAGGTCACATTTTCTGATCATGTATATTGTTATTATTATAGAAATGTTATTGTATTGTAATTGGGGAAATTGTCTTTATTTTCAAATTCATGTAGTTCCTGTTACGTATTAGATACTGCCATAGCCCTGGGAGTGCAGATATGAGTAGTTTTTGGGTGTCAATAAGGGAACTGATACAAAGGTAATAGTTGAATTGAGTGCATCTTCATGCAGTACTGTAGACCATTTAGCTCAAAAATGATTTATTATTATCACAGAAGCTGTTTATTTTTTTGGGGAAATGTAAATTATAGATAAGGATTAAGAATATGAACTTCCCAAATCTGTCATCCACTTTCAGTAGCTTGGTGAATATCTTTTCAGACATGTACATATATACTCATGTTTGTATAACATATAATAAGTGCCCATAATACATGTACTATTCTTTTTACCTAATATCCAAATCGATAAATATTTACCTACAAGATTACTTTTGATGGACAAAATGTTATTCCATGATATGGAAGTATTGTGATTTATTAACTGGTGACCTGTTATTGAAAATTTAGGCTAAAATTGGCCTCTTGTGGCTAAATCTTTGCAAGCATACTTGATAATTTCCATGGAATTTTTTTTTTAAGTTTAGAATTACTGAGTCAGTGAGTATATGCATTTGATTGAGTCCACAACACATACATACACAACAGAAAAGTCCACAAATCTTAAATGTAGTTTGAAAAAATTGAACAAAGTGAATGCCTACCGTGTATCTAGCACTCAGCTGGAGAAATAGAATATTACCAGCAGCCAGGAGCCCTCCATCTGAGTCTTTCCAGTTTCTATCGCTGTTGCAAGGGCAACTACTATCCTGACTTACAACACTGTAAGTTAGTCATACTATTTTTGAATTTTCTATATATAGATAGAATCATATATTTTGTGTCTGACTTCTTTTTAATGCAAATGTCTTGCCTTTTAATATGTATTGCTAACTGAGTCCTCTCTAGAAAGGTTATTTCAGTTTGTTCTCCCAGTATGAATGCTACTTTCCCCATTTACTGTGGATATTATTAAAGATTTGTTTTCCTCATCATTATCAAAGAAAACTGTATCTGGTTGTTTTGTTTTTAATTTTTTTTAACGTTTATTTATTTTTGAGACAGAGAGAGACAGAGCATGAATGGGGGAGGGTCAGAGAGAGAGAGAGACACAGAATCCGAAACAGGCTCCAGGCTCTGAGCGGTCAGCACAGAGCCCGATGCGGGGCTCGAACTCACGGACCGCAAGATCATGACCTGAAGTCAGACGCTTAACCAACTGAGCCACCCAGGCGCCCCTGTATCTGGTTGTTTTAATTTACTCTTTTTTCTAAGTAGGTCAAATATTTTTTATATATGCTTTATTATTTGATTTTTCTTTTATAAATTTCCTGCTTTGTCTTAATTTTTGACATATTCTTACTAATTTTGTAGTAGCTTAATGTACAAAGGACAGTGACTCTTTGTAATATATATTGCAAACGTTCTCAGATTTATTCAGCTTTTAATTTTTACACTAAAATTTTATTTTTTTATTGAAGTATAATTAACATAAAGTGTCATATTAGTTTTGGGTGTACAACATAATGGTTTAACATTAGTGCTCGCTGTGATAAATGTAGCTACCATTTGTCACCATAGAACATTGTTACAATATTATTGACTATATCTTCTATGCTCTACTTTTCATCTCCATGACTTATTTATTTTATACTGGAAGTTTGTATCTCTTGATCCCTTTATCTGTTTTACCCACCTCCTCCCACCTCCCCTGCAACAACTGCCAGTTTATTCTCTGTATTTAATAGTCTGGGTTGTTTTGTTTGTCTGTTTTTTAGATTCTACATATAAGTGAAATCATGTGCTGTTTGTGTTTCTTTGACTTACTTCACTTAGCATAATACCCTCTATGTCCATCCATGTTGTTGTGAATGGCAAGATTTCTTTTTTTTTTTTTTTTTAATTTATCTTGAGAGAGAGAGAGAGAGCACGTGGTAGGGTGTGGGGCAGAGAGAGAGGGAGAGAGAGAATCCCAAGCAGGTTCCACATGGTCAGCATGGAGCCTGACATTGGCCTTAAACCCACGAACTGTGAGATCATGACCCAAGCTGAAATCAAAAGTTGGACATCTAACCTGATTAAGCCACCCAGGCGCCCCTAGATTTCATTCTTTTTTATGGCAGAGTAATATTCTGTTGTAAATATACACATCCTTTTTATCCATTCATCTGTTGATGGACATTTTAGGTTGCTTCCATATCTTGGCTATTGTAAATAATGCTGCAGTAACCACAGGTGCATATATCTTTTCAAATTAATATTTTGTTTTCATGGGTAAATACCCAGTAGTGGAATTACTGAATCATATAGTATTTCTATTTTTAACTTTTTGAAGAACTTCCGTATTGTTTTCCACAGTGTCTGCACTAGTTTACATTCCCACCAACAGAGCACAAGGGTTCCTTTTTCTTCACACTGCCATCAACACTTACTATTTCTTGTGTTTTTTATTCTAGCGATTTTGACAGATGTAAGGTAGTATCTCATTTTGGTTTTGATACCAAAGTTTTAAATTTCCATTATATTAGTTTCTGCCTGTGTGTGATGCTTAAAAAGCCTTCTTCAGTTGCAGATTTTATAAACACTTGTATATGTTGGTGTAATTTTACTCTTCCTCCTTCTAACCCCAACCCCCTGCCCTGGTCTTTTTGATTACATAAGCATACATGGAAAAATGCTACCAGATGATACAATTTTGCCTTAAACAATCATAAGTATTTTAAAGGAATTCAGGGGGAAAAGGTAGTCTTTTGTGTTTACCCAGCTATTTATCATTTCTATTGCTTTTCTGTTATTTTTGATGTTTCAGGTTTCCTCCCCGTACTGTTGCTCATTAGCCTGAAGAACTGGCTTATTTAACATGTCTTCTGAAAACTCTTTTGGCAATGAATTCTTTTAGTTTTCCTTTACTAAAAAATGTGTTTATTTTGCCTTCATTTCTGAAGGATAATTTAGCCAGATAAAGAATGTTTAAAAGTCTTTCCTGCTCCAATATTTTTTTCTTTTCAATCGGAATTTCCAATTACATATATGTTAGATCCACGGGTCCCTGACGCTCTTGCATTTTTTTTTAATCTTTTTCCCCGTTTTTTCCCGTTTTTTTCCTTTTTTTGAGAGAGAGAGAGGGAAAGCACACGAGCAGTGGAGGGTCAGAGGGAGAGAGAGAGAGAGAAAATGCCAATTGGGATTCTCTCACAAGATCATGACCTGAGCCAGAATCAAGAGTTGGACACTTAACCAACTGAACCACCCAGGCACCCCCACCTCTGGTTTTTCAAATTAGATACTTTCTATTGATTGGTCCTCAAATTCACTGGTTTTTTTTTTTTTCCTCTGTAATCTCCATTCTGCAATTCAGTCCAGGGAGTTTGTTTCAGTTACTGCATTTTTTAATTCTAAAATTTCCATTAGATTTGGGTTTTTTGGGGGGTGGAGGGGGGGTTTCTATTTCTCTACTGAGAATTCCTGTTTTTCACTTCCATTTCAGTGTGTTTTCTATAACCTCATTTCTATTCCTTCAAAACAGCATAGTTACAATTCCTGCCTTAAGATCTTTGTCTCCTAGGACTCAGGGTCATCTCAGAGTTGGCATCTTTTCTCTTGAAAGTTAGCTACATTTTCCTGGTTCTTTGTATGTTGAGTAATTTTGGATTATGTTCTAGATGTGCATGCTATGTTGTGTGTAATCGCAGTCATGTTATAATCATCTGGAAAATAGTGTTTGGTGTAAGCAGGCAATCATACCAGTTAAACTCAAAACATGAATTCTGTCAACAATGCCTGGGCAGATGGTGGTTCACATCTCAGTTTTATTCTCTGAACATTTGCTATGCTGTTTTGGGTCTCTCCTGCACATAAGCTGTTCAGGGATCGTCTGACTTGTACAAGTTTTTCAAATCTTTGTTTTGTTCTCTAGATCTTTACCTGTTGACTTAAGGTTTTCCCATGCACATTTTATTCAGAGTTAATCCTGAGACCTGTGCTAGTGATTCAGGTTTTAGTTCCATTCCCTCAGCCTTTGTTATGTTGATTTGGATCTAGCCTGCATAGTTCAGAGGTTAGGTTGAAACTTCTGTAGGTTCATGCATAGAATTAATTAGAGGATCCTCTCCTCCCCCATACGTAGCTCACATTCTTCATTTTTTTTGGAGTCTAAAATTATTAGTTCTAAGTTTAGTTATTCATTGATTTCATAAAGTGTCCCAACTACAGAAGAAGACTAGCTATATTTAGGAAACTGAAGACTGAAAATTTTAATTAAAATTTATTGAGAACCTGTTATCTAACACACTTGTTCTAGGTAAGGGGCACAGCAGTATGAGTTACACATAGGCTTTCCTCTTAAATGGTTTGCAGTCTGGTAGGACAACTAACTATAATATGGTAAGTACTGTGTATAATAAGCACATTCTCTCAGCAAATATTTACTGTGTACTATGGGCCAGGCACTGCTGTAGGGACTAAGGATACAGTGGTGAACAAGACTGGCATACAGGAATAAATTTAAGAAAACACTTGAACTAACCTGTGGAGGAAATCAACTGAAGAAAATTATGTTTTAGATATGTTTTGATTAACTGCATGGTTTTCTATAATAATTTGTATTTGAGTACCATATTGCTTTATTTATATCTATTTGACAGAATTATAAAGAGTGTTTTGATTCCCTCTTGGTATCTAAAATATAATGAACCTCAACATTGAATAGTGAGCTGGTTTTGGACCCAGTTTATATTAACCTTACAGACCAATAAATTAACTTCACATTCTCAACAAAAGCAGCAGGATACACAAATTATCTTTATAGTGATTTTTCAGTAATCAGTGTCCTGTTTTTAACACTTTATAAGCTTTTTTTTAATGCCGGTTTTAAAAATAGATTATGCTACGTCTATTAGTGAAAGAAAAACAAATGGTATCACTTAAATTTTAAATAAAAAGAAATGAAAAATATATATTTATCTGAATAATCATCTTTTAGAGACCTCTTTATACTATCGCAGTAACCCTTAGAGTTATTTCAGAGGTTCTCCTTTGGGTATATGCTTAAACATAGGTTTTACTTGAATACTATCACATGGTTTATCATCAGAAAAAAAAGTGACATTTAAAAATTCCATTGATTTCATCATAAAAATAGTCATAGTACTTTAAGATTGGATGCACAAGATCAGAAGAAATTAAATGAGATCTTTGTATAAAAGAGTATGTGTAAATTACGTTTATTGCTGTGTAACAAACCACCCTAAAACTGAGTGCCTTGACATTGCAGTCATTTGGATTTATTTGTGTATGATTCTGCAATCTAGACTGTACTTATCTACTGTTTCTTCTGCCGGTCCCTCCTCGGGTCCCTCATGCTGCTGCAGTTGTCTGGTTTGACTGGAGCGAAAAGGATCCAAGATGGCTCAACTTGTACAGCAGCCTCCTTGGGACAGTGGGTCAGCTAGGGGCCGATTGAGCCTTCTTCCTTCGTGTAATCTCTCACCTTTCAGTAGTCTACCACAGTCGTTTCTCTAATCAAACACGTATTGATTATTTGATTAGCCTTGTTGCCCTTCTTATTATATTGTTTCTGTGGGGGAAAGTCAAATTACGTTACTTTATTTTTACATGTAACTTTTTTTATGGGAAAAATAGTGACCTATCATAAGTTTAAGAAGTATCTAGTCTTTGAAATGGATTCTTTTGCTAAGTTTTTTTTGTTTTGTTTTGTTTGTTTGTTTTTAAGAGAGAGTATGTGAACAGAGGAGGGGACAGAGCGGGAGAGAGAATCTCAAGCAGGCTCCACGCTCAGTGAGGAGCCTGACACAGGGCTCATTCCTGCTACCCTGGGATCACAACCTGAGCTGAAATTAAGGGTCGGACGGTCAACCAACTGAGCCACCCAGGCTCCCCTCTTTTTGCCAAGTCTTGAAAGACTGAATAATTATTATGTTATGTAATTAGTTTAATAATTATTTATATCTCTTTTCTTAAAAACAGGCAATTGCTGGCTACTTCGATATATATTTTGAGAAGAATTGTCACAGGAGGGTAAGTATCCTGAGTTTTCTCGTAAGAATTAATTATGTGAAATACATTTATTTTATTTTTGTGCCCCCAGGTGTTTGATCATAAGCATTTTGATGTTGTAAGCAATTGGAGCTTGTATTTGATGTCGTAGATTAATGTAGCATGATATTAAAAATCTTGTACTTCATCAGATACTTTTGAACTCTACCAATGCAGGTTGTGTTCTCCACGGGCCCCCAGAGTGCCAAAACACACTGGAAACAAACAGTATTTCTACTGGAAAAGCCATTTTCAGTGAAAGCAGGTGAGAAGTAATAGTAAAAGGGGAGAAATGTCTTATTCATTTTGAAGTTAACAACATCCCTTCATTCCGCACAATTTTTTGTGTGCCCACTGTATTTAAGTAACAACAGATCTAAGATAAGATGTTCTCAGAGCTACATGAATTTTAGATGGCATGTTATTTCATTAAAGTAGTAATTTAAAGAAAACTCTTATTTAAATCTAGTTCCCACCAGTTAAAATGTATGAGACTTACTATATGGCTTTTGAGTACCACAAAAATTCAGAAAACGTTTCTTTAAGCAATAACTAGTATTTCCTAAGTTGCAACTATAACTAAAAATATTTTCGTTTCCAAAGTGACTAAAGAGAAGTATCACCAACAGAGGTGAAGTATAAATTAAAGAGAATGCCACTCAGTAGTTATTGTATTCAATATATATGTCTAGAATGCTCTCCACTGTCATCACCTGCTCAAATCTTAAAGTGTTCAAGGACTGGTCCAATTCTGCATTCTTTTGTTTTACACTTCATTGATTTTTCACTTAGATGAGCACCTATAGTTCTGATATACCTACACCCTTAACTCCACAAGTTAGAATTTGATTATGGAATCTTTTTTTTTTATTTAAATTACTCATTACATATAAGTTGTCGGGTCCCACTTTCACTGAAACCTTCCTGACTATCTTCTTCCTTCGTGTACAGAGCTGAATGTACAACTGAATGTACAACTAACTGTACATACAGAGCTGTACATACAGAGCTGAATGTACAACTAACTTTGATGAAAAGATACTCAACATCACTAGTAACTCAGGAGAGGCCAGGTAAAACTATGTAAAAGACTGTGTTTTAAACATCACTACAGGAAAAAACACGTAAAATTTAACAATGCTGAGTGCTGACAATAATGCAGCCAAATGGAACTTTTAAACTCTTCTGCTGATAGTCATGATTGGTACAACTTTAGAGAACAGTTTGCTGCCATCAAGTGAAGTGTAGATGTATAAGTATCCATCACTACAGCCAGTTTTCTTCCCTAGGCATGTATTCTGAAGGGTCTCCCCCACAACCTGTGTACAAGTATCTTGACGACAGTATGGTTTGTGGAAGTGAACAGTTGGAGGCAACCTTGATGTCCATTAACTGAAGATAAATATGGTAGTTACATACAATAAAATCTCTGTAATAAATCATATATGCGTGTCTGTCAGAAGCAACTTTAAACAAAAGAAGTTGCAGGATTCCTGCAATACACTGTTTATATGGAGCTTGAAAACATGTGAAACAATTATACATACACACACATAGTAAAAGTAAGAAGCAACACTTAAAAATGATAACTACGGGGGCGCCTGGGTGGCGCAGTCGGTTAAGCGGCCGACTTCAGCCAGGTCACGATCTCGCGGTCCGTGAGTTCGAGCCCCGCGTCGGGCTCTGTGCTGACAGCTCGGAGCCTGGAGCCTGTTTCGGATTCTGTGTCTCCCTCTCTCTCTGCCCCTCCCCCGTTCATGCTTTGTCTCTCTCTGTCCCAAAAATAAATAAAAAACGTTGAAAAAAAAAAATTAAAAAAAAAAAATGATAACTACGGAATTCAGTGAGTGGTCACTTCTGGGGAAAGGTAGAAGTAGGATCAGGGAAGGCTATAAAGAGGGTTCGGTGCCATATATCTGAATCATTCCTTTTAGAAATTGAGGGAACTGTGGGAGGATGGTAAGATTTGGCAAAGCCGAGTGTTGGGTCCCGGGTGGTCATTATATTGTTCTCTGTATGTTTAAAATACAATTTCATAAAATTCATTTCTAGCTTTGATTTCATTGTTGATGCATAAATTGAATTTAGTAGATGCAAATAAACACTATTAGAGTAAAGCAGCACCTTGTTGCCCTGTTTTCACTTTAAGATCGCAATGATATGGAATTAACACCTTGATAGTATCATTTTCTCTTTCTCCAAAAAGCTTGAACACAGCAAAGCAAGTGAAGCAAGCACAAATGAAATTTTATTGCATTTTCTTTTTGTTTGGTTGGTTGGTTTTTATATACCTTTGGTATTTGGATGATATTTGGAAACTTGAAAATGTTGCTTTCTTCTTTACTGTAACCATTTTATTGTTTCAGTGCTAGAATTGTATTTTTTTTTTTTTTAAGTTTATTCATTTTGAGAGAGAGAGACGGCACAAGTGGGAACGGGGCAGAGAGATTCCCAAGGAGGCGTCACACTGCCAGCGCAGAATCCAATGTGGGGCTCAAACCCCCAAACCGTGAGATCATGACCCGAGCTGAAACCAAGAGTCGGACTCTTAACTGACTGAGCCACCTGGGAACCCCTTAATGCTAGAATTTTAAATACAGTACTAATTCATTCATGTTTTAATCTTAGAGGAGATTTAAGATAATATTTTCACTTTCTCCTACCTAATTATAACAAAATATTATTTGATGTCTAGTGAAATTTTGAAATCCTAACTACACTTTACCTAGTAATCCTTAGACTAATTGATTCAGCTGTTTTAGAATACTATGAAGGAGGTGTGTGATTTTAATGTTTCCTTCTGGCACCATCTACATTCTATATTTCTTTCACTGCTATTGTATATGTACTTGTATTTAAATAAATACTAAGGCCAATACATCAAAAATATTAGACTCCCCTTTTAAAGCACAACCAGGAAAGTCTTGAAGGGGAAATTTCAAAGTAAGGAAAATGTGGTCATTTCAGCTATGGAAGTATAAAGGAAGAATTATACGAGGAAATATAACACTTTTTTTTTTTTTTTTAACCCTGCTGAGCCTCTGGTGGTAGTACTAAATGAATAGAAGCTGGAAGTTGCAGGACCAAGTACTAAAAAGGACACACTAATCAGAAAAAGAGCTCCAGAAATCTACACATGATGTCCCCTTCTGTTTTGGATGAGTACTAAGATGTATATGTGTAGGATGAAATGCCATAGGTTAGGCAGAACATCTGGGGCAGCTGTGAACCAGACAGTTCCCAAAGTTTACAGGAGGCTGTTTAGGGTTTTGACTTTCAACCAGCAAGAGTGGGGAGTCCGTAGCTGCATAGTGGAAATAAACTGTCCCTAGAATAAAGGCTAACCTGCATGCTCCTTAACAAAGCTTAAAAACAAGCCTTAAAAGAAAAAAACTGGACCCAGGTGACTTTAATGGCAACAAAGGAAAACAAAAAACTCAGACATTGCACAACATGAAATTCATCATGGCAAAAACTTTTCATCAGTGACTTTTCATCAATCAAAAAGACTTTGTTTTCTCATTTTTTTAATTTGGTAAAAGATAATTGACTATTTAAAGCAAAAATAATGTATTATGGGTTTCAAAACATAGACTGAGGCACATGGGTGGCTCAGTCGAGCATTCAGTTCTTGATTTCAGCTCAGGTCATGATCCCAGGATCATGGGATCAAGCCCCACATCAGGCTCTGCGCTGAGCATGGAGCCTGCTTAAGATTCTCATTCTTTATCTGTCTCTCTCTTCCTCCCTCTCCCTCTGCCCCTCTCCCCGCTCTTGCTT